>NC_082655.1:46956400-47318663 GCF_028023285.1 Balaenoptera ricei | reverse complement strand
GAGGTAGGCTGCGTGTTCGCTGGAACCGGGGGCCTTATGGCACAAGCCTTGCTTTCCCATTTTGAGTGCTCCATTCATGCTGCCTTGAAGCTCCCTAAATAACAGTTTTAGGACGGCTCTCTAGTCACTGCAGGCAGGGCTCTGGGAAAGGAACGAGTGTTCTCTACATCAACAGGGTGCTTTCATAGCCTGGGTGGGAGCTCCTCCTGATACACTCTAGAGCTAAAAGGAAACTTGACGTGAGTCCTTTCCTCAAGGTAAAGCCTTGAATAGCCCTGCCGAAGTGGAAGCTTGGAGCAGAGTCCTTGAGGCATTAGCTTTAGGTCTGCTTTCTTTAACGTTAGTAAGCTTTTCAGGAAACGGAGGACCTCGCCTGGGCACCCTATTCCCTGCACGAATACCGAGCACCGGCAGGCTCCACTAGGCTGCTAAGAAACTTCCAGGCCCGGAAAACATTCCCAGTCGCTCTGTGTATGCTGAGTGTAGGGCAACACACTGCACTCTTCCCTGGGAGAGCTAGATTTCCTCAGCACTCCAACAGCTCCAGGAACTGTGTTCTCTCACGTCCTACCTGTCATACACATCTGCCTCATTGCCCTAAGCTGAGCGGCACTGAGAAACCAAAACTGCTTCGCATTCCTTCTACAAAGTCATACCTTAAGACCCCATCCTTACAGGAGAATGTCGGCTTGCGTTCCTGCTGTAACCAAAGCACAGTCCTTCCTCTTACACTGCAGGGTTTTAGAAGAAGCTAAGCCCGATAGCCTAGCAAGAGAGCTCCTTGCGGGAGGCGGTTGGCTACACGCAGAACTCCGTGCCAAATAAACTTTATTCATGAAAGGGACCAGTGTTTAGCAAGAGTGTATACTTACTTGGTAGAAATCACAAGGAGGTAGGCTGCGTGTTTGCTGGAAACGGGGGCCTAATGGCACAAGCCTTGCTTTCTCATTTTGAGGGCTCCATTCATGCTGCCTTGAAGCTACCTAAATAACAGTTTTAGGACGGCTCTCTAGTCACTGCAGGCAGGGCTCTGGGAAAGGAACGAGTCTTTTCTACATCAAAAGGATGATTTCAAAACCTGGGTGGGAGCTCCTCCTGATACGCTCTAGAGCTAAAAGGAAACTTGACGTGAGTCCTTTCCTCAAGGTAAAGCCTTGAATAGCCCTGCCGAAGTGGAAGCTTGGAGCAGAGTCCTTGAGGCATTAGCTTTAGGTCTGCTTTCTTTAACGTTAGTAAGCTTTTCAGGAAACGGAGGACCTCTCCTGGGCACCCTGTTCCCTGCTCGAACACCGAGCACCGGCAGGCTCCACTAGGCTGCTAAGAAACTTCCAGGCCCGGAAAACTTTCCCAGTCACTCAGTGTATGCTGAGTGTAGGGCAACACACTGCACTCTTCCCTGGGAGAGCTAGATTTCCTCAGCACTCCAACAGCTCCAGGAACTGTGTTCTCTCACGTCCTACATGTCATGCACATCTGCCTCATTGCCCTAGGCTGAGCGGCACTGAGAAACAAAAACTGCTTCGCATTCCTTCTACAAAGTCATACCTTAAGACCCCATCCTTACAGGAGAGTGTCGGCTTGCCTTCCTGCTGTAACCAAAGCACAGTTCTTCCTCTTACACTGCAGGGTTTTAGAAGAAACTAAGCCCGAGAGCCTAGCAAGAGCGCTCCTTGGGGGAGGCGGTTGGCTACACGCAGAACTCAGTGCCAAATAAACTTTATTCAAGGAAGGGACCAGTGTGTAGCAAGAGTGTATACTTACTTGGTAGAAATCACAAGGAGATAGGCTGCGTGTTCGCTGGAAACGGGGGCCTTATGGCACAAGCCTTGCTTTCCCATTTTGAGTGCTCCATTCATGCTGCCTTGAAGCTACCTAAATCACAGTTTAGGACGGGTCTCTAGTCACTGCAGGCAGGGCTCTGGGAAAGGAACGAGTGTTCTCTACATCAACAGGGTGCTTTCATAGCCTGGGTGGGAGCTCCTCCTGATACACTCTAGAGCTAAAAGGAAACTTGACGTGAGTCCTTTCCTCAAGGTAAAGCCTTGAATAACCCTGCCGAAGTGGAAGCTTGGAGCAGAGTCCTTGAGGCATTAGCTTTAAGTCTGCTTTCTTTAACGTTAGTAAGCTTTTCAGGAAACCGAGGACCTCGCCTGGGCACCCTATTCCCTGCACGAATACCGAGCACCGGCAGGCTCCACTAGGCTGCTAAGAAACTTCCAGGCCCAGAAACCTTTCCCAGTCACTCTGTGTATGCTGAGTGTAGGGCAACACACTGCACTCTTCCCTGGGAGAGCTAGATTTCCTCAGCACTCCAACAGCTCCAGGAACTGTGTTCTCTCACGTCCTACATGTCATACACATCTGCCTCATTGCCCTAGGCTGAGCGGCACTGAGAAACCAAAACTGCTTCGCATTCCTTCTACAAAATCATACCTTAAGACCCCATCCTTACAGGAGAAAGTCGGCTTGCGTTCCTGCTGTAACCAAAGCACAGTCCTTCCTCTTACACTGCAGGGTTTTAGAAGAAGCTAAGCCCGATAGCCTAGCAAGAGAGCTCCTTGCGGGAGGCGGTTGGCTACACGCAGAACTCCGTGCCAAATAAACTTTATTCATGAAAGGGACCAGTGTTTAGCAAGAGTGTATACTTACTTGGTAGAAATCACAAGGAGGTAGGCTGCGTGTTTGCTGGAAACGGGGGCCTAATGGCACAAGCCTTGCTTTCTCATTTTGAGTGCTGCATTCATGCTGCCTTGAAGCTACCTAAATAACAGTTTTAGGACGGCTCTCTAGTCACTGCAGGCAGGGCTCTGGGAAAGGAACGAGTCTTTTCTACATCAAAAGGATGATTTCAAAACCTGGGTGGGAGCTCCTCCTGATACGCTCTAGAGCTAAAAGGAAACTTGACGTGAGTCCTTTCCTCAAGGTAAAGCCTTGAATAGCCCTGCCGAAGTGGAAGCTTGGAGCAGAGTCCTTGAGGCATTAGCTTTAGGTCTGCTTTCTTTAACGTTAGTAAGCTTTTCAGGAAACGGAGGACCTCTCCTGGGCACCCTGTTCCCTGCTCGAACACCGAGCACCGGCAGGCTCCACTAGGCTGCTAAGAAACTTCCAGGCCCGGAAAACTTTCCCAGTCACTCAGTGTATGCTGAGTGTAGGGCAACACACTGCACTCTTCCCTGGGAGAGCTAGATTTCCTCAGCACTCCAACAGCTCCAGGAACTGTGTTCTCTCACGTCCTACATGTCATGCACATCTGCCTCATTGCCCTAGGCTGAGCGGCACTGAGAAACAAAAACTGCTTCGCATTCCTTCTACAAAGTCATACCTTAAGACCCCATCCTTACAGGAGAGTGTCGGCTTGCCTTCCTGCTGTAACCAAAGCACAGTTCTTCCTCTTACACTGCAGGGTTTTAGAAGAAACTAAGCCCGAGAGCCTAGCAAGAGCGCTCCTTGGGGGAGGCGGTTGGCTACACGCAGAACTCAGTGCCAAATAAACTTTATTCAAGGAAGGGACCAGTGTGTAGCAAGAGTGTATACTTACTTGGTAGAAATCACAAGGAGATAGGCTGCGTGTTCGCTGGAAACGGGGGCCTTATGGCACAAGCCTTGCTTTCCCATTTTGAGTGCTCCATTCATGCTGCCTTGAAGCTACCTAAATCACAGTTTAGGACGGGTCTCTAGTCACTGCAGGCAGGGCTCTGGGAAAGGAACGAGTGTTCTCTACATCAACAGGGTGCTTTCATAGCCTGGGTGGGAGCTCCTCCTGATACACTCTAGAGCTAAAAGGAAACTTGACGTGAGTCCTTTCCTCAAGGTAAAGCCTTGAATAACCCTGCCGAAGTGGAAGCTTGGAGCAGAGTCCTTGAGGCATTAGCTTTAAGTCTGCTTTCTTTAACGTTAGTAAGCTTTTCAGGAAACCGAGGACCTCGCCTGGGCACCCTATTCCCTGCACGAATACCGAGCACCGGCAGGCTCCACTAGGCTGCTAAGAAACTTCCAGGCCCAGAAACCTTTCCCAGTCACTCTGTGTATGCTGAGTGTAGGGCAACACACTGCACTCTTCCCTGGGAGAGCTAGATTTCCTCAGCACTCCAACAGCTCCAGGAACTGTGTTCTCTCACGTCCTACATGTCATACACATCTGCCTCATTGCCCTAGGCTGAGCGGCACTGAGAAACCAAAACTGCTTCGCATTCCTTCTACAAAATCATACCTTAAGACCCCATCCTTACAGGAGAAAGTCGGCTTGCGTTCCTGCTGTAACCAAAGCTCAGTCCTTCCTCTTACACTGCAGGGTTTTAGAAGAAGCTAAGCCCGATAGCCTAGCAAGAGCGCTCCTTGGGGGAGGCGGTTGGCTACACGCAGAACTCCGTGCCAAATAAACTCTATTCAAGGAAGGGACCAGTGTTTAGCAAGAGTGTATACTTACTTGGTAGAAATCACAAGGAGGTAGGCTGCGTGTTCGCTGGAACCGGGGGCCTTATGGCACAAGCCTTGCTTTCCCATTTTGAGTGCTCCATTCATGCTGCCTTGAAGCTCCCTAAATAACAGTTTTAGGACGGCTCTCTAGTCACTGCAGGCAGGGCTCTGGGAAAGGAACGAGTGTTCTCTACATCAACAGGGTGCTTTCATAGCCTGGGTGGGAGCTCCTCCTGATACACTCTAGAGCTAAAAGGAAACTTGACGTGAGTCCTTTCCTCAAGGTAAAGCCTTGAATAGCCCTGCCGAAGTGGAAGCTTGGAGCAGAGTCCTTGAGGCATTAGCTTTAGGTCTGCTTTCTTTAACGTTAGTAAGCTTTTCAGGAAACGGAGGACCTCGCCTGGGCACCCTATTCCCTGCACGAATACCGAGCACCGGCAGGCTCCACTAGGCTGCTAAGAAACTTCCAGGCCCGGAAAACATTCCCAGTCGCTCTGTGTATGCTGAGTGTAGGGCAACACACTGCACTCTTCCCTGGGAGAGCTAGATTTCCTCAGCACTCCAACAGCTCCAGGAACTGTGTTCTCTCACGTCCTACCTGTCATACACATCTGCCTCATTGCCCTAAGCTGAGCGGCACTGAGAAACCAAAACTGCTTCGCATTCCTTCTACAAAATCATACCTTAAGACCCCATCCTTACAGGAGAAAGTCGGCTTGCGTTCCTGCTGTAACCAAAGCTCAGTCCTTCCTCTTACACTGCAGGGTTTTAGAAGAAGCTAAGCCCGATAGCCTAGCAAGAGCGCTCCTTGGGGGAGGCGGTTGGCTACACGCAGAACTCCGTGCCAAATAAACTCTATTCAAGGAAGGGACCAGTGTTTAGCAAGAGTGTATACTTACTTGGTAGAAATCACAAGGAGGTAGGCTGCGTGTTCGCTGGAACCGGGGGCCTTATGGCACAAGCCTTGCTTTCCCATTTTGAGTGCTCCATTCATGCTGCCTTGAAGCTCCCTAAATAACAGTTTTAGGACGGCTCTCTAGTCACTGCAGGCAGGGCTCTGGGAAAGGAACGAGTGTTCTCTACATCAACAGGGTGCTTTCATAGCCTGGGTGGGAGCTCCTCCTGATACACTCTAGAGCTAAAAGGAAACTTGACGTGAGTCCTTTCCTCAAGGTAAAGCCTTGAATAGCCCTGCCGAAGTGGAAGCTTGGAGCAGAGTCCTTGAGGCATTAGCTTTAGGTCTGCTTTCTTTAACGTTAGTAAGCTTTTCAGGAAACGGAGGACCTCGCCTGGGCACCCTATTCCCTGCACGAATACCGAGCACCGGCAGGCTCCACTAGGCTGCTAAGAAACTTCCAGGCCCAGAAACCTTTCCCAGTCACTCTGTGTATGCTGAGTGTAGGGCAACACACTGCACTCTTCCCTGGGAGAGCTAGATTTCCTCAGC
This sequence comes from Balaenoptera ricei, assembly GCF_028023285.1. Taxonomy (NCBI): domain Eukaryota; kingdom Metazoa; phylum Chordata; class Mammalia; order Artiodactyla; family Balaenopteridae; genus Balaenoptera; species Balaenoptera ricei. The sequence continues at coordinate 47,312,800 of NC_082655.1, read as the reverse complement.
ACTCCAACAGCTCCAGGAACTGTGTTCTCTCACGTCCTACATGTCATACACATCTGCCTCATTGCCCTAGGCTGAGCGGCACTGAGAAACCAAAACTGCTTCGCATTCCTTCTACAAAATCATACCTTAAGACCCCATCCTTACAGGAGAAAGTCGGCTTGCGTTCCTGCTGTAACCAAAGCTCAGTCCTTCCTCTTACACTGCAGGGTTTTAGAAGAAGCTAAGCCCGATAGCCTAGCAAGAGCGCTCCTTGGGGGAGGCGGTTGGCTACACGCAGAACTCCGTGCCAAATAAACTCTATTCAAGGAAGGGACCAGTGTTTAGCAAGAGTGTATACTTACTTGGTAGAAATCACAAGGAGGTAGGCTGCGTGTTCGCTGGAACCGGGGGCCTTATGGCACAAGCCTTGCTTTCCCATTTTGAGTGCTCCATTCATGCTGCCTTGAAGCTCCCTAAATAACAGTTTTAGGACGGCTCTCTAGTCACTGCAGGCAGGGCTCTGGGAAAGGAACGAGTGTTCTCTACATCAACAGGGTGCTTTCATAGCCTGGGTGGGAGCTCCTCCTGATACACTCTAGAGCTAAAAGGAAACTTGACGTGAGTCCTTTCCTCAAGGTAAAGCCTTGAATAGCCCTGCCGAAGTGGAAGCTTGGAGCAGAGTCCTTGAGGCATTAGCTTTAGGTCTGCTTTCTTTAACGTTAGTAAGCTTTTCAGGAAACGGAGGACCTCGCCTGGGCACCCTATTCCCTGCACGAATACCGAGCACCGGCAGGCTCCACTAGGCTGCTAAGAAACTTCCAGGCCCGGAAAACATTCCCAGTCGCTCTGTGTATGCTGAGTGTAGGGCAACACACTGCACTCTTCCCTGGGAGAGCTAGATTTCCTCAGCACTCCAACAGCTCCAGGAACTGTGTTCTCTCACGTCCTACCTGTCATACACATCTGCCTCATTGCCCTAAGCTGAGCGGCACTGAGAAACCAAAACTGCTTCGCATTCCTTCTACAAAGTCATACCTTAAGACCCCATCCTTACAGGAGAATGTCGGCTTGCGTTCCTGCTGTAACCAAAGCACAGTCCTTCCTCTTACACTGCAGGGTTTTAGAAGAAGCTAAGCCCGATAGCCTAGCAAGAGAGCTCCTTGCGGGAGGCGGTTGGCTACACGCAGAACTCCGTGCCAAATAAACTTTATTCATGAAAGGGACCAGTGTTTAGCAAGAGTGTATACTTACTTGGTAGAAATCACAAGGAGGTAGGCTGCGTGTTTGCTGGAAACGGGGGCCTAATGGCACAAGCCTTGCTTTCTCATTTTGAGTGCTGCATTCATGCTGCCTTGAAGCTACCTAAATAACAGTTTTAGGACGGCTCTCTAGTCACTGCAGGCAGGGCTCTGGGAAAGGAACGAGTCTTTTCTACATCAAAAGGATGATTTCAAAACCTGGGTGGGAGCTCCTCCTGATACGCTCTAGAGCTAAAAGGAAACTTGACGTGAGTCCTTTCCTCAAGGTAAAGCCTTGAATAGCCCTGCCGAAGTGGAAGCTTGGAGCAGAGTCCTTGAGGCATTAGCTTTAGGTCTGCTTTCTTTAACGTTAGTAAGCTTTTCAGGAAACGGAGGACCTCTCCTGGGCACCCTGTTCCCTGCTCGAACACCGAGCACCGGCAGGCTCCACTAGGCTGCTAAGAAACTTCCAGGCCCGGAAAACTTTCCCAGTCACTCTGTGTATGCTGAGTGTAGGGCAACACACTGCACTCTTCCCTGGGAGAGCTAGATTTCCTCAGCACTCCAACAGCTCCAGGAACTGTGTTCTCTCACGTCCTACATGTCATGCACATCTGCCTCATTGCCCTAGGCTGAGCGGCACTGAGAAACAAAAACTGCTTCGCATTCCTTCTACAAAGTCATACCTTAAGACCCCATCCTTACAGGAGAGTGTCGGCTTGCCTTCCTGCTGTAACCAAAGCACAGTTCTTCCTCTTACACTGCAGGGTTTTAGAAGAAACTAAGCCCGAGAGCCTAGCAAGAGCGCTCCTTGGGGGAGGCGGTTGGCTACACGCAGAACTCAGTGCCAAATAAACTTTATTCAAGGAAGGGACCAGTGTGTAGCAAGAGTGTATACTTACTTGGTAGAAATCACAAGGAGATAGGCTGCGTGTTCGCTGGAAACGGGGGCCTTATGGCACAAGCCTTGCTTTCCCATTTTGAGTGCTCCATTCATGCTGCCTTGAAGCTACCTAAATCACAGTTTAGGACGGGTCTCTAGTCACTGCAGGCAGGGCTCTGGGAAAGGAACGAGTGTTCTCTACATCAACAGGGTGCTTTCATAGCCTGGGTGGGAGCTCCTCCTGATACACTCTAGAGCTAAAAGGAAACTTGACGTGAGTCCTTTCCTCAAGGTAAAGCCTTGAATAGCCCTGCCGAAGTGGAAGCTTGGAGCAGAGTCCTTGAGGCATTAGCTTTAGGTCTGCTTTCTTTAACGTTAGTAAGCTTTTCAGGAAACGGAGGACCTCGCCTGGGCACCCTATTCCCTGCACGAATACCGAGCACCGGCAGGCTCCACTAGGCTGCTAAGAAACTTCCAGGCCCGGAAAACATTCCCAGTCGCTCTGTGTATGCTGAGTGTAGGGCAACACACTGCACTCTTCCCTGGGAGAGCTAGATTTCCTCAGCACTCCAACAGCTCCAGGAACTGTGTTCTCTCACGTCCTACCTGTCATACACATCTGCCTCATTGCCCTAAGCTGAGCGGCACTGAGAAACCAAAACTGCTTCGCATTCCTTCTACAAAGTCATACCTTAAGACCCCATCCTTACAGGAGAATGTCGGCTTGCGTTCCTGCTGTAACCAAAGCACAGTCCTTCCTCTTACACTGCAGGGTTTTAGAAGAAGCTAAGCCCGATAGCCTAGCAAGAGAGCTCCTTGCGGGAGGCGGTTGGCTACACGCAGAACTCCGTGCCAAATAAACTTTATTCATGAAAGGGACCAGTGTTTAGCAAGAGTGTATACTTACTTGGTAGAAATCACAAGGAGGTAGGCTGCGTGTTTGCTGGAAACGGGGGCCTAATGGCACAAGCCTTGCTTTCTCATTTTGAGTGCTGCATTCATGCTGCCTTGAAGCTACCTAAATAACAGTTTTAGGACGGCTCTCTAGTCACTGCAGGCAGGGCTCTGGGAAAGGAACGAGTCTTTTCTACATCAAAAGGATGATTTCAAAACCTGGGTGGGAGCTCCTCCTGATACGCTCTAGAGCTAAAAGGAAACTTGACGTGAGTCCTTTCCTCAAGGTAAAGCCTTGAATAGCCCTGCCGAAGTGGAAGCTTGGAGCAGAGTCCTTGAGGCATTAGCTTTAGGTCTGCTTTCTTTAACGTTAGTAAGCTTTTCAGGAAACGGAGGACCTCTCCTGGGCACCCTGTTCCCTGCTCGAACACCGAGCACCGGCAGGCTCCACTAGGCTGCTAAGAAACTTCCAGGCCCGGAAAACTTTCCCAGTCACTCTGTGTATGCTGAGTGTAGGGCAACACACTGCACTCTTCCCTGGGAGAGCTAGATTTCCTCAGCACTCCAACAGCTCCAGGAACTGTGTTCTCTCACGTCCTACATGTCATGCACATCTGCCTCATTGCCCTAGGCTGAGCGGCACTGAGAAACCAAAACTGCTTCGCATTCCTTCTACAAAGTCATACCTTAAGACCCCATCCTTACAGGAGAGTGTCGGCTTGCCTTCCTGCTGTAACCAAAGCACAGTTCTTCCTCTTACACTGCAGGGTTTTAGAAGAAACTAAGCCCGAGAGCCTAGCAAGAGCGCTCCTTGGGGGAGGCGGTTGGCTACACGCAGAACTCAGTGCCAAATAAACTTTATTCAAGGAAGGGACCAGTGTGTAGCAAGAGTGTATACTTACTTGGTAGAAATCACAAGGAGATAGGCTGCGTGTTCGCTGGAAACGGGGGCCTTATGGCACAAGCCTTGCTTTCCCATTTTGAGTGCTCCATTCATGCTGCCTTGAAGCTACCTAAATCACAGTTTAGGACGGGACTCTAGTCACTGCAGGCAGGGCTCTGGGAAAGGAACGAGTGTTCTCTACATCAACAGGGTGCTTTCATAGCCTGGGTGGGAGCTCCTCCTGATACACTCTAGAGCTAAAAGGAAACTTGACGTGAGTCCTTTCCTCAAGGTAAAGCCTTGAATAACCCTGCCGAAGTGGAAGCTTGGAGCAGAGTCCTTGAGGCATTAGCTTTAAGTCTGCTTTCTTTAACGTTAGTAAGCTTTTCAGGAAACCGAGGACCTCGCCTGGGCACCCTATTCCCTGCACGAATACCGAGCACCGGCAGGCTCCACTAGGCTGCTAAGAAACTTCCAGGCCCAGAAACCTTTCCCAGTCACTCTGTGTATGCTGAGTGTAGGGCAACACACTGCACTCTTCCCTGGGAGAGCTAGATTTCCTCAGCACTCCAACAGCTCCAGGAACTGTGTTCTCTCACGTCCTACATGTCATACACATCTGCCTCATTGCCCTAGGCTGAGCGGCACTGAGAAACCAAAACTGCTTCGCATTCCTTCTACAAAATCATACCTTAAGACCCCATCCTTACAGGAGAAAGTCGGCTTGCGTTCCTGCTGTAACCAAAGCTCAGTCCTTCCTCTTACACTGCAGGGTTTTAGAAGAAGCTAAGCCCGATAGCCTAGCAAGAGCGCTCCTTGGGGGAGGCGGTTGGCTACACGCAGAACTCCGTGCCAAATAAACTCTATTCAAGGAAGGGACCAGTGTTTAGCAAGAGTGTATACTTACTTGGTAGAAATCACAAGGAGGTAGGCTGCGTGTTCGCTGGAAACGGGGGCCTTATGGCACAAGCCTTGCTTTCCCATTTTGAGTGCTCCATTCATGCTGCCTTGAAGCTACCTAAATCACAGTTTAGGACGGGTCTCTAGTCACTGCAGGCAGGGCTCTGGGAAAGGAACGAGTGTTCTCTACATCAACAGGGTGCTTTCATAGCCTGGGTGGGAGCTCCTCCTGATACACTCTAGAGCTAAAAGGAAACTTGACGTGAGTCCTTTCCTCAAGGTAAAGCCTTGAATAGCCCTGCCGAAGTGGAAGCTTGGAGCAGAGTCCTTGAGGCATTAGCTTTAGGTCTGCTTTCTTTAACGTTAGTAAGCTTTTCAGGAAACGGAGGACCTCGCCTGGGCACCCTATTCCCTGCACGAATACCGAGCACCGGCAGGCTCCACTAGGCTGCTAAGAAACTTCCAGGCCCGGAAAACATTCCCAGTCGCTCTGTGTATGCTGAGTGTAGGGCAACACACTGCACTCTTCCCTGGGAGAGCTAGATTTCCTCAGCACTCCAACAGCTCCAGGAACTGTGTTCTCTCACGTCCTACCTGTCATACACATCTGCCTCATTGCCCTAAGCTGAGCGGCACTGAGAAACCAAAACTGCTTCGCATTCCTTCTACAAAGTCATACCTTAAGACCCCATCCTTACAGGAGAATGTCGGCTTGCGTTCCTGCTGTAACCAAAGCACAGTCCTTCCTCTTACACTGCAGGGTTTTAGAAGAAGCTAAGCCCGATAGCCTAGCAAGAGAGCTCCTTGCGGGAGGCGGTTGGCTACACGCAGAACTCCGTGCCAAATAAACTTTATTCATGAAAGGGCCCAGTGTTTAGCAAGAGTGTATACTTACTTGGTAGAAATCACAAGGAGGTAGGCTGCGTGTTTGCTGGAAACGGGGGCCTAATGGCACAAGCCTTGCTTTCTCATTTTGAGTGCTGCATTCATGCTGCCTTGAAGCTACCTAAATAACAGTTTTAGGACGGCTCTCTAGTCACTGCAGGCAGGGCTCTGGGAAAGGAACGAGTCTTTTCTACATCAAAAGGATGATTTCAAAACCTGGGTGGGAGCTCCTCCTGATACGCTCTAGAGCTAAAAGGAAACTTGACGTGAGTCCTTTCCTCAAGGTAAAGCCTTGAATAGCCCTGCCGAAGTGGAAGCTTGGAGCAGAGTCCTTGAGGCATTAGCTTTAGGTCTGCTTTCTTTAACGTTAGTAAGCTTTTCAGGAAACGGAGGACCTCTCCTGGGCACCCTGTTCCCTGCTCGAACACCGAGCACCGGCAGGCTCCACTAGGCTGCTAAGAAACTTCCAGGCCCGGAAAACTTTCCCAGTCACTCAGTGTATGCTGAGTGTAGGGCAACACACTGCACTCTTCCCTGGGAGAGCTAGATTTCCTCAGCACTCCAACAGCTCCAGGAACTGTGTTCTCTCACGTCCTACATGTCATGCACATCTGCCTCATTGCCCTAGGCTGAGCGGCACTGAGAAACAAAAACTGCTTCGCATTCCTTCTACAAAGTCATACCTTAAGACCCCATCCTTACAGGAGAGTGTCGGCTTGCCTTCCTGCTGTAACCAAAGCACAGTTCTTCCTCTTACACTGCAGGGTTTTAGAAGAAACTAAGCCCGAGAGCCTAGCAAGAGCGCTCCTTGGGGGAGGCGGTTGGCTACACGCAGAACTCAGTGCCAAATAAACTTTATTCAAGGAAGGGACCAGTGTGTAGCAAGAGTGTATACTTACTTGGTAGAAATCACAAGGAGATAGGCTGCGTGTTCGCTGGAAACGGGGGCCTTATGGCACAAGCCTTGCTTTCCCATTTTGAGTGCTCCATTCATGCTGCCTTGAAGCTACCTAAATCACAGTTTAGGACGGGACTCTAGTCACTGCAGGCAGGGCTCTGGGAAAGGAACGAGTGTTCTCTACATCAACAGGGTGCTTTCATAGCCTGGGTGGGAGCTCCTCCTGATACACTCTAGAGCTAAAAGGAAACTTGACGTGAGTCCTTTCCTCAAGGTAAAGCCTTGAATAACCCTGCCGAAGTGGAAGCTTGGAGCAGAGTCCTTGAGGCATTAGCTTTAAGTCTGCTTTCTTTAACGTTAGTAAGCTTTTCAGGAAACCGAGGACCTCGCCTGGGCACCCTATTCCCTGCACGAATACCGAGCACCGGCAGGCTCCACTAGGCTGCTAAGAAACTTCCAGGCCCAGAAACCTTTCCCAGTCACTCTGTGTATGCTGAGTGTAGGGCAACACACTGCACTCTTCCCTGGGAGAGCTAGATTTCCTCAGCACTCCAACAGCTCCAGGAACTGTGTTCTCTCACGTCCTACATGTCATACACATCTGCCTCATTGCCCTAGGCTGAGCGGCACTGAGAAACCAAAACTGCTTCGCATTCCTTCTACAAAATCATACCTTAAGACCCCATCCTTACAGGAGAAAGTCGGCTTGCGTTCCTGCTGTAACCAAAGCTCAGTCCTTCCTCTTACACTGCAGGGTTTTAGAAGAAGCTAAGCCCGATAGCCTAGCAAGAGCGCTCCTTGGGGGAGGCGGTTGGCTACACGCAGAACTCCGTGCCAAATAAACTCTATTCAAGGAAGGGACCAGTGTTTAGCAAGAGTGTATACTTACTTGGTAGAAATCACAAGGAGGTAGGCTGCGTGTTCGCTGGAACCGGGGGCCTTATGGCACAAGCCTTGCTTTCCCATTTTGAGTGCTCCATTCATGCTGCCTTGAAGCTCCCTAAATAACAGTTTTAGGACGGCTCTCTAGTCACTGCAGGCAGGGCTCTGGGAAAGGAACGAGTGTTCTCTACATCAACAGGGTGCTTTCATAGCCTGGGTGGGAGCTCCTCCTGATACACTCTAGAGCTAAAAGGAAACTTGACGTGAGTCCTTTCCTCAAGGTAAAGCCTTGAATAGCCCTGCCGAAGTGGAAGCTTGGAGCAGAGTCCTTGAGGCATTAGCTTTAGGTCTGCTTTCTTTAACGTTAGTAAGCTTTTCAGGAAACGGAGGACCTCGCCTGGGCACCCTATTCCCTGCACGAATACCGAGCACCGGCAGGCTCCACTAGGCTGCTAAGAAACTTCCAGGCCCGGAAAACATTCCCAGTCGCTCTGTGTATGCTGAGTGTAGGGCAACACACTGCACTCTTCCCTGGGAGAGCTAGATTTCCTCAGCACTCCAACAGCTCCAGGAACTGTGTTCTCTCACGTCCTACCTGTCATACACATCTGCCTCATTGCCCTAAGCTGAGCGGCACTGAGAAACCAAAACTGCTTCGCATTCCTTCTACAAAGTCATACCTTAAGACCCCATCCTTACAGGAGAATGTCGGCTTGCGTTCCTGCTGTAACCAAAGCACAGTCCTTCCTCTTACACTGCAGGGTTTTAGAAGAAGCTAAGCCCGATAGCCTAGCAAGAGAGCTCCTTGCGGGAGGCGGTTGGCTACACGCAGAACTCCGTGCCAAATAAACTTTATTCATGAAAGGGACCAGTGTTTAGCAAGAGTGTATACTTACTTGGTAGAAATCACAAGGAGGTAGGCTGCGTTTTCGCTGGAAACGGGGGCCTAATGGCACAAGCCTTGCTTTCTCATTTTGAGTGCTCCATTCATGCTGCCTTGAAGCTACCTAAATAACAGTTTTAGGACGGCTCTCTAGTCACTGCAGGCAGGGCTCTGGGAAAGGAACGAGTCTTTTCTACATCAAAAGGATGATTTCAAAACCTGGGTGGGAGCTCCTCCTGATACGCTCTAGAGCTAAAAGGAAACTTGACGTGAGTCCTTTCCTCAAGGTAAAGCCTTGAATAGCCCTGCCGAAGTGGAAGCTTGGAGCAGAGTCCTTGAGGCATTAGCTTTAGGTCTGCTTTCTTTAACGTTAGTAAGCATTTCTGGAAACGGAGGACCTCGCCTGGCCACCCTATTCCCTGCACGAACACCGAGCACCGGCAGGCTCCACTAGGCTGCTAAGAAACTTCCAGGCCCGGAAAACTTTCCCAGTCACTCAGTGTATGTTGAGTGTAGGGCAACACACTGCACTCTTCCCTGGGAGAGCTAGATTTCCTCAGCACTCCAACAGCTCCAGGAAATGTGTTCTCTCACATCCTACATGTCATGCACATCTGCCTCATTGCCCTAGGCTGAGCGGCACTGAGAAACAAAAACTGCTTCGCATTCCTTCTACAAAGTCATACCTTAAGACCCCATACTTACAGGAGAGTGTCGGCTTGCCTTCCTGCTGTAACCAAAGCACAGTTCTTCCTCTTACACTGCAGGGTTTTAGAAGAAGCTAAGGCCGAGAGCCTAGCAAGAGCGTTCCTTGGGGGAGGCGGTTGGCTACACGCAGAACTCAGTGCCAAATAAACTTTATTCAAGGAAGGGACCAGTGTGTAGCAAGAGTGTATACTTATTTGGTAGAAATCACAAGGAGGTAGGCTGCGTTTTCGCTGGAAACGGGGGCATTATGGCACAAGCCTTGCTTTCCCATTTTGAGTGCTCCATTCATGCTGCCTTGAAGCTACCTAAATCACAGTTTAGGACGGGTCTCTAGTCACTGCAGGCAGGGCTCTGGGAAAGGAACGAGTGTTCTCTACATCAACAGGGTGCTTTCATAGCCTGGGTGGGAGCTCCTCCTGATACACTCTAGAGCTAAAAGGAAACTTGACGTGAGTCCTTTCCTCAAGGTAAAGCCTTGAATAACCCTGCCGAAGTGGAAGCTTGGAGCAGAGTCCTTGAGGCATTAGCTTTAAGTCTGCTTTCTTTAACGTTAGTAAGCTTTTCAGGAAACCGAGGACCTCGCCTGGGCACCCTATTCCCTGCACGAATACCGAGCACCGGCAGGCTCCACTAGGCTGCTAAGAAACTTCCAGGCCCAGAAACCTTTCCCAGTCACTCTGTGTATGCTGAGTGTAGGGCAACACACTGCACTCTTCCCTGGGAGAGCTAGATTTCCTCAGCACTCCAACAGCTCCAGGAACTGTGTTCTCTCACGTCCTACATGTCATACACATCTGCCTCATTGCCCTAGGCTGAGCGGCACTGAGAAACCAAAACTGCTTCGCATTCCTTCTACAAAATCATACCTTAAGACCCCATCCTTACAGGAGAAAGTCGGCTTGCGTTCCTGCTGTAACCAAAGCTCAGTCCTTCCTCTTACACTGCAGGGTTTTAGAAGAAGCTAAGCCCGATAGCCTAGCAAGAGCGCTCCTTGGGGGAGGCGGTTGGCTACACGCAGAACTCCGTGCCAAATAAACTCTATTCAAGGAAGGGACCAGTGTTTAGCAAGAGTGTATACTTACTTGGTAGAAATCACAAGGAGGTAGGCTGCGTGTTCGCTGGAACCGGGGGCCTTATGGCACAAGCCTTGCTTTCCCATTTTGAGTGCTCCATTCATGCTGCCTTGAAGCTCCCTAAATAACAGTTTTAGGACGGCTCTCTAGTCACTGCAGGCAGGGCTCTGGGAAAGGAACGAGTGTTCTCTACATCAACAGGGTGCTTTCATAGCCTGGGTGGGAGCTCCTCCTGATACACTCTAGAGCTAAAAGGAAACTTGACGTGAGTCCTTTCCTCAAGGTAAAGCCTTGAATAGCCCTGCCGAAGTGGAAGCTTGGAGCAGAGTCCTTGAGGCATTAGCTTTAGGTCTGCTTTCTTTAACGTTAGTAAGCTTTTCAGGAAACGGAGGACCTCGCCTGGGCACCCTATTCCCTGCACGAATACCGAGCACCGGCAGGCTCCACTAGGCTGCTAAGAAACTTCCAGGCCCGGAAAACATTCCCAGTCGCTCTGTGTATGCTGAGTGTAGGGCAACACACTGCACTCTTCCCTGGGAGAGCTAGATTTCCTCAGCACTCCAACAGCTCCAGGAACTGTGTTCTCTCACGTCCTACCTGTCATACACATCTGCCTCATTGCCCTAAGCTGAGCGGCACTGAGAAACCAAAACTGCTTCGCATTCCTTCTACAAAGTCATACCTTAAGACCCCATCCTTACAGGAGAATGTCGGCTTGCGTTCCTGCTGTAACCAAAGCACAGTCCTTCCTCTTACACTGCAGGGTTTTAGAAGAAGCTAAGCCCGATAGCCTAGCAAGAGAGCTCCTTGCGGGAGGCGGTTGGCTACACGCAGAACTCCGTGCCAAATAAACTTTATTCATGAAAGGGACCAGTGTTTAGCAAGAGTGTATACTTACTTGGTAGAAATCACAAGGAGGTAGGCTGCGTGTTTGCTGGAAACGGGGGCCTAATGGCACAAGCCTTGCTTTCTCATTTTGAGTGCTGCATTCATGCTGCCTTGAAGCTACCTAAATAACAGTTTTAGGACGGCTCTCTAGTCACTGCAGGCAGGGCTCTGGGAAAGGAACGAGTCTTTTCTACATCAAAAGGATGATTTCAAAACCTGGGTGGGAGCTCCTCCTGATACGCTCTAGAGCTAAAAGGAAACTTGACGTGAGTCCTTTCCTCAAGGTAAAGCCTTGAATAGCCCTGCCGAAGTGGAAGCTTGGAGCAGAGTCCTTGAGGCATTAGCTTTAGGTCTGCTTTCTTTAACGTTAGTAAGCTTTTCAGGAAACGGAGGACCTCTCCTGGGCACCCTGTTCCCTGCTCGAACACCGAGCACCGGCAGGCTCCACTAGGCTGCTAAGAAACTTCCAGGCCCGGAAAACTTTCCCAGTCACTCAGTGTATGCTGAGTGTAGGGCAACACACTGCACTCTTCCCTGGGAGAGCTAGATTTCCTCAGCACTCCAACAGCTCCAGGAACTGTGTTCTCTCACGTCCTACATGTCATGCACATCTGCCTCATTGCCCTAGGCTGAGCGGCACTGAGAAACAAAAACTGCTTCGCATTCCTTCTACAAAGTCATACCTTAAGACCCCATCCTTACAGGAGAGTGTCGGCTTGCCTTCCTGCTGTAACCAAAGCACAGTTCTTCCTCTTACACTGCAGGGTTTTAGAAGAAACTAAGCCCGAGAGCCTAGCAAGAGCGCTCCTTGGGGGAGGCGGTTGGCTACACGCAGAACTCAGTGCCAAATAAACTTTATTCAAGGAAGGGACCAGTGTGTAGCAAGAGTGTATACTTACTTGGTAGAAATCACAAGGAGATAGGCTGCGTGTTCGCTGGAAACGGGGGCCTTATGGCACAAGCCTTGCTTTCCCATTTTGAGTGCTCCATTCATGCTGCCTTGAAGCTACCTAAATCACAGTTTAGGACGGGACTCTAGTCACTGCAGGCAGGGCTCTGGGAAAGGAACGAGTGTTCTCTACATCAACAGGGTGCTTTCATAGCCTGGGTGGGAGCTCCTCCTGATACACTCTAGAGCTAAAAGGAAACTTGACGTGAGTCCTTTCCTCAAGGTAAAGCCTTGAATAACCCTGCCGAAGTGGAAGCTTGGAGCAGAGTCCTTGAGGCATTAGCTTTAAGTCTGCTTTCTTTAACGTTAGTAAGCTTTTCAGGAAACCGAGGACCTCGCCTGGGCACCCTATTCCCTGCACGAATACCGAGCACCGGCAGGCTCCACTAGGCTGCTAAGAAACTTCCAGGCCCAGAAACCTTTCCCAGTCACTCTGTGTATGCTGAGTGTAGGGCAACACACTGCACTCTTCCCTGGGAGAGCTAGATTTCCTCAGCACTCCAACAGCTCCAGGAACTGTGTTCTCTCACGTCCTACATGTCATACACATCTGCCTCATTGCCCTAGGCTGAGCGGCACTGAGAAACCAAAACTGCTTCGCATTCCTTCTACAAAATCATACCTTAAGACCCCATCCTTACAGGAGAAAGTCGGCTTGCGTTCCTGCTGTAACCAAAGCTCAGTCCTTCCTCTTACACTGCAGGGTTTTAGAAGAAGCTAAGCCCGATAGCCTAGCAAGAGCGCTCCTTGGGGGAGGCGGTTGGCTACACGCAGAACTCCGTGCCAAATAAACTCTATTCAAGGAAGGGACCAGTGTTTAGCAAGAGTGTATACTTACTTGGTAGAAATCACAAGGAGGTAGGCTGCGTGTTCGCTGGAACCGGGGGCCTTATGGCACAAGCCTTGCTTTCCCATTTTGAGTGCTCCATTCATGCTGCCTTGAAGCTCCCTAAATAACAGTTTTAGGACGGCTCTCTAGTCACTGCAGGCAGGGCTCTGGGAAAGGAACGAGTGTTCTCTACATCAACAGGGTGCTTTCATAGCCTGGGTGGGAGCTCCTCCTGATACACTCTAGAGCTAAAAGGAAACTTGACGTGAGTCCTTTCCTCAAGGTAAAGCCTTGAATAGCCCTGCCGAAGTGGAAGCTTGGAGCAGAGTCCTTGAGGCATTAGCTTTAGGTCTGCTTTCTTTAACGTTAGTAAGCTTTTCAGGAAACGGAGGACCTCGCCTGGGCACCCTATTCCCTGCACGAATACCGAGCACCGGCAGGCTCCACTAGGCTGCTAAGAAACTTCCAGGCCCGGAAAACATTCCCAGTCGCTCTGTGTATGCTGAGTGTAGGGCAACACACTGCACTCTTCCCTGGGAGAGCTAGATTTCCTCAGCACTCCAACAGCTCCAGGAACTGTGTTCTCTCACGTCCTACCTGTCATACACATCTGCCTCATTGCCCTAAGCTGAGCGGCACTGAGAAACCAAAACTGCTTCGCATTCCTTCTACAAAGTCATACCTTAAGACCCCATCCTTACAGGAGAATGTCGGCTTGCGTTCCTGCTGTAACCAAAGCACAGTCCTTCCTCTTACACTGCAGGGTTTTAGAAGAAGCTAAGCCCGATAGCCTAGCAAGAGAGCTCCTTGCGGGAGGCGGTTGGCTACACGCAGAACTCCGTGCCAAATAAACTTTATTCATGAAAGGGACCAGTGTTTAGCAAGAGTGTATACTTACTTGGTAGAAATCACAAGGAGGTAGGCTGCGTGTTTGCTGGAAACGGGGGCCTAATGGCACAAGCCTTGCTTTCTCATTTTGAGGGCTCCATTCATGCTGCCTTGAAGCTACCTAAATAACAGTTTTAGGACGGCTCTCTAGTCACTGCAGGCAGGGCTCTGGGAAAGGAACGAGTCTTTTCTACATCAAAAGGATGATTTCAAAACCTGGGTGGGAGCTCCTCCTGATACGCTCTAGAGCTAAAAGGAAACTTGACGTGAGTCCTTTCCTCAAGGTAAAGCCTTGAATAGCCCTGCCGAAGTGGAAGCTTGGAGCAGAGTCCTTGAGGCATTAGCTTTAGGTCTGCTTTCTTTAACGTTAGTAAGCTTTTCAGGAAACGGAGGACCTCTCCTGGGCACCCTGTTCCCTGCTCGAACACCGAGCACCGGCAGGCTCCACTAGGCTGCTAAGAAACTTCCAGGCCCGGAAAACTTTCCCAGTCACTCAGTGTATGCTGAGTGTAGGGCAACACACTGCACTCTTCCCTGGGAGAGCTAGATTTCCTCAGCACTCCAACAGCTCCAGGAACTGTGTTCTCTCACGTCCTACATGTCATGCACATCTGCCTCATTGCCCTAGGCTGAGCGGCACTGAGAAACAAAAACTGCTTCGCATTCCTTCTACAAAGTCATACCTTAAGACCCCATCCTTACAGGAGAGTGTCGGCTTGCCTTCCTGCTGTAACCAAAGCACAGTTCTTCCTCTTACACTGCAGGGTTTTAGAAGAAACTAAGCCCGAGAGCCTAGCAAGAGCGCTCCTTGGGGGAGGCGGTTGGCTACACGCAGAACTCAGTGCCAAATAAACTTTATTCAAGGAAGGGACCAGTGTGTAGCAAGAGTGTATACTTACTTGGTAGAAATCACAAGGAGATAGGCTGCGTGTTCGCTGGAAACGGGGGCCTTATGGCACAAGCCTTGCTTTCCCATTTTGAGTGCTCCATTCATGCTGCCTTGAAGCTACCTAAATCACAGTTTAGGACGGGTCTCTAGTCACTGCAGGCAGGGCTCTGGGAAAGGAACGAGTGTTCTCTACATCAACAGGGTGCTTTCATAGCCTGGGTGGGAGCTCCTCCTGATACACTCTAGAGCTAAAAGGAAACTTGACGTGAGTCCTTTCCTCAAGGTAAAGCCTTGAATAACCCTGCCGAAGTGGAAGCTTGGAGCAGAGTCCTTGAGGCATTAGCTTTAAGTCTGCTTTCTTTAACGTTAGTAAGCTTTTCAGGAAACCGAGGACCTCGCCTGGGCACCCTATTCCCTGCACGAATACCGAGCACCGGCAGGCTCCACTAGGCTGCTAAGAAACTTCCAGGCCCAGAAACCTTTCCCAGTCACTCTGTGTATGCTGAGTGTAGGGCAACACACTGCACTCTTCCCTGGGAGAGCTAGATTTCCTCAGCACTCCAACAGCTCCAGGAACTGTGTTCTCTCACGTCCTACATGTCATACACATCTGCCTCATTGCCCTAGGCTGAGCGGCACTGAGAAACCAAAACTGCTTCGCATTCCTTCTACAAAATCATACCTTAAGACCCCATCCTTACAGGAGAAAGTCGGCTTGCGTTCCTGCTGTAACCAAAGCACAGTCCTTCCTCTTACACTGCAGGGTTTTAGAAGAAGCTAAGCCCGATAGCCTAGCAAGAGAGCTCCTTGCGGGAGGCGGTTGGCTACACGCAGAACTCCGTGCCAAATAAACTTTATTCATGAAAGGGACCAGTGTTTAGCAAGAGTGTATACTTACTTGGTAGAAATCACAAGGAGGTAGGCTGCGTGTTTGCTGGAAACGGGGGCCTAATGGCACAAGCCTTGCTTTCTCATTTTGAGTGCTGCATTCATGCTGCCTTGAAGCTACCTAAATAACAGTTTTAGGACGGCTCTCTAGTCACTGCAGGCAGGGCTCTGGGAAAGGAACGAGTCTTTTCTACATCAAAAGGATGATTTCAAAACCTGGGTGGGAGCTCCTCCTGATACGCTCTAGAGCTAAAAGGAAACTTGACGTGAGTCCTTTCCTCAAGGTAAAGCCTTGAATAGCCCTGCCGAAGTGGAAGCTTGGAGCAGAGTCCTTGAGGCATTAGCTTTAGGTCTGCTTTCTTTAACGTTAGTAAGCTTTTCAGGAAACGGAGGACCTCTCCTGGGCACCCTGTTCCCTGCTCGAACACCGAGCACCGGCAGGCTCCACTAGGCTGCTAAGAAACTTCCAGGCCCGGAAAACTTTCCCAGTCACTCAGTGTATGCTGAGTGTAGGGCAACACACTGCACTCTTCCCTGGGAGAGCTAGATTTCCTCAGCACTCCAACAGCTCCAGGAACTGTGTTCTCTCACGTCCTACATGTCATGCACATCTGCCTCATTGCCCTAGGCTGAGCGGCACTGAGAAACAAAAACTGCTTCGCATTCCTTCTACAAAGTCATACCTTAAGACCCCATCCTTACAGGAGAGTGTCGGCTTGCCTTCCTGCTGTAACCAAAGCACAGTTCTTCCTCTTACACTGCAGGGTTTTAGAAGAAACTAAGCCCGAGAGCCTAGCAAGAGCGCTCCTTGGGGGAGGCGGTTGGCTACACGCAGAACTCAGTGCCAAATAAACTTTATTCAAGGAAGGGACCAGTGTGTAGCAAGAGTGTATACTTACTTGGTAGAAATCACAAGGAGATAGGCTGCGTGTTCGCTGGAAACGGGGGCCTTATGGCACAAGCCTTGCTTTCCCATTTTGAGTGCTCCATTCATGCTGCCTTGAAGCTACCTAAATCACAGTTTAGGACGGGTCTCTAGTCACTGCAGGCAGGGCTCTGGGAAAGGAACGAGTGTTCTCTACATCAACAGGGTGCTTTCATAGCCTGGGTGGGAGCTCCTCCTGATACACTCTAGAGCTAAAAGGAAACTTGACGTGAGTCCTTTCCTCAAGGTAAAGCCTTGAATAACCCTGCCGAAGTGGAAGCTTGGAGCAGAGTCCTTGAGGCATTAGCTTTAAGTCTGCTTTCTTTAACGTTAGTAAGCTTTTCAGGAAACCGAGGACCTCGCCTGGGCACCCTATTCCCTGCACGAATACCGAGCACCGGCAGGCTCCACTAGGCTGCTAAGAAACTTCCAGGCCCAGAAACCTTTCCCAGTCACTCTGTGTATGCTGAGTGTAGGGCAACACACTGCACTCTTCCCTGGGAGAGCTAGATTTCCTCAGCACTCCAACAGCTCCAGGAACTGTGTTCTCTCACGTCCTACATGTCATACACATCTGCCTCATTGCCCTAGGCTGAGCGGCACTGAGAAACCAAAACTGCTTCGCATTCCTTCTACAAAATCATACCTTAAGACCCCATCCTTACAGGAGAAAGTCGGCTTGCGTTCCTGCTGTAACCAAAGCTCAGTCCTTCCTCTTACACTGCAGGGTTTTAGAAGAAGCTAAGCCCGATAGCCTAGCAAGAGCGCTCCTTGGGGGAGGCGGTTGGCTACACGCAGAACTCCGTGCCAAATAAACTCTATTCAAGGAAGGGACCAGTGTTTAGCAAGAGTGTATACTTACTTGGTAGAAATCACAAGGAGGTAGGCTGCGTGTTCGCTGGAACCGGGGGCCTTATGGCACAAGCCTTGCTTTCCCATTTTGAGTGCTCCATTCATGCTGCCTTGAAGCTCCCTAAATAACAGTTTTAGGACGGCTCTCTAGTCACTGCAGGCAGGGCTCTGGGAAAGGAACGAGTGTTCTCTACATCAACAGGGTGCTTTCATAGCCTGGGTGGGAGCTCCTCCTGATACACTCTAGAGCTAAAAGGAAACTTGACGTGAGTCCTTTCCTCAAGGTAAAGCCTTGAATAGCCCTGCCGAAGTGGAAGCTTGGAGCAGAGTCCTTGAGGCATTAGCTTTAGGTCTGCTTTCTTTAACGTTAGTAAGCTTTTCAGGAAACGGAGGACCTCGCCTGGGCACCCTATTCCCTGCACGAATACCGAGCACCGGCAGGCTCCACTAGGCTGCTAAGAAACTTCCAGGCCCGGAAAACATTCCCAGTCGCTCTGTGTATGCTGAGTGTAGGGCAACACACTGCACTCTTCCCTGGGAGAGCTAGATTTCCTCAGCACTCCAACAGCTCCAGGAACTGTGTTCTCTCACGTCCTACCTGTCATACACATCTGCCTCATTGCCCTAAGCTGAGCGGCACTGAGAAACCAAAACTGCTTCGCATTCCTTCTACAAAGTCATACCTTAAGACCCCATCCTTACAGGAGAATGTCGGCTTGCGTTCCTGCTGTAACCAAAGCACAGTCCTTCCTCTTACACTGCAGGGTTTTAGAAGAAGCTAAGCCCGATAGCCTAGCAAGAGAGCTCCTTGCGGGAGGCGGTTGGCTACACGCAGAACTCCGTGCCAAATAAACTTTATTCATGAAAGGGACCAGTGTTTAGCAAGAGTGTATACTTACTTGGTAGAAATCACAAGGAGGTAGGCTGCGTTTTCGCTGGAAACGGGGGCCTAATGGCACAAGCCTTGCTTTCTCATTTTGAGTGCTCCATTCATGCTGCCTTGAAGCTACCTAAATAACAGTTTTAGGACGGCT
Organism: Balaenoptera ricei; assembly: GCF_028023285.1. Classification (NCBI taxonomy): domain Eukaryota; kingdom Metazoa; phylum Chordata; class Mammalia; order Artiodactyla; family Balaenopteridae; genus Balaenoptera; species Balaenoptera ricei. The sequence continues at coordinate 47,294,552 of NC_082655.1, read as the reverse complement.
CTCTAGTCACTGCAGGCAGGGCTCTGGGAAAGGAACGAGTCTTTTCTACATCAAAAGGATGATTTCAAAACCTGGGTGGGAGCTCCTCCTGATACGCTCTAGAGCTAAAAGGAAACTCGACGTGAGTCCTTTCCTCAAGGTAAAGCCTTGAATAGCCCTGCCGAAGTGGAAGCTTGGAGCAGAGTCCTTGAGGCATTAGCTTTAGGTCTGCTTCTTTAACGTTAGTAAGCATTTCTGGAAACGGAGGACCTCGCCTGGCCACCCTATTCCCTGCACGAACACCGAGCACCGGCAGGCTCCACTAGGCTGCTAAGAAACTTCCAGGCCCGGAAAACTTTCCCAGTCACTCAGTGTATGTTGAGTGTAGGGCAACACACTGCACTCTTCCCTGGGAGAGCTAGATTTCCTCAGCACTCCAACAGCTCCAGGAAATGTGTTCTCTCACATCCTACATGTCATGCACATCTGCCTCATTGCCCTAGGCTGAGCGGCACTGAGAAACAAAAACTGCTTCGCATTCCTTCTACAAAGTCATACCTTAAGACCCCATACTTACAGGAGAGTGTCGGCTTGCCTTCCTGCTGTAACCAAAGCACAGTTCTTCCTCTTACACTGCAGGGTTTTAGAAGAAGCTAAGGCCGAGAGCCTAGCAAGAGCGTTCCTTGGGGGAGGCGGTTGGCTACACGCAGAACTCAGTGCCAAATAAACTTTATTCAAGGAAGGGACCAGTGTGTAGCAAGAGTGTATACTTATTTGGTAGAAATCACAAGGAGGTAGGCTGCGTTTTCGCTGGAAACGGGGGCCTTATGGCACAAGCCTTGCTTTCCCATTTTGAGTGCTCCATTCATGCTGCCTTGAAGCTACCTAAATCACAGTTTAGGACGGGTCTCTAGTCACTGCAGGCAGGGCTCTGGGAAAGGAACGAGTGTTCTCTACATCAACAGGGTGCTTTCATAGCCTGGGTGGGAGCTCCTCCTGATACACTCTAGAGCTAAAAGGAAACTTGACGTGAGTCCTTTCCTCAAGGTAAAGCCTTGAATAACCCTGCCGAAGTGGAAGCTTGGAGCAGAGTCCTTGAGGCATTAGCTTTAAGTCTGCTTTCTTTAACGTTAGTAAGCTTTTCAGGAAACCGAGGACCTCGCCTGGGCACCCTATTCCCTGCACGAATACCGAGCACCGGCAGGCTCCACTAGGCTGCTAAGAAACTTCCAGGCCCAGAAACCTTTCCCAGTCACTCTGTGTATGCTGAGTGTAGGGCAACACACTGCACTCTTCCCTGGGAGAGCTAGATTTCCTCAGCACTCCAACAGCTCCAGGAACTGTGTTCTCTCACGTCCTACATGTCATACACATCTGCCTCATTGCCCTAGGCTGAGCGGCACTGAGAAACCAAAACTGCTTCGCATTCCTTCTACAAAATCATACCTTAAGACCCCATCCTTACAGGAGAAAGTCGGCTTGCGTTCCTGCTGTAACCAAAGCTCAGTCCTTCCTCTTACACTGCAGGGTTTTAGAAGAAGCTAAGCCCGATAGCCTAGCAAGAGCGCTCCTTGGGGGAGGCGGTTGGCTACACGCAGAACTCCGTGCCAAATAAACTTTATTCAAGGAAGGGACCAGTGTTTAGCAAGAGTGTATACTTACTTGGTAGAAATCACAAGGAGGTAGGCTGCGTGTTCGCTGGAACCGGGGGCCTTATGGCACAAGCCTTGCTTTCCCATTTTGAGTGCTCCATTCATGCTGCCTTGAAGCTCCCTAAATCACAGTTTAGGACGGGTCTCTAGTCACTGCAGGCAGGGCTCTGGGAAAGGAACGAGTGTTCTCTACATCAACAGGGTGCTTTCATAGCCTGGGTGGGAGCTCCTCCTGATACACTCTAGAGCTAAAAGGAAACTTGACGTGAGTCCTTTCCTCAAGGTAAAGCCTTGAATAGCCCTGCCGAAGTGGAAGCTTGGAGCAGAGTCCTTGAGGCATTAGCTTTAGGTCTGCTTTCTTTAACCTTAGTAAGCATTTCTGGAAACGGAGGACCTCGCCTGGCCACCCTATTCCCTGCACGAACACCCAGCACCGGCAGGCTCCACTAGGCTGCTAAGAAACTTCCAGGCCCGGAAAACTTTCCCAGTCACTCAGTGTATGTTGAGTGTAGGGCAACACACTGCACTCTTCCCTGGGAGAGCTAGATTTCCTCAGCACTCCAACAGTTCCAGGAACTGTGTTCTCTTACGTCCTACATGTCATGCAAATCTGCCTCATTGCCCTAGGCTGAGCGGCACTGAGAAACCAAAACTGCTTCGCATTCCTTCCACAAAGTCATACTTTACCACCCCATCCTTACAGGAGAAAGTCGGCTTGCGTTCCTGCTGTAACCAAAGCACAGTTCTTCCTCTTACACTGCAGGGTTTTAGAAGAAACTAAGTCCGAGAGCCTAGCAAGAGCGCTCCTTGGGGGAGGCGGTTGGCTACACGCAGAACTCAGTGCCAAATAAACTTTATTCAAGGAAGGGACCAGTGTGTAGCAAGAGTTTATACTTACTTGGTAGTAATCACAAGGAGGTAGGCTGCGTGTTCGCTGGAAACGGGGCCTTATGGCACAAGCCTTGCTTTCCCATTTTGAGTGCTCCATTCATGCTGCCTTGAAGCTACCTAAATCACAGTTTTAGGACGGGTCTCTAGTCACTGCAGGCAGGGCTCTGGGAAAGGAACGAGTGTTCTCTACATCAAAAGGATGATTTCATAGCCTGGGTGGGAGCTCCTCCTGATACGCTCTAGAGCTAAAAGGAAACTTGACGTGAGTCCTTTCCTCAAGGTAAAGCCTTGAATAGCCCTGCCGAAGTGGAAGCTTGGAGCAGAGTCCTTGAGGCATTAGCTTTAGGTCTGCTTTCTTTAACGTTAGTAAGCTTTTCAGGAAACGGAGGACCTCTCCTGGGCACCCTGTTCCCTGCTCGAACACCGAGAACCGGCAGGCTCCACTAGGCTGCTAAGAAACTTCCAGGCCCGGAAAACTTTCCCAGTCACTCTGTGTATGCTAAGTGTAGGGCAACACACTGCACTCTTCCCTGGGAGAGCTAGATTTCCTCAGCACTCCAACAGCTCCAGGAACTGTGTTCTCTCACGTCCTACATGTCATGCACATCTGCCTCATTGCCCTAGGCTGAGCGGCACTGAGAAACCAAAACTGCTTCGCATTCCTTCTACAAAGTCATACCTTAAGACCCCATCCTTACAGGAGAGTGTCGGCTTGCCTTCCTGCTGTAACCAAAGCACAGTTCTTCCTCTTACACTGCAGGGTTTTAGAAGAAACTAAGCCCGAGAGCCTAGCAAGAGCGCTCCTTGGGGGAGGCGGTTGGCTACACGCAGAACTCAGTGCCAAATAAACTTTATTCAAGGAAGGGACCAGTGTGTAGCAAGAGTGTATACTTACTTGGTAGTAATCACAAGGAGGTAGGCTGCGTGTTCGCTGGAAACGGGGGCCTTATGGCACAAGCCTTGCTTTCCCATTTTGAGTGCTCCATTCATGCTGCCTTGAAGCTACCTAAATCACAGTTTTAGGACGGGTCTCTAGTCACTGCAGGCAGGGCTCTGGGAAAGGAACGAGTGTTCTCTACATCAACAGGGTGCTTTCATAGCCTGGGTGGGAGCTCCTCCTGATACACTCTAGAGCTAAAAGGAAACTTGACGTGAGTCCTTTCCTCAAGGTAAAGCCTTGAATAGCCCTGCCGAAGTGGAAGCTTGGAGCAGAGTCCTTGAGGCATTAGCTTTAGGTCTGCTTTCTTTAACGTTAGTAAGCTTTTCAGGAAACGGAGGACCTCGCCTGGGCACCCTATTCCCTGCACGAATACCGAGCACCGGCAGGCTCCACTAGGCTGCTAAGAAACTTCCAGGCCCAGAAACCTTTCCCAGTCACTCTGTGTAAGCTGAGTGTAGGGCAACACACTGCACTCTTCCCTGGGAGAGCTAGATTTCCTCAGCACTCCAACAGCTCCAGGAACTGTGTTCTCTCACGTCCTACATGTCATAAACATCTGCCTCATTGCCCTAGGCTGAGCGGCACTGAGAAACCAAAACTGCTTCGCATTCCTTCTACAAAGTCATACCTTAAGACCCCATCCTTACAGGAGAAAGTCGGCTTGCGTTCCTGCTGTAACCAAAGCACAGTCCTTCCTCTTACACTGCAGGGTTTTAGAAGAAGCTAAGCCCGATAGCCTAGCAAGAGCGCTCCTTGCGGGAGGCGGTTGGCTACATGCAGAACTCCGTGCCAAATAAACTTTATTCAAGGAAGGGACCAGTGTTTAGCAAGAGTGTATACTTACTTGGTAGAAATCACAAGGAGGTAGGCTGCGTGTTCGCTGGAAACGGGGGCCTAATGGCACAAGCCTTGCTTTCTCATTTTGAGTGCTCCATTCATGCTGCCTTGAAGCTACCTAAATAACAGTTTTAGGACGGCTCTCTAGTCACTGCAGGCAGGGCTCTGGGAAAGGAACGAGTCTTCTCTACATCAACAGGATGATTTCAAAACCTGGGTGGGAGCTCCTCCTGATACGCTCTAGAGCTAAAAGGAAACTTGACGTGAGTCCTTTCCTCAAGGTAAAGCCTTGAATAGCCCTGCCGAAGTGGAAGCTTGGAGCAGAGTCCTTGAGGCATTAGCTTTAGGTCTGCTTTCTTTAACGTTAGTAAGCATTTCTGGAAACGGAGGACCTCGCCTGGCCACCCTATTCCCTGCACGAACACCGAGCACCGGCAGGCTCCACTAGGCTGCTAAGAAACTTCCAGGCCCGGAAAACTTTCCCAGTCACTCAGTGTATGTTGAGTGTAGGGCAACACACTGCACTCTTCCCTGGGAGAGCTAGATTTCCTCAGCACTCCAACAGTTCCAGGAACTGTGTTCTCTTACGTCCTACATGTCATGCAAATCTGCCTCATTGCCCTAGGCTGAGCGGCACTGAGAAACCAAAACTGCTTCGCATTCCTTCCACAAAGTCATACTTTACGACCCCATCCTTACAGGAGAAAGTCGGCTTGCGTTCCTGCTGTAACCAAAGCACAGTTCTTCCTCTTACACTGCAGGGTTTTAGAAGAAACTAAGCCCGAGAGCCTAGCAAGAGCGCTCCTTGGGGGAGGCGGTTGGCTACACGCAGAACTCAGTGCCAAATAAACTTTATTCAAGGAAGGGACCAGTGTGTAGCAAGAGTTTATACTTACTTGGTAGTAATCACAAGGAGGTAGGCTGCGTGTTCGCTGGAAACGGGGCCTTATGGCACAAGCCTTGCTTTCCCATTTTGAGTGCTCCATTCATGCTGCCTTGAAGCTACCTAAATCACAGTTTTAGGACGGGTCTCTAGTCACTGCAGGCAGGGCTCTGGGAAAGGAACGAGTGTTCTCTACATCAACAGGGTGCTTTCATAGCCTGGGTGGGAGCTCCTCCTGATACACTCTAGAGCTAAAAGGAAACTTGACGTGAGTCCTTTCCTCAAGGTAAAGCCTTGAATAGCCCTGCCGAAGTGGAAGCTTGGAGCAGAGTCCTTGAGGCATTAGCTTTAGGTCTGCTTTCTTTAACGTTAGTAAGCTTTTCAGGAAACCGAGGACCTCGCCTGGGCACCCTATTCCCTGCACGAATACCGAGCACCGGCAGGCTCCACTAGGCTGCTAAGAAACTTCCAGGCCCGGAAAACATTCCCAGTCGCTCTGTGTAAGCTGAGTGTAGGGCAACACACTGCACTCTTACCTGGGAGAGCTAGATTTCCTCAGCACTCCAACAGCTCCAGGAACTGTGTTCTCTCACGTCCTACATGTCATGCACATCTGCCTCATTGCCCTAAGCTGAGCGGCACTGAGAAACCAAAACTGCTTCGCATTCCTTCTACAAAGTCATACCTTAAGACCCCATCCTTACAGGAGAATGTCGGCTTGCCTTCCTGCTGTAACCAAAGCACAGTTCTTCCTCTTACACTGCAGGGTTTTAGAAGAAACTAAGCCCGAGAGCCTAGCAAGAGCGCTCCTTGGGGGAGGCGGTTGGCTACACGCAGAACTCAGTGCCAAATAAACTTTATTCAAGGAAGGGACCAGTGTGTAGCAAGAGTGTATACTTACTTGGTAGAAATCACAAGGAGATAGGCTGCGTGTTCGCTGGAAACGGGGGCCTTATGGCACAAGCCTTGCTTTCCCATTTTGAGTGCTCCATTCATGCTGCCTTGAAGCTACCTAAATCACAGTTTAGGACGGGTCTCTAGTCACTGCAGGCAGGGCTCTGGGAAAGGAACGAGTGTTCTCTACATCAACAGGGTGCTTTCATAGCCTGGGTGGGAGCTCCTCCTGATACACTCTAGAGCTAAAAGGAAACTTGACGTGAGTCCTTTCCTCAAGGTAAAGCCTTGAATAACCCTGCCGAAGTGGAAGCTTGGAGCAGAGTCCTTGAGGCATTAGCTTTAAGTCTGCTTTCTTTAACGTTAGTAAGCTTTTCAGGAAACCGAGGACCTCGCCTGGGCACCCTATTCCCTGCACGAATACCGAGCACCGGCAGGCTCCACTAGGCTGCTAAGAAACTTCCAGGCCCGGAAACCTTTCCCAGTCGCTCTGTGTATGCTGAGTGTAGGGCAACACACTGCACTCTTCCCTGGGAGAGCTAGATTTCCTCAGCACTCCAACAGCTCCAGGAACTGTGTTCTCTCACGTCCTACATGTCATACACATCTGCCTCATTGCCCTAGGCTGAGCGGCACTGAGAAACCAAAACTGCTTCGCATTCCTTCTACAAAATCATACCTTAAGACCCCATCCTTACAGGAGAAAGTCGGCTTGCGTTCCTGCTGTAACCAAAGCTCAGTCCTTCCTCTTACACTGCAGGGTTTTAGAAGAAGCTAAGCCCGATAGCCTAGCAAGAGCGCTCCTTGGGGGAGGCGGTTGGCTACACGCAGAACTCCGTGCCAAATAAACTCTATTCAAGGAAGGGACCAGTGTTTAGCAAGAGTGTATACTTACTTGGTAGAAATCACAAGGAGGTAGGCTGCGTGTTCGCTGGAACCGGGGGCCTTATGGCACAAGCCTTGCTTTCCCATTTTGAGTGCTCCATTCATGCTGCCTTGAAGCTCCCTAAATAACAGTTTTAGGACGGCTCTCTAGTCACTGCAGGCAGGGCTCTGGGAAAGGAACGAGTGTTCTCTACATCAACAGGGTGCTTTCATAGCCTGGGTGGGAGCTCCTCCTGATACACTCTAGAGCTAAAAGGAAACTTGACGTGAGTCCTTTCCTCAAGGTAAAGCCTTGAATAGCCCTGCCGAAGTGGAAGCTTGGAGCAGAGTCCTTGAGGCATTAGCTTTAGGTCTGCTTTCTTTAACGTTAGTAAGCTTTTCAGGAAACGGAGGACCTCGCCTGGGCACCCTATTCCCTGCACGAATACCGAGCACCGGCAGGCTCCACTAGGCTGCTAAGAAACTTCCAGGCCCGGAAAACATTCCCAGTCGCTCTGTGTATGCTGAGTGTAGGGCAACACACTGCACTCTTCCCTGGGAGAGCTAGATTTCCTCAGCACTCCAACAGCTCCAGGAACTGTGTTCTCTCACGTCCTACCTGTCATACACATCTGCCTCATTGCCCTAAGCTGAGCGGCACTGAGAAACCAAAACTGCTTCGCATTCCTTCTACAAAGTCATACCTTAAGACCCCATCCTTACAGGAGAATGTCGGCTTGCGTTCCTGCTGTAACCAAAGCACAGTCCTTCCTCTTACACTGCAGGGTTTTAGAAGAAGCTAAGCCCGATAGCCTAGCAAGAGAGCTCCTTGCGGGAGGCGGTTGGCTACACGCAGAACTCCGTGCCAAATAAACTTTATTCATGAAAGGGACCAGTGTTTAGCAAGAGTGTATACTTACTTGGTAGAAATCACAAGGAGGTAGGCTGCGTGTTTGCTGGAAACGGGGGCCTAAGGGCACAAGCCTTGCTTTCTCATTTTGAGTGCTGCATTCATGCTGCCTTGAAGCTACCTAAATAACAGTTTTAGGACGGCTCTCTAGTCACTGCAGGCAGGGCTCTGGGAAAGGAACGAGTCTTTTCTACATCAAAAGGATGATTTCAAAACCTGGGTGGGAGCTCCTCCTGATACGCTCTAGAGCTAAAAGGAAACTTGACGTGAGTCCTTTCCTCAAGGTAAAGCCTTGAATAGCCCTGCCGAAGTGGAAGCTTGGAGCAGAGTCCTTGAGGCATTAGCTTTAGGTCTGCTTTCTTTAACGTTAGTAAGCTTTTCAGGAAACGGAGGACCTCTCCTGGGCACCCTGTTCCCTGCTCGAACACCGAGCACCGGCAGGCTCCACTAGGCTGCTAAGAAACTTCCAGGCCCGGAAAACTTTCCCAGTCACTCTGTGTATGCTGAGTGTAGGGCAACACACTGCACTCTTCCCTGGGAGAGCTAGATTTCCTCAGCACTCCAACAGCTCCAGGAACTGTGTTCTCTCACGTCCTACATGTCATGCACATCTGCCTCATTGCCCTAGGCTGAGCGGCACTGAGAAACCAAAACTGCTTCGCATTCCTTCTACAAAGTCATACCTTAAGACCCCATCCTTACAGGAGAGTGTCGGCTTGCCTTCCTGCTGTAACCAAAGCACAGTTCTTCCTCTTACACTGCAGGGTTTTAGAAGAAACTAAGCCCGAGAGCCTAGCAAGAGCGCTCCTTGGGGGAGGCGGTTGGCTACACGCAGAACTCAGTGCCAAATAAACTTTATTCAAGGAAGGGACCAGTGTGTAGCAAGAGTGTATACTTACTTGGTAGAAATCACAAGGAGATAGGCTGCGTGTTCGCTGGAAACGGGGGCCTTATGGCACAAGCCTTGCTTTCCCATTTTGAGTGCTCCATTCATGCTGCCTTGAAGCTACCTAAATCACAGTTTAGGACGGGTCTCTAGTCACTGCAGGCAGGGCTCTGGGAAAGGAACGAGTGTTCTCTACATCAACAGGGTGCTTTCATAGCCTGGGTGGGAGCTCCTCCTGATACACTCTAGAGCTAAAAGGAAACTTGACGTGAGTCCTTTCCTCAAGGTAAAGCCTTGAATAACCCTGCCGAAGTGGAAGCTTGGAGCAGAGTCCTTGAGGCATTAGCTTTAAGTCTGCTTTCTTTAACGTTAGTAAGCTTTTCAGGAAACGGAGGACCTCGCCTGGGCACCCTATTCCCTGCACGAATACCGAGCACCGGCAGGCTCCACTAGGCTGCTAAGAAACTTCCAGGCCCAGAAACCTTTCCCAGTCACTCTGTGTATGCTGAGTGTAGGGCAACACACTGCACTCTTCCCTGGGAGAGCTAGATTTCCTCAGCACTCCAACAGCTCCAGGAACTGTGTTCTCTCACGTCCTACATGTCATACACATCTGCCTCATTGCCCTAGGCTGAGCGGCACTGAGAAACCAAAACTGCTTCGCATTCCTTCTACAAAATCATACCTTAAGACCCCATCCTTACAGGAGAGTGTCGGCTTGCGTTCCTGCTGTAACCAAAGCTCAGTCCTTCCTCTTACACTGCAGGGTTTTAGAAGAAGCTAAGCCCGATAGCCTAGCAAGAGCGCTCCTTGGGGGAGGCGGTTGGCTACACGCAGAACTCCGTGCCAAATAAACTCTATTCAAGGAAGGGACCAGTGTTTAGCAAGAGTGTATACTTACTTGGTAGAAATCACAAGGAGGTAGGCTGCGTGTTCGCTGGAACCGGGGGCCTTATGGCACAAGCCTTGCTTTCCCATTTTGAGTGCTCCATTCATGCTGCCTTGAAGCTCCCTAAATAACAGTTTTAGGACGGCTCTCTAGTCACTGCAGGCAGGGCTCTGGGAAAGGAACGAGTGTTCTCTACATCAACAGGGTGCTTTCATAGCCTGGGTGGGAGCTCCTCCTGATACACTCTAGAGCTAAAAGGAAACTTGACGTGAGTCCTTTCCTCAAGGTAAAGCCTTGAATAGCCCTGCCGAAGTGGAAGCTTGGAGCAGAGTCCTTGAGGCATTAGCTTTAGGTCTGCTTTCTTTAACGTTAGTAAGCTTTTCAGGAAACGGAGGACCTCGCCTGGGCACCCTATTCCCTGCACGAATACCGAGCACCGGCAGGCTCCACTAGGCTGCTAAGAAACTTCCAGGCCCGGAAAACATTCCCAGTCGCTCTGTGTATGCTGAGTGTAGGGCAACACACTGCACTCTTCCCTGGGAGAGCTAGATTTCCTCAGCACTCCAACAGCTCCAGGAACTGTGTTCTCTCACTTTCTACATGTCATAAACATCTGCCTCATTGCCCTAGGCTGAGCGGCACTGAGAAACCAAAACTGCTTCGCATTCCTTCTACAAAGTCATACCTTAAGACCCCGTCCTTACAGGAGAATGTCGGCTTGCGTTCCTGCTGTAACCAAAGCACAGTCCTTCCTCTTACACTGCAGGGTTTTAGAAGAAGCTAAGCCCGATAGCCTAGCAAGAGAGCTCCTTGCGGGAGGCGGTTGGCTACACGCAGAACTCCGTGCCAAATAAACTTTATTCATGAAAGGGACCAGTGTTTAGCAAGAGTGTATACTTACTTGGTAGAAATCACAAGGAGGTAGGCTGCGTGTTTGCTGGAAACGGGGGCCTAATGGCACAAGCCTTGCTTTCTCATTTTGAGTGCTCCATTCATGCTGCCTTGAGGCTACCTAAATAACAGTTTTAGGACGGCTCTCTAGTCACTGCAGGCAGGGCTCTGGGAAAGGAACGAGTCTTTTCTACATCAAAAGGATGATTTCAAAACCTGGGTGGGAGCTCCTCCTGATACGCTCTAGAGCTAAAAGGAAACTTGACGTGAGTCCTTTCCTCAAGGTAAAGCCTTGAATAGCCCTGCCGAAGTGGAAGCTTGGAGCAGAGTCCTTGAGGCATTAGCTTTAGGTCTGCTTTCTTTAACGTTAGTAAGCTTTTCAGGAAACGGAGGACCTCTCCTGGGCACCCTGTTCCCTGCTCGAACACCGAGAACCGGGAGGCTCCACTAGGCTGCTAAGAAACTTCCAGGCCCGGAAAACTTTCCCAGTCACTCTGTGTATGCTGAGTGTAGTGCAACACACTGCACTCTTCCCTGGGAGAGCTAGATTTCCTCAGCACTCCAACAGCTCCAGGAACTGTGTTCTCTCACGTCCTACATGTCATGCACATCTGCCTCATTGCCCTAGGCTGAGCGGCACTGAGAAACCAAAACTGCTTCGCATTCCTTCTACAAAGTCATACCTTAAGACCCCATCCTTACAGGAGAGTGTCGGCTTGCCTTCCTCCTGTAACCAAAGCACAGTTCTTCCTCTTACACTGCAGGGTTTTAGAAGAAACTAAGCCCGAGAGCCTAGCAAGAGCGCTCCTTGGGGGAGGCGGTTGGCTACACGCAGAACTCAGTGCCAAATAAACATTATTCAAGGAAGGGACCAGTGTGTAGCAAGAGTGTATACTTACTTGGTAGTAATCACAAGGAGGTAGGCTGCGTGTTCGCTGGAAACGGGGGCCTTATGGCACAAGCCTTGCTTTCCCATTTTGAGTGCTCCATTCATGCTGCCTTGAAGCTCCCTAAATAACAGTTTTAGGACGGCTCTCTAGTCACTGCAGGCAGGGCTCTGGGAAAGGAACGAGTGTTCTCTACATCAACAGGGTGCTTTCATAGCCTGGGTGGGAGCTCCTCCTGATACACTCTAGAGCTAAAAGGAAACTTGACGTGAGTCCTTTCCTCAAGGTAAAGCCTTGAATAGCCCTGCCGAAGTGGAAGCTTGGAGCAGAGTCCTTGAGGCATTAGCTTTAGGTCTGCTTTCTTTAACGTTAGTAAGCTTTTCAGGAAACGGAGGACCTCGCCTGGGCACCCTATTCCCTGCACGAATACCAAGCACCGGCAGGCTCCACTAGGCTGCTAAGAAACTTCCAGGCCCAGAAACCTTTCCCAGTCACTCTGTGTAAGCTGAGTGTAGGGCAACACACTGCACTCTTCCCTGGGAGAGCTAGATTTCCTCAGCACTCCAACAGCTCCAGGAACTGTGTTCTCTCACTTTCTACATGTCATAAACATCTGCCTCATTGCCCTAGGCTGAGCGGCACTGAGAAACCAAAACTGCTTCGCATTCCTTCTACAAAGTCATACCTTAAGACCCCATCCTTACAGGAGAAAGTCGGCTTGCGTTCCTGCTGTAACCAAAGCACAGTCCTTCCTCTTACACTGCAGGGTTTTAGAAGAAGCTAAGCCCGATAGCCTAGCAAGAGAGCTCCTTGCGGGAGGCGGTTGGCTACACGCAGAACTCCGTGCCAAATAAACTTTATTCATGAAAGGGACCAGTGTTTAGCAAGAGTGTATACTTACTTGGTAGAAATCACAAGGAGGTAGGCTGCGTGTTTGCTGGAAACGGGGGCCTAATGGCACAAGCCTTGCTTTCTCATTTTGAGTGCTCCATTCATGCTGCCTTGAGGCTACCTAAATAACAGTTTTAGGACGGCTCTCTAGTCACTGCAGGCAGGGCTCTGGGAAAGGAACGAGTCTTTTCTACATCAAAAGGATGATTTCAAAACCTGGGTGGGAGCTCCTCCTGATACGCTCTAGAGCTAAAAGGAAACTTGACGTGAGTCCTTTCCTCAAGGTAAAGCCTTGAATAGCCCTGCCGAAGTGGAAGCTTGGAGCAGAGTCCTTGAGGCATTAGCTTTAGGTCTGCTTTCTTTAACGTTAGTAAGCTTTTCAGGAAACGGAGGACCTCTCCTGGGCACCCTGTTCCCTGCTCGAACACCGAGAACCGGCAGGCTCCACTAGGCTGCTAAGAAACTTCCAGGCCCGGAAAACTTTCCCAGTCACTCTGTGTATGCTGAGTGTAGGGCAACACACTGCAATCTTCCCTGGGAGAGCTAGATTTCCTCAGCACTCCAACAGTTCCAGGAACTGTGTTCTCTTACGTCCTACATGTCATGCAAATCTGCCTCATTGCCCTAGGCTGAGCGGCACTGAGAAACCAAAACTGCTTCGCATTCCTTCCACAAAGTCATACTTTACGACCCCATCCTTACAGGAGAAAGTCGGCTTGCGTTCCTGCTGTAACCAAAGCACAGTTCTTCCTCTTACACTGCAGGGTTTTAGAAGAAACTAAGCCCGAGAGCCTAGCAAGAGCGCTCCTTGGGGGAGGCGGTTGGCTACACGCAGAACTCAGTGCCAAATAAACTTTATTCAAGGAAGGGACCAGTGTGTAGCAAGAGTGTATACTTACTTGGTAGTAATCACAAGGAGGTAGGCTGCGTGTTCGCTGGAAACGGGGCCTTATGGCACAAGCCTTGCTTTCCCATTTTGAGTGCTCCATTCATGCTGCCTTGAAGCTACCTAAATCACAGTTTTAGGACGGGTCTCTAGTCACTGCAGGCAGGGCTCTGGGAAAGGAACGAGTGTTCTCTACATCAACAGGGTGCTTTCATAGCCTGGGTGGGAGCTCCTCCTGATACACTCTAGAGCTAAAAGGAAACTTGACGTGAGTCCTTTCCTCAAGGTAAAGCCTTGAATAGCCCTGCCGAAGTGGAAGCTTGGAGCAGAGTCCTTGAGGCATTAGCTTTAGGTCTGCTTTCTTTAACGTTAGTAAGCTTTTCAGGAAACGGAGGACCTCGCCTGGGCACCCTATTCCCTGCACGAATACCAAGCACCGGCAGGCTCCACTAGGCTGCTAAGAAACTTCCAGGCCCAGAAACCTTTCCCAGTCACTCTGTGTAAGCTGAGTGTAGGGCAACACACTGCACTCTTCCCTGGGAGAGCTAGATTTCCTCAGCACTCCAACAGCTCCAGGAACTGTGTTCTCTCACTTTCTACATGTCATAAACATCTGCCTCATTGCCCTAGGTTGAGCGGCACTGAGAAACCAAAACTGCTTCGCATTCCTTCTACAAAGTCATACCTTAAGACCCCATCCTTACAGGAGAAAGTCGGCTTGCGTTCCTGCTGTAACCAAAGCACAGTCCTTCCTCTTACACTGCAGGGTTTTAGAAGAAGCTAAGCCCGATAGCCTAGCAAGAGCGCTCCTTGGGGGAGGCGGTTGGCTACACGCAGAACTCCGTGCCAAATAAACTTTATTCATGAAAGGGACCAGTGTTTAGCAAGAGTGTATACTTACTTGGTAGAAATCACAAGGAGGTAGGCTGCGTGTTTGCTGGAACCGGGGGCCTAATGGCACAAGCCTTGCTTTCTCATTTTGAGGGCTCCATTCATGCTGCCTTGAAGCTACCTAAATAACAGTTTTAGGACGGCTCTCTAGTCACTGCAGGCAGGGCTCTGGGAAAGGAACGAGTCTTTTCTACATCAAAAGGATGATTTCAAAACCTGGGTGGGAGCTCCTCCTGATACGCTCTAGAGCTAAAAGGAAACTTGACGTGAGTCCTTTCCTCAAGGTAAAGCCTTGAATAGCCCTGCCGAAGTGGAAGCTTGGAGCAGAGTCCTTGAGGCATTAGCTTTAGGTCTGCTTTCTTTAACGTTAGTAAGCTTTTCAGGAAACGGAGGACCTCTCCTGGGCACCCTGTTCCCTGCTCGAACACCGAGCACCGGCAGGCTCCACTAGGCTGCTAAGAAACTTCCAGGCCCGGAAAACTTTCCCAGTCACTCTGTGTATGCTGAGTGTAGGGCAACACACTGCACTCTTCCCTGGGAGAGCTAGATTTCCTCAGCACTCCAACAGCTCCAGGAACTGTGTTCTCTCACGTCCTACATGTCATGCACATCTGCCTCATTGCCCTAGGCTGAGCGGCACTGAGAAACAAAAACTGCTTCGCATTCCTTCTACAAAGTCATACCTTAAGACCCCATCCTTACAGGAGAGTGTCGGCTTGCCTTCCTGCTGTAACCAAAGCACAGTTCTTCCTCTTACACTGCAGGGTTTTAGAAGAAACTAAGCCCGAGAGCCTAGCAAGAGCGCTCCTTGGGGGAGGCGGTTGGCTACACGCAGAACTCAGTGCCAAATAAACTTTATTCAAGGAAGGGACCAGTGTGTAGCAAGAGTGTATACTTACTTGGTAGAAATCACAAGGAGATAGGCTGCGTGTTCGCTGGAAACGGGGGCCTTATGGCACAAGCCTTGCTTTCCCATTTTGAGTGCTCCATTCATGCTGCCTTGAAGCTACCTAAATCACAGTTTAGGACGGGTCTCTAGTCACTGCAGGCAGGGCTCTGGGAAAGGAACGAGTGTTCTCTACATCAACAGGGTGCTTTCATAGCCTGGGTGGGAGCTCCTCCTGATACACTCTAGAGCTAAAAGGAAACTTGACGTGAGTCCTTTCCTCAAGGTAAAGCCTTGAATAACCCTGCCGAAGTGGAAGCTTGGAGCAGAGTCCTTGAGGCATTAGCTTTAAGTCTGCTTTCTTTAACGTTAGTAAGCTTTTCAGGAAACCGAGGACCTCGCCTGGGCACCCTATTCCCTGCACGAATACCGAGCACCGGCAGGCTCCACTAGGCTGCTAAGAAACTTCCAGGCCCAGAAACCTTTCCCAGTCACTCTGTGTATGCTGAGTGTAGGGCAACACACTGCACTCTTCCCTGGGAGAGCTAGATTTCCTCAGCACTCCAACAGCTCCAGGAACTGTGTTCTCTCACGTCCTACATGTCATACACATCTGCCTCATTGCCCTAGGCTGAGCGGCACTGAGAAACCAAAACTGCTTCGCATTCCTTCTACAAAATCATACCTTAAGACCCCATCCTTACAGGAGAAAGTCGGCTTGCGTTCCTGCTGTAACCAAAGCTCAGTCCTTCCTCTTACACTGCAGGGTTTTAGAAGAAGCTAAGCCCGATAGCCTAGCAAGAGCGCTCCTTGGGGGAGGCGGTTGGCTACACGCAGAACTCCGTGCCAAATAAACTCTATTCAAGGAAGGGACCAGTGTTTAGCAAGAGTGTATACTTACTTGGTAGAAATCACAAGGAGGTAGGCTGCGTGTTCGCTGGAACCGGGGGCCTTATGGCACAAGCCTTGCTTTCCCATTTTGAGTGCTCCATTCATGCTGCCTTGAAGCTACCTAAATCACAGTTTAGGACGGGTCTCTAGTCACTGCAGGCAGGGCTCTGGGAAAGGAACGAGTGTTCTCTACATCAACAGGGTGCTTTCATAGCCTGGGTGGGAGCTCCTCCTGATACACTCTAGAGCTAAAAGGAAACTTGACGTGAGTCCTTTCCTCAAGGTAAAGCCTTGAATAGCCCTGCCGAAGTGGAAGCTTGGAGCAGAGTCCTTGAGGCATTAGCTTTAGGTCTGCTTTCTTTAACGTTAGTAAGCTTTTCAGGAAACGGAGGACCTCGCCTGGGCACCCTATTCCCTGCACGAATACCGAGCACCGGCAGGCTCCACTAGGCTGCTAAGAAACTTCCAGGCCCGGAAAACATTCCCAGTCGCTCTGTGTATGCTGAGTGTAGGGCAACACACTGCACTCTTCCCTGGGAGAGCTAGATTTCCTCAGCACTCCAACAGCTCCAGGAACTGTGTTCTCTCACGTCCTACCTGTCATACACATCTGCCTCATTGCCCTAAGCTGAGCGGCACTGAGAAACCAAAACTGCTTCGCATTCCTTCTACAAAGTCATACCTTAAGACCCCATCCTTACAGGAGAATGTCGGCTTGCGTTCCTGCTGTAACCAAAGCACAGTCCTTCCTCTTACACTGCAGGGTTTTAGAAGAAGCTAAGCCCGATAGCCTAGCAAGAGAGGTCCTTGCGGGAGGCGGTTGGCTACACGCAGAACTCCGTGCCAAATAAACTTTATTCATGAAAGGGACCAGTGTTTAGCAAGAGTGTATACTTACTTGGTAGAAATCACAAGGAGGTAGGCTGCGTGTTTGCTGGAAACGGGGGCCTAATGGCACAAGCCTTGCTTTCTCATTTTGAGTGCTCCATTCATGCTGCCTTGAGGCTACCTAAATAACAGTTTTAGGACGGCTCTCTAGTCACTGTAGGCAGGGCTCTGGGAAAGGAACGAGTCTTTTCTACATCAAAAGGATGATTTCAAAACCTGGGTGGGAGCTCCTCCTGATACGCTCTAGAGCTAAAAGGAAACTTGACGTGAGTCCTTTCCTCAAGGTAAAGCCTTGAATAGCCCTGCCGAAGTGGAAGCTTGGAGCAGAGTCCTTGAGGCATTAGCTTTAGGTCTGCTTTCTTTAACGTTAGTAAGCTTTTCAGGAAACGGAGGGCCTCTCCTGGGCACCCTGTTCCCTGCTCGAACACCGAGCACCGGCAGGCTCCACTAGGCTGCTAAGAAACTTCCAGGCCCGGAAAACTTTCCCAGTCACTCTGTGTATGCTGAGTGTAGGGCAACACACTGCACTCTTCCCTGGGAGAGCTAGATTTCCTCAGCACTCCAACAGCTCCAGGAACTGTGTTCTCTCACGTCCTACATGTCATGCACATCTGCCTCATTGCCCTAGGCTGAGCGGCACTGAGAAACAAAAACTGCTTCGCATTCCTTCTACAAAGTCATACCTTAAGACCCCATCCTTACAGGAGAGTGTCGGCTTGCCTTCCTGCTGTAACCAAAGCACAGTTCTTCCTCTTACACTGCAGGGTTTTAGAAGAAACTAAGCCCGAGAGCCTAGCAAGAGCGCTCCTTGGGGGAGGCGGTTGGCTACACGCAGAACTCAGTGCCAAATAAACTTTATTCAAGGAAGGGACCAGTGTGTAGCAAGAGTGTATACTTACTTGGTAGAAATCACAAGGAGATAGGCTGCGTGTTCGCTGGAAACGGGGGCCTTATGGCACAAGCCTTGCTTTCCCATTTTGAGTGCTCCATTCATGCTGCCTTGAAGCTACCTAAATCACAGTTTAGGACGGGTCTCTAGTCACTGCAGGCAGGGCTCTGGGAAAGGAACGAGTGTTCTCTACATCAACAGGGTGCTTTCATAGCCTGGGTGGGAGCTCCTCCTGATACACTCTAGAGCTAAAAGGAAACTTGACGTGAGTCCTTTCCTCAAGGTAAAGCCTTGAATAACCCTGCCGAAGTGGAAGCTTGGAGCAGAGTCCTTGAGGCATTAGCTTTAAGTCTGCTTTCTTTAACGTTAGTAAGCTTTTCAGGAAACCGAGGACCTCGCCTGGGCACCCTATTCCCTGCACGAATACCGAGCACCGGCAGGCTCCACTAGGCTGCTAAGAAACTTCCAGGCCCAGAAACCTTTCCCAGTCACTCTGTGTATGCTGAGTGTAGGGCAACACACTGCACTCTTCCCTGGGAGAGCTAGATTTCCTCAGCACTCCAACAGCTCCAGGAACTGTGTTCTCTCACGTCCTACATGTCATACACATCTGCCTCATTGCCCTAGGCTGAGCGGCACTGAGAAACCAAAACTGCTTCGCATTCCTTCTACAAAATCATACCTTAAGACCCCATCCTTACAGGAGAAAGTCGGCTTGCGTTCCTGCTGTAACCAAAGCTCAGTCCTTCCTCTTACACTGCAGGGTTTTAGAAGAAGCTAAGCCCGATAGCCTAGCAAGAGCGCTCCTTGGGGGAGGCGGTTGGCTACACGCAGAACTCCGTGCCAAATAAACTCTATTCAAGGAAGGGACCAGTGTTTAGCAAGAGTGTATACTTACTTGGTAGAAATCACAAGGAGGTAGGCTGCGTGTTCGCTGGAACCGGGGGCCTTATGGCACAAGCCTTGCTTTCCCATTTTGAGTGCTCCATTCATGCTGCCTTGAAGCTCCCTAAATAACAGTTTTAGGACGGCTCTCTAGTCACTGCAGGCAGGGCTCTGGGAAAGGAACGAGTGTTCTCTACATCAACAGGGTGCTTTCATAGCCTGGGTGGGAGCTCCTCCTGATACACTCTAGAGCTAAAAGGAAACTTGACGTGAGTCCTTTCCTCAAGGTAAAGCCTTGAATAGCCCTGCCGAAGTGGAAGCTTGGAGCAGAGTCCTTGAGGCATTAGCTTTAGGTCTGCTTTCTTTAACGTTAGTAAGCTTTTCAGGAAACGGAGGACCTCGCCTGGGCACCCTATTCCCTGCACGAATACCGAGCACCGGCAGGCTCCACTAGGCTGCTAAGAAACTTCCAGGCCCGGAAAACATTCCCAGTCGCTCTGTGTATGCTGAGTGTAGGGCAACACACTGCACTCTTCCCTGGGAGAGCTAGATTTCCTCAGCACTCCAACAGCTCCAGGAACTGTGTTCTCTCACGTCCTACCTGTCATACACATCTGCCTCATTGCCCTAAGCTGAGCGGCACTGAGAAACCAAAACTGCTTCGCATTCCTTCTACAAAGTCATACCTTAAGACCCCATCCTTACAGGAGAATGTCGGCTTGCGTTCCTGCTGTAACCAAAGCACAGTCCTTCCTCTTACACTGCAGGGTTTTAGAAGAAGCTAAGCCCGATAGCCTAGCAAGAGAGCTCCTTGCGGGAGGCGGTTGGCTACACGCAGAACTCAGTGCCAAATAAACTTTATTCAAGGAAGGGACCAGTGTGTAGCAAGAGTGTATACTTACTTGGTAGAAATCACAAGGAGATAGGCTGCGTGTTCGCTGGAAACGGGGGCCTTATGGCACAAGCCTTGCTTTCCCATTTTGAGTGCTCCATTCATGCTGCCTTGAAGCTACCTAAATCACAGTTTAGGACGGGTCTCTAGTCACTGCAGGCAGGGCTCTGGGAAAGGAACGAGTGTTCTCTACATCAACAGGGTGCTTTCATAGCCTGGGTGGGAGCTCCTCCTGATACACTCTAGAGCTAAAAGGAAACTTGACGTGAGTCCTTTCCTCAAGGTAAAGCCTTGAATAGCCCTGCCGAAGTGGAAGCTTGGAGCAGAGTCCTTGAGGCATTAGCTTTAAGTCTGCTTTCTTTAACGTTAGTAAGCTTTTCAGGAAACCGAGGACCTCGCCTGGGCACCCTATTCCCTGCACGAATACCGAGCACCGGCAGGCTCCACTAGGCTGCTAAGAAACTTCCAGGCCCAGAAACCTTTCCCAGTAACTCTGTGTATGCTGAGTGTAGGGCAACACACTGCACTCTTCCCTGGGAGAGCTAGATTTCCTCAGCACTCCAACAGCTCCAGGAACTGTGTTCTCTCACGTCCTACATGTCATACACATCTGCCTCATTGCCCTAGGCTGAGCGGCACTGAGAAACCAAAACTGCTTCGCATTCCTTCTACAAAATCATACCTTAAGACCCCATCCTTACAGGAGAAAGTCGGCTTGCGTTCCTGCTGTAACCAAAGCTCAGTCCTTCCTCTTACACTGCAGGGTTTTAGAAGAAGCTAAGCCCGATAGCCTAGCAAGAGAGCTCCTTGCGGGAGGCGGTTGGCTACACGCAGAACTCCGTGCCAAATAAACTTTATTCATGAAAGGGACCAGTGTTTAGCAAGAGTGTATACTTACTTGGTAGAAATCACAAGGAGGTAGGCTGCGTGTTTGCTGGAAACGGGGGCCTAATGGCACAAGCCTTGCTTTCTCATTTTGAGTGCTCCATTCATGCTGCCTTGAGGCTACCTAAATAACAGTTTTAGGACGGCTCTCTAGTCACTGCAGGCAGGGCTCTGGGAAAGGAACGAGTCTTTTCTACATCAAAAGGATGATTTCAAAACCTGGGTGGGAGCTCCTCCTGATACGCTCTAGAGCTAAAAGGAAACTTGACGTGAGTCCTTTCCTCAAGGTAAAGCCTTGAATAGCCCTGCCGAAGTGGAAGCTTGGAGCAGAGTCCTTGAGGCATTAGCTTTAGGTCTGCTTTCTTTAACGTTAGTAAGCTTTTCAGGAAACGGAGGGCCTCTCCTGGGCACCCTGTTCCCTGCTCGAACACCGAGCACCGGCAGGCTCCACTAGGCTGCTAAGAAACTTCCAGGCCCGGAAAACTTTCCCAGTCACTCTGTGTATGCTGAGTGTAGGGCAACACACTGCACTCTTCCCTGGGAGAGCTAGATTTCCTCAGCACTCCAACAGCTCCAGGAACTGTGTTCTCTCACGTCCTACATGTCATGCACATCTGCCTCATTGCCCTAGGCTGAGCGGCACTGAGAAACAAAAACTGCTTCGCATTCCTTCTACAAAGTCATACCTTAAGACCCCATCCTTACAGGAGAGTGTCGGCTTGCCTTCCTGCTGTAACCAAAGCACAGTTCTTCCTCTTACACTGCAGGGTTTTAGAAGAAACTAAGCCCGAGAGCCTAGCAAGAGCGCTCCTTGGGGGAGGCGGTTGGCTACACGCAGAACTCAGTGCCAAATAAACTTTATTCAAGGAAGGGACCAGTGTGTAGCAAGAGTGTATACTTACTTGGTAGAAATCACAAGGAGATAGGCTGCGTGTTCGCTGGAAACGGGGGCCTTATGGCACAAGCCTTGCTTTCCCATTTTGAGTGCTCCATTCATGCTGCCTTGAAGCTACCTAAATCACAGTTTAGGACGGGTCTCTAGTCACTGCAGGCAGGGCTCTGGGAAAGGAACGAGTGTTCTCTACATCAACAGGGTGCTTTCATAGCCTGGGTGGGAGCTCCTCCTGATACACTCTAGAGCTAAAAGGAAACTTGACGTGAGTCCTTTCCTCAAGGTAAAGCCTTGAATAACCCTGCCGAAGTGGAAGCTTGGAGCAGAGTCCTTGAGGCATTAGCTTTAAGTCTGCTTTCTTTAACGTTAGTAAGCTTTTCAGGAAACCGAGGACCTCGCCTGGGCACCCTATTCCCTGCACGAATACCGAGCACCGGCAGGCTCCACTAGGCTGCTAAGAAACTTCCAGGCCCAGAAACCTTTCCCAGTCACTCTGTGTATGCTGAGTGTAGGGCAACACACTGCACTCTTCCCTGGGAGAGCTAGATTTCCTCAGCACTCCAACAGCTCCAGGAACTGTGTTCTCTCACGTCCTACATGTCATACACATCTGCCTCATTGCCCTAGGCTGAGCGGCACTGAGAAACCAAAACTGCTTCGCATTCCTTCTACAAAATCATACCTTAAGACCCCATCCTTACAGGAGAAAGTCGGCTTGCGTTCCTGCTGTAACCAAAGCTCAGTCCTTCCTCTTACACTGCAGGGTTTTAGAAGAAGCTAAGCCCGATAGCCTAGCAAGAGCGCTCCTTGGGGGAGGCGGTTGGCTACACGCAGAACTCCGTGCCAAATAAACTCTATTCAAGGAAGGGACCAGTGTTTAGCAAGAGTGTATACTTACTTGGTAGAAATCACAAGGAGGTAGGCTGCGTGTTCGCTGGAACCGGGGGCCTTATGGCACAAGCCTTGCTTTCCCATTTTGAGTGCTCCATTCATGCTGCCTTGAAGCTCCCTAAATAACAGTTTTAGGACGGCTCTCTAGTCACTGCAGGCAGGGCTCTGGGAAAGGAACGAGTGTTCTCTACATCAACAGGGTGCTTTCATAGCCTGGGTGGGAGCTCCTCCTGATACACTCTAGAGCTAAAAGGAAACTTGACGTGAGTCCTTTCCTCAAGGTAAAGCCTTGAATAGCCCTGCCGAAGTGGAAGCTTGGAGCAGAGTCCTTGAGGCATTAGCTTTAGGTCTGCTTTCTTTAACGTTAGTAAGCTTTTCAGGAAACGGAGGACCTCGCCTGGGCACCCTATTCCCTGCACGAATACCGAGCACCGGCAGGCTCCACTAGGCTGCTAAGAAACTTCCAGGCCCGGAAAACATTCCCAGTCGCTCTGTGTATGCTGAGTGTAGGGCAACACACTGCACTCTTCCCTGGGAGAGCTAGATTTCCTCAGCACTCCAACAGCTCCAGGAACTGTGTTCTCTCACGTCCTACCTGTCATACACATCTGCCTCATTGCCCTAAGCTGAGCGGCACTGAGAAACCAAAACTGCTTCGCATTCCTTCTACAAAGTCATACCTTAAGACCCCATCCTTACAGGAGAATGTCGGCTTGCGTTCCTGCTGTAACCAAAGCACAGTCCTTCCTCTTACACTGCAGGGTTTTAGAAGAAGCTAAGCCCGATAGCCTAGCAAGAGAGCTCCTTGCGGGAGGCGGTTGGCTACACGCAGAACTCCGTGCCAAATAAACTTTATTCATGAAAGGGACCAGTGTTTAGCAAGAGTGTATACTTACTTGGTAGAAATCACAAGGAGGTAGGCTGCGTTTTCGCTGGAAACGGGGGCCTAATGGCACAAGCCTTGCTTTCTCATTTTGAGTGCTCCATTCATGCTGCCTTGAAGCTACCTAAATAACAGTTTTAGGACGGCTCTCTAGTCACTGCAGGCAGGGCTCTGGGAAAGGAACGAGTCTTTTCTACATCAAAAGGATGATTTCAAAACCTGGGTGGGAGCTCCTCCTGATACGCTCTAGAGCTAAAAGGAAACTTGACGTGAGTCCTTTCCTCAAGGTAAAGCCTTGAATAGCCCTGCCGAAGTGGAAGCTTGGAGCAGAGTCCTTGAGGCATTAGCTTTAGGTCTGCTTTCTTTAACGTTAGTAAGCATTTCTGGAAACGGAGGACCTCGCCTGGCCACCCTATTCCCTGCACGAACACCGAGCACCGGCAGGCTCCACTAGGCTGCTAAGAAACTTCCAGGCCCGGAAAACTTTCCCAGTCACTCAGTGTATGTTGAGTGTAGGGCAACACACTGCACTCTTCCCTGGGAGAGCTAGATTTCCTCAGCACTCCAACAGCTCCAGGAAATGTGTTCTCTCACATCCTACATGTCATGCACATCTGCCTCATTGCCCTAGGCTGAGCGGCACTGAGAAACAAAAACTGCTTCGCATTCCTTCTACAAAGTCATACCTTAAGACCCCATACTTACAGGAGAGTGTCGGCTTGCCTTCCTGCTGTAACCAAAGCACAGTTCTTCCTCTTACACTGCAGGGTTTTAGAAGAAGCTAAGGCCGAGAGCCTAGCAAGAGCGTTCCTTGGGGGAGGCGGTTGGCTACACGCAGAACTCAGTGCCAAATAAACTTTATTCAAGGAAGGGACCAGTGTGTAGCAAGAGTGTATACTTATTTGGTAGAAATCACAAGGAGGTAGGCTGCGTTTTCGCTGGAAACGGGGGCATTATGGCACAAGCCTTGCTTTCCCATTTTGAGTGCTCCATTCATGCTGCCTTGAAGCTACCTAAATCACAGTTTAGGACGGGTCTCTAGTCACTGCAGGCAGGGCTCTGGGAAAGGAACGAGTGTTCTCTACATCAACAGGGTGCTTTCATAGCCTGGGTGGGAGCTCCTCCTGATACACTCTAGAGCTAAAAGGAAACTTGACGTGAGTCCTTTCCTCAAGGTAAAGCCTTGAATAACCCTGCCGAAGTGGAAGCTTGGAGCAGAGTCCTTGAGGCATTAGCTTTAAGTCTGCTTTCTTTAACGTTAGTAAGCTTTTCAGGAAACCGAGGACCTCGCCTGGGCACCCTATTCCCTGCACGAATACCGAGCACCGGCAGGCTCCACTAGGCTGCTAAGAAACTTCCAGGCCCAGAAACCTTTCCCAGTCACTCTGTGTATGCTGAGTGTAGGGCAACACACTGCACTCTTCCCTGGGAGAGCTAGATTTCCTCAGCACTCCAACAGCTCCAGGAACTGTGTTCTCTCACGTCCTACATGTCATACACATCTGCCTCATTGCCCTAGGCTGAGCGGCACTGAGAAACCAAAACTGCTTCGCATTCCTTCTACAAAATCATACCTTAAGACCCCATCCTTACAGGAGAAAGTCGGCTTGCGTTCCTGCTGTAACCAAAGCTCAGTCCTTCCTCTTACACTGCAGGGTTTTAGAAGAAGCTAAGCCCGATAGCCTAGCAAGAGCGCTCCTTGGGGGAGGCGGTTGGCTACACGCAGAACTCCGTGCCAAATAAACTCTATTCAAGGAAGGGACCAGTGTTTAGCAAGAGTGTATACTTACTTGGTAGAAATCACAAGGAGGTAGGCTGCGTGTTCGCTGGAACCGGGGGCCTTATGGCACAAGCCTTGCTTTCCCATTTTGAGTGCTCCATTCATGCTGCCTTGAAGCTCCCTAAATAACAGTTTTAGGACGGCTCTCTAGTCACTGCAGGCAGGGCTCTGGGAAAGGAACGAGTGTTCTCTACATCAACAGGGTGCTTTCATAGCCTGGGTGGGAGCTCCTCCTGATACACTCTAGAGCTAAAAGGAAACTTGACGTGAGTCCTTTCCTCAAGGTAAAGCCTTGAATAGCCCTGCCGAAGTGGAAGCTTGGAGCAGAGTCCTTGAGGCATTAGCTTTAGGTCTGCTTTCTTTAACGTTAGTAAGCTTTTCAGGAAACGGAGGACCTCGCCTGGGCACCCTATTCCCTGCACGAATACCGAGCACCGGCAGGCTCCACTAGGCTGCTAAGAAACTTCCAGGCCCGGAAAACATTCCCAGTCGCTCTGTGTATGCTGAGTGTAGGGCAACACACTGCACTCTTCCCTGGGAGAGCTAGATTTCCTCAGCACTCCAACAGCTCCAGGAACTGTGTTCTCTCACGTCCTACCTGTCATACACATCTGCCTCATTGCCCTAAGCTGAGCGGCACTGAGAAACCAAAACTGCTTCGCATTCCTTCTACAAAGTCATACCTTAAGACCCCATCCTTACAGGAGAATGTCGGCTTGCGTTCCTGCTGTAACCAAAGCACAGTCCTTCCTCTTACACTGCAGGGTTTTAGAAGAAGCTAAGCCCGATAGCCTAGCAAGAGAGCTCCTTGCGGGAGGCGGTTGGCTACACGCAGAACTCCGTGCCAAATAAACTTTATTCATGAAAGGGACCAGTGTTTAGCAAGAGTGTATACTTACTTGGTAGAAATCACAAGGAGGTAGGCTGCGTGTTTGCTGGAAACGGGGGCCTAATGGCACAAGCCTTGCTTTCTCATTTTGAGTGCTGCATTCATGCTGCCTTGAAGCTACCTAAATAACAGTTTTAGGACGGCTCTCTAGTCACTGCAGGCAGGGCTCTGGGAAAGGAACGAGTCTTTTCTACATCAAAAGGATGATTTCAAAACCTGGGTGGGAGCTCCTCCTGATACGCTCTAGAGCTAAAAGGAAACTTGACGTGAGTCCTTTCCTCAAGGTAAAGCCTTGAATAGCCCTGCCGAAGTGGAAGCTTGGAGCAGAGTCCTTGAGGCATTAGCTTTAGGTCTGCTTTCTTTAACGTTAGTAAGCTTTTCAGGAAACGGAGGACCTCTCCTGGGCACCCTGTTCCCTGCTCGAACACCGAGCACCGGCAGGCTCCACTAGGCTGCTAAGAAACTTCCAGGCCCGGAAAACTTTCCCAGTCACTCAGTGTATGCTGAGTGTAGGGCAACACACTGCACTCTTCCCTGGGAGAGCTAGATTTCCTCAGCACTCCAACAGCTCCAGGAACTGTGTTCTCTCACGTCCTACATGTCATGCACATCTGCCTCATTGCCCTAGGCTGAGCGGCACTGAGAAACAAAAACTGCTTCGCATTCCTTCTACAAAGTCATACCTTAAGACCCCATCCTTACAGGAGAGTGTCGGCTTGCCTTCCTGCTGTAACCAAAGCACAGTTCTTCCTCTTACACTGCAGGGTTTTAGAAGAAACTAAGCCCGAGAGCCTAGCAAGAGCGCTCCTTGGGGGAGGCGGTTGGCTACACGCAGAACTCAGTGCCAAATAAACTTTATTCAAGGAAGGGACCAGTGTGTAGCAAGAGTGTATACTTACTTGGTAGAAATCACAAGGAGATAGGCTGCGTGTTCGCTGGAAACGGGGGCCTTATGGCACAAGCCTTGCTTTCCCATTTTGAGTGCTCCATTCATGCTGCCTTGAAGCTACCTAAATCACAGTTTAGGACGGGACTCTAGTCACTGCAGGCAGGGCTCTGGGAAAGGAACGAGTGTTCTCTACATCAACAGGGTGCTTTCATAGCCTGGGTGGGAGCTCCTCCTGATACACTCTAGAGCTAAAAGGAAACTTGACGTGAGTCCTTTCCTCAAGGTAAAGCCTTGAATAACCCTGCCGAAGTGGAAGCTTGGAGCAGAGTCCTTGAGGCATTAGCTTTAAGTCTGCTTTCTTTAACGTTAGTAAGCTTTTCAGGAAACCGAGGACCTCGCCTGGGCACCCTATTCCCTGCACGAATACCGAGCACCGGCAGGCTCCACTAGGCTGCTAAGAAACTTCCAGGCCCAGAAACCTTTCCCAGTCACTCTGTGTATGCTGAGTGTAGGGCAACACACTGCACTCTTCCCTGGGAGAGCTAGATTTCCTCAGCACTCCAACAGC
Organism: Balaenoptera ricei; assembly: GCF_028023285.1. Classification (NCBI taxonomy): domain Eukaryota; kingdom Metazoa; phylum Chordata; class Mammalia; order Artiodactyla; family Balaenopteridae; genus Balaenoptera; species Balaenoptera ricei. The sequence continues at coordinate 47,267,473 of NC_082655.1, read as the reverse complement.
TCCAGGAACTGTGTTCTCTCACGTCCTACATGTCATACACATCTGCCTCATTGCCCTAGGCTGAGCGGCACTGAGAAACCAAAACTGCTTCGCATTCCTTCTACAAAATCATACCTTAAGACCCCATCCTTACAGGAGAAAGTCGGCTTGCGTTCCTGCTGTAACCAAAGCTCAGTCCTTCCTCTTACACTGCAGGGTTTTAGAAGAAGCTAAGCCCGATAGCCTAGCAAGAGCGCTCCTTGGGGGAGGCGGTTGGCTACACGCAGAACTCCGTGCCAAATAAACTCTATTCAAGGAAGGGACCAGTGTTTAGCAAGAGTGTATACTTACTTGGTAGAAATCACAAGGAGGTAGGCTGCGTGTTCGCTGGAACCGGGGGCCTTATGGCACAAGCCTTGCTTTCCCATTTTGAGTGCTCCATTCATGCTGCCTTGAAGCTCCCTAAATAACAGTTTTAGGACGGCTCTCTAGTCACTGCAGGCAGGGCTCTGGGAAAGGAACGAGTGTTCTCTACATCAACAGGGTGCTTTCATAGCCTGGGTGGGAGCTCCTCCTGATACACTCTAGAGCTAAAAGGAAACTTGACGTGAGTCCTTTCCTCAAGGTAAAGCCTTGAATAGCCCTGCCGAAGTGGAAGCTTGGAGCAGAGTCCTTGAGGCATTAGCTTTAGGTCTGCTTTCTTTAACGTTAGTAAGCTTTTCAGGAAACGGAGGACCTCGCCTGGGCACCCTATTCCCTGCACGAATACCGAGCACCGGCAGGCTCCACTAGGCTGCTAAGAAACTTCCAGGCCCGGAAAACATTCCCAGTCGCTCTGTGTATGCTGAGTGTAGGGCAACACACTGCACTCTTCCCTGGGAGAGCTAGATTTCCTCAGCACTCCAACAGCTCCAGGAACTGTGTTCTCTCACGTCCTACCTGTCATACACATCTGCCTCATTGCCCTAAGCTGAGCGGCACTGAGAAACCAAAACTGCTTCGCATTCCTTCTACAAAGTCATACCTTAAGACCCCATCCTTACAGGAGAATGTCGGCTTGCGTTCCTGCTGTAACCAAAGCACAGTCCTTCCTCTTACACTGCAGGGTTTTAGAAGAAGCTAAGCCCGATAGCCTAGCAAGAGAGCTCCTTGCGGGAGGCGGTTGGCTACACGCAGAACTCCGTGCCAAATAAACTTTATTCATGAAAGGGACCAGTGTTTAGCAAGAGTGTATACTTACTTGGTAGAAATCACAAGGAGGTAGGCTGCGTGTTTGCTGGAAACGGGGGCCTAATGGCACAAGCCTTGCTTTCTCATTTTGAGGGCTCCATTCATGCTGCCTTGAAGCTACCTAAATAACAGTTTTAGGACGGCTCTCTAGTCACTGCAGGCAGGGCTCTGGGAAAGGAACGAGTCTTTTCTACATCAAAAGGATGATTTCAAAACCTGGGTGGGAGCTCCTCCTGATACGCTCTAGAGCTAAAAGGAAACTTGACGTGAGTCCTTTCCTCAAGGTAAAGCCTTGAATAGCCCTGCCGAAGTGGAAGCTTGGAGCAGAGTCCTTGAGGCATTAGCTTTAGGTCTGCTTTCTTTAACGTTAGTAAGCTTTTCAGGAAACGGAGGACCTCTCCTGGGCACCCTGTTCCCTGCTCGAACACCGAGCACCGGCAGGCTCCACTAGGCTGCTAAGAAACTTCCAGGCCCGGAAAACTTTCCCAGTCACTCAGTGTATGCTGAGTGTAGGGCAACACACTGCACTCTTCCCTGGGAGAGCTAGATTTCCTCAGCACTCCAACAGCTCCAGGAACTGTGTTCTCTCACGTCCTACATGTCATGCACATCTGCCTCATTGCCCTAGGCTGAGCGGCACTGAGAAACAAAAACTGCTTCGCATTCCTTCTACAAAGTCATACCTTAAGACCCCATCCTTACAGGAGAGTGTCGGCTTGCCTTCCTGCTGTAACCAAAGCACAGTTCTTCCTCTTACACTGCAGGGTTTTAGAAGAAACTAAGCCCGAGAGCCTAGCAAGAGCGCTCCTTGGGGGAGGCGGTTGGCTACACGCAGAACTCAGTGCCAAATAAACTTTATTCAAGGAAGGGACCAGTGTGTAGCAAGAGTGTATACTTACTTGGTAGAAATCACAAGGAGATAGGCTGCGTGTTCGCTGGAAACGGGGGCCTTATGGCACAAGCCTTGCTTTCCCATTTTGAGTGCTCCATTCATGCTGCCTTGAAGCTACCTAAATCACAGTTTAGGACGGGTCTCTAGTCACTGCAGGCAGGGCTCTGGGAAAGGAACGAGTGTTCTCTACATCAACAGGGTGCTTTCATAGCCTGGGTGGGAGCTCCTCCTGATACACTCTAGAGCTAAAAGGAAACTTGACGTGAGTCCTTTCCTCAAGGTAAAGCCTTGAATAACCCTGCCGAAGTGGAAGCTTGGAGCAGAGTCCTTGAGGCATTAGCTTTAAGTCTGCTTTCTTTAACGTTAGTAAGCTTTTCAGGAAACCGAGGACCTCGCCTGGGCACCCTATTCCCTGCACGAATACCGAGCACCGGCAGGCTCCACTAGGCTGCTAAGAAACTTCCAGGCCCAGAAACCTTTCCCAGTCACTCTGTGTATGCTGAGTGTAGGGCAACACACTGCACTCTTCCCTGGGAGAGCTAGATTTCCTCAGCACTCCAACAGCTCCAGGAACTGTGTTCTCTCACGTCCTACATGTCATACACATCTGCCTCATTGCCCTAGGCTGAGCGGCACTGAGAAACCAAAACTGCTTCGCATTCCTTCTACAAAATCATACCTTAAGACCCCATCCTTACAGGAGAAAGTCGGCTTGCGTTCCTGCTGTAACCAAAGCACAGTCCTTCCTCTTACACTGCAGGGTTTTAGAAGAAGCTAAGCCCGATAGCCTAGCAAGAGAGCTCCTTGCGGGAGGCGGTTGGCTACACGCAGAACTCCGTGCCAAATAAACTTTATTCATGAAAGGGACCAGTGTTTAGCAAGAGTGTATACTTACTTGGTAGAAATCACAAGGAGGTAGGCTGCGTGTTTGCTGGAAACGGGGGCCTAATGGCACAAGCCTTGCTTTCTCATTTTGAGTGCTGCATTCATGCTGCCTTGAAGCTACCTAAATAACAGTTTTAGGACGGCTCTCTAGTCACTGCAGGCAGGGCTCTGGGAAAGGAACGAGTCTTTTCTACATCAAAAGGATGATTTCAAAACCTGGGTGGGAGCTCCTCCTGATACGCTCTAGAGCTAAAAGGAAACTTGACGTGAGTCCTTTCCTCAAGGTAAAGCCTTGAATAGCCCTGCCGAAGTGGAAGCTTGGAGCAGAGTCCTTGAGGCATTAGCTTTAGGTCTGCTTTCTTTAACGTTAGTAAGCTTTTCAGGAAACGGAGGACCTCTCCTGGGCACCCTGTTCCCTGCTCGAACACCGAGCACCGGCAGGCTCCACTAGGCTGCTAAGAAACTTCCAGGCCCGGAAAACTTTCCCAGTCACTCAGTGTATGCTGAGTGTAGGGCAACACACTGCACTCTTCCCTGGGAGAGCTAGATTTCCTCAGCACTCCAACAGCTCCAGGAACTGTGTTCTCTCACGTCCTACATGTCATGCACATCTGCCTCATTGCCCTAGGCTGAGCGGCACTGAGAAACAAAAACTGCTTCGCATTCCTTCTACAAAGTCATACCTTAAGACCCCATCCTTACAGGAGAGTGTCGGCTTGCCTTCCTGCTGTAACCAAAGCACAGTTCTTCCTCTTACACTGCAGGGTTTTAGAAGAAACTAAGCCCGAGAGCCTAGCAAGAGCGCTCCTTGGGGGAGGCGGTTGGCTACACGCAGAACTCAGTGCCAAATAAACTTTATTCAAGGAAGGGACCAGTGTGTAGCAAGAGTGTATACTTACTTGGTAGAAATCACAAGGAGATAGGCTGCGTGTTCGCTGGAAACGGGGGCCTTATGGCACAAGCCTTGCTTTCCCATTTTGAGTGCTCCATTCATGCTGCCTTGAAGCTACCTAAATCACAGTTTAGGACGGGTCTCTAGTCACTGCAGGCAGGGCTCTGGGAAAGGAACGAGTGTTCTCTACATCAACAGGGTGCTTTCATAGCCTGGGTGGGAGCTCCTCCTGATACACTCTAGAGCTAAAAGGAAACTTGACGTGAGTCCTTTCCTCAAGGTAAAGCCTTGAATAACCCTGCCGAAGTGGAAGCTTGGAGCAGAGTCCTTGAGGCATTAGCTTTAAGTCTGCTTTCTTTAACGTTAGTAAGCTTTTCAGGAAACCGAGGACCTCGCCTGGGCACCCTATTCCCTGCACGAATACCGAGCACCGGCAGGCTCCACTAGGCTGCTAAGAAACTTCCAGGCCCAGAAACCTTTCCCAGTCACTCTGTGTATGCTGAGTGTAGGGCAACACACTGCACTCTTCCCTGGGAGAGCTAGATTTCCTCAGCACTCCAACAGCTCCAGGAACTGTGTTCTCTCACGTCCTACATGTCATACACATCTGCCTCATTGCCCTAGGCTGAGCGGCACTGAGAAACCAAAACTGCTTCGCATTCCTTCTACAAAATCATACCTTAAGACCCCATCCTTACAGGAGAAAGTCGGCTTGCGTTCCTGCTGTAACCAAAGCTCAGTCCTTCCTCTTACACTGCAGGGTTTTAGAAGAAGCTAAGCCCGATAGCCTAGCAAGAGCGCTCCTTGGGGGAGGCGGTTGGCTACACGCAGAACTCCGTGCCAAATAAACTCTATTCAAGGAAGGGACCAGTGTTTAGCAAGAGTGTATACTTACTTGGTAGAAATCACAAGGAGGTAGGCTGCGTGTTCGCTGGAACCGGGGGCCTTATGGCACAAGCCTTGCTTTCCCATTTTGAGTGCTCCATTCATGCTGCCTTGAAGCTCCCTAAATAACAGTTTTAGGACGGCTCTCTAGTCACTGCAGGCAGGGCTCTGGGAAAGGAACGAGTGTTCTCTACATCAACAGGGTGCTTTCATAGCCTGGGTGGGAGCTCCTCCTGATACACTCTAGAGCTAAAAGGAAACTTGACGTGAGTCCTTTCCTCAAGGTAAAGCCTTGAATAGCCCTGCCGAAGTGGAAGCTTGGAGCAGAGTCCTTGAGGCATTAGCTTTAGGTCTGCTTTCTTTAACGTTAGTAAGCTTTTCAGGAAACGGAGGACCTCGCCTGGGCACCCTATTCCCTGCACGAATACCGAGCACCGGCAGGCTCCACTAGGCTGCTAAGAAACTTCCAGGCCCGGAAAACATTCCCAGTCGCTCTGTGTATGCTGAGTGTAGGGCAACACACTGCACTCTTCCCTGGGAGAGCTAGATTTCCTCAGCACTCCAACAGCTCCAGGAACTGTGTTCTCTCACGTCCTACCTGTCATACACATCTGCCTCATTGCCCTAAGCTGAGCGGCACTGAGAAACCAAAACTGCTTCGCATTCCTTCTACAAAGTCATACCTTAAGACCCCATCCTTACAGGAGAATGTCGGCTTGCGTTCCTGCTGTAACCAAAGCACAGTCCTTCCTCTTACACTGCAGGGTTTTAGAAGAAGCTAAGCCCGATAGCCTAGCAAGAGAGCTCCTTGCGGGAGGCGGTTGGCTACACGCAGAACTCCGTGCCAAATAAACTTTATTCATGAAAGGGACCAGTGTTTAGCAAGAGTGTATACTTACTTGGTAGAAATCACAAGGAGGTAGGCTGCGTTTTCGCTGGAAACGGGGGCCTAATGGCACAAGCCTTGCTTTCTCATTTTGAGTGCTCCATTCATGCTGCCTTGAAGCTACCTAAATAACAGTTTTAGGACGGCTCTCTAGTCACTGCAGGCAGGGCTCTGGGAAAGGAACGAGTCTTTTCTACATCAAAAGGATGATTTCAAAACCTGGGTGGGAGCTCCTCCTGATACGCTCTAGAGCTAAAAGGAAACTCGACGTGAGTCCTTTCCTCAAGGTAAAGCCTTGAATAGCCCTGCCGAAGTGGAAGCTTGGAGCAGAGTCCTTGAGGCATTAGCTTTAGGTCTGCTTCTTTAACGTTAGTAAGCATTTCTGGAAACGGAGGACCTCGCCTGGCCACCCTATTCCCTGCACGAACACCGAGCACCGGCAGGCTCCACTAGGCTGCTAAGAAACTTCCAGGCCCGGAAAACTTTCCCAGTCACTCAGTGTATGTTGAGTGTAGGGCAACACACTGCACTCTTCCCTGGGAGAGCTAGATTTCCTCAGCACTCCAACAGCTCCAGGAAATGTGTTCTCTCACATCCTACATGTCATGCACATCTGCCTCATTGCCCTAGGCTGAGCGGCACTGAGAAACAAAAACTGCTTCGCATTCCTTCTACAAAGTCATACCTTAAGACCCCATACTTACAGGAGAGTGTCGGCTTGCCTTCCTGCTGTAACCAAAGCACAGTTCTTCCTCTTACACTGCAGGGTTTTAGAAGAAGCTAAGGCCGAGAGCCTAGCAAGAGCGTTCCTTGGGGGAGGCGGTTGGCTACACGCAGAACTCAGTGCCAAATAAACTTTATTCAAGGAAGGGACCAGTGTGTAGCAAGAGTGTATACTTATTTGGTAGAAATCACAAGGAGGTAGGCTGCGTTTTCGCTGGAAACGGGGGCCTTATGGCACAAGCCTTGCTTTCCCATTTTGAGTGCTCCATTCATGCTGCCTTGAAGCTACCTAAATCACAGTTTAGGACGGGTCTCTAGTCACTGCAGGCAGGGCTCTGGGAAAGGAACGAGTGTTCTCTACATCAACAGGGTGCTTTCATAGCCTGGGTGGGAGCTCCTCCTGATACACTCTAGAGCTAAAAGGAAACTTGACGTGAGTCCTTTCCTCAAGGTAAAGCCTTGAATAACCCTGCCGAAGTGGAAGCTTGGAGCAGAGTCCTTGAGGCATTAGCTTTAAGTCTGCTTTCTTTAACGTTAGTAAGCTTTTCAGGAAACCGAGGACCTCGCCTGGGCACCCTATTCCCTGCACGAATACCGAGCACCGGCAGGCTCCACTAGGCTGCTAAGAAACTTCCAGGCCCAGAAACCTTTCCCAGTCACTCTGTGTATGCTGAGTGTAGGGCAACACACTGCACTCTTCCCTGGGAGAGCTAGATTTCCTCAGCACTCCAACAGCTCCAGGAACTGTGTTCTCTCACGTCCTACCTGTCATACACATCTGCCTCATTGCCCTAAGCTGAGCGGCACTGAGAAACCAAAACTGCTTCGCATTCCTTCTACAAAGTCATACCTTAAGACCCCATCCTTACAGGAGAATGTCGGCTTGCGTTCCTGCTGTAACCAAAGCACAGTCCTTCCTCTTACACTGCAGGGTTTTAGAAGAAGCTAAGCCCGATAGCCTAGCAAGAGAGCTCCTTGCGGGAGGCGGTTGGCTACACGCAGAACTCCGTGCCAAATAAACTTTATTCATGAAAGGGACCAGTGTTTAGCAAGAGTGTATACTTACTTGGTAGAAATCACAAGGAGGTAGGCTGCGTTTTCGCTGGAAACGGGGGCCTTATGGCACAAGCCTTGCTTTCCCATTTTGAGTGCTCCATTCATGCTGCCTTGAAGCTACCTAAATCACAGTTTAGGACGGCTCTCTAGTCACTGCAGGCAGGGCTCTGGGAAAGGAACGAGTGTTCTCTACATCAACAGGGTGCTTTCATAGCCTGGGTGGGAGCTCCTCCTGATACACTCTAGAGCTAAAAGGAAACTTGACGTGAGTCCTTTCCTCAAGGTAAAGCCTTGAATAGCCCTGCCGAAGTGGAAGCTTGGAGCAGAGTCCTTGAGGCATTAGCTTTAGGTCTGCTTTCTTTAACGTTAGTAAGCTTTTCAGGAAACGGAGGACCTCGCCTGGGCACCCTATTCCCTGCACGAATACCGAGCACCGGCAGGCTCCACTAGGCTGCTAAGAAACTTCCAGGCCCGGAAAACTTTCCCAGTCACTCTGTGTATGCTGAGTGTAGGGCAACACACTGCACTCTTCCCTGGGAGAGCTAGATTTCCTCAGCACTCCAACAGCTCCAGGAACTGTGTTCTCTTACGTCCTACATGTCATGCACATCTGCCTCATTGCCCTAGGCTGAGCGGCACTGAGAAACCAAAACTGCTTCGCATTCCTTCCACAAAGTCATACTTTACGACCCCATCCTTACAGGAGAAAGTCGGCTTGCGTTCCTGCTGTAACCAAAGCACAGTCCTTCCTCTTACACTGCAGGGTTTTAGAAGAAGCTAAGCCCGATAGCCTAGCAAGAGCGCTCCTTGCGGGAGGCGGTTGGCTACACGCAGAACTCCGTGCCAAATAAACTTTATTCAAGGAAGGGACCAGTGTTTAGCAAGAGTGTATACTTACTTGGTAGAAATCACAAGGAGGTAGGCTGCGTGTTCCCTGGAAACGGGGGCCTAATGGCACAAGCCTTGCTTTCCCATTTTGAGTGCTCCATTCATGCTAGCTTGAAGCTACCTAAATAACAGTTTTAGGACGGCTCTCTAGTCACTGCAGGCAGGGCTCTGGGAAAGGAACGAGTCTTCTCTACATCAAAAGGATGATTTCAAAACCTGGGTGGGAGCTCCTCCTGATACGCTCTAGAGCTAAAAGGAAACATGACGTGAGTCCTTTCCTCAAGGTAAAGCCTTGAATAGCCCTGCCGAAGTGGAAGCTTGGAGCAGAGTCCTTGAGGCATTAGCTTTAGGTCTGCTTTCTTTAACGTTAGTAAGCGTTTCAGGAAACGGAGGACCTCTCCTGGGCACCCTATTCCCTGCTCGAACACCGAGCACCGGCAGGCTCCACTAGGCTACTAAGAAACTTCCAGGCCCGGAAACCTTTCCCAGGCACTCAGTGTATGCTGAGTGTAGGGCAACACACTGCACTCTTCCCTGGGAGAGCTAGATTTCCTCAGCACTCCAACAGCTCCAGGAACTGTGTTCTCTCACGTCCTACATGTCATGCAAATCTGCCTCATTGCCCTAGGCTGAGCGGCACTGAGAAACCAAAACTGCTTCGCATTCCTTCTACAAAGTCATACCTTAAGACCCCATCCTTACAGGAGAGTGTCGGCTTGCCTTCCTGCTGTAACCAAAGCACAGTTCTTCCTCTTACACTGCAGGGTTTTAGAAGAAACTAAGCCCGAGAGCCTAGCAAGAGCGCTCCTTGCGGGAGGCGGTTGGCTACACGCAGAACTCAGTGCCAAATAAACTTTATTCAAGGAAGGGACCAGTGTGTAGCAAGAGTGTATACTTACTTGGTAGAAATCACAAGGAGGTAGGCTGCGTTTTCCCTGGAAACGGGGGCCTTATGGCACAAGCCTTGCTTTCCCATTTTGAGTGCTCCATTCATGCTGCCTTGAAGCTACCTAAATCACAGTTTAGGACGGGTCTCTAGTCACTGCAGGCAGGGCTCTGGGAAAGGAACGAGTGTTCTCTACATCAACAGGGTGCTTTCATATCCTGGTTGGGAGCTCCTCCTGATACACTCTAGAGCTAAAAGGAAACTTGACGTGAGTCCTTTCCTCAAGGTAAAGCCTTGAATAGCCCTGCCGAAGTGGAAGCTTGGAGCAGAGTCCTTGAGGCATTAGCTTTAGGTCTGCTTTCTTTAACGTTAGTAAGCTTTTCAGGAAACGGAGGACCTCGCCTGGGCACCCTATTCCCTGCACGAATACCGAGCACCGGCAGGCTCCACTAGGCTGCTAAGAAACTTCCAGGCCCAGAAACCTTTCCCAGTCACTCTGTGTATGCTGAGTGTAGGGCAACACACTGCACTCTTCCCTGGGAGAGCTAGATTTCCTCAACACTCCAACAGCTCCAGGAACTGTGTTCTCTCACGTCCTACATGTCATACACATCTGCCTCATTGCCCTAGGCTGAGCGGCACTGAGAAACCAAAACTGCTTCGCATTCCTTCTACAAAGTCATACCTTAAGACCCCATCCTTACAGGAGAATGTCGGCTTGCGTTCCTGCTGTAACCAAAGCACAGTCCTTCCTCTTACACTGCAGGGTTTTAGAAGAAGCTAAGCCCGATAGTCTAGCAAGAGAGCTCCTTGCGGGAGGCGGTTGGCTACACGCAGAACTCCGTGCAAAATAAACTTTATTCATGAAAGGGACCAGTGTTTACCAAGAGTGTATACTTACTTGGTAGAAATCACAAGGAGGTAGGCTGCGTGTTCGCTGGAAACGGGGGCCTAATGGCACAAGCCTTGCTTTCTCATTTTGAGTGCTCCATTCATGCTGCCTTGAAGCTACCTAAATAACAGTTTTAGGACAGCTCTCTAGTCACTGCAGGCAGGGCTCTGGGAAAGGAACGAGTCTTCTCTACATCAACAGGATGATTTCAAAACCTGGGTGGGAGCTCCTCCTGATACGCTCTAGAGCTAAAAGGAAACTTGACGTGAGTCCTTTCCTCAAGGTAAAGCCTTGAATAGCCCTGCCGAAGTGGAAGCTTGGAGCAGAGTCCTTGAGGCATTAGCTTTAGGTCTGCTTTCTTTAACGTTAGTAAGCGTTTCAGGAAACGGAGGACCTCTCCTGGGCACCCTGTTCCCTGCTCGAACACCGAGCACCGGCAGGCTCCACTAGGCTGCTAAGAAACTTCCAGGCCCGGAAACCTTTCCCAGGCACTCAGTGTATGCTGAGTGTAGGGCAACACACTACACTCTTCCTTGGGAGAGCTAGATTTCCTCAGCACTCCAACAGCTCCAGGAACTGTGTTCTCTCACGTCCTACATGTCATGCAAATCTGCCTCATTGCCCTAGGCTGAGCGGCACTGAGAAACCAAAACTGCTTCGCATTCCTTCTACAAAGTCATACCTTAAGACCCCATCCTTACAGGAGAGTGTCGGCTTGCCTTCCTGCTGTAACCAAAGCACAGTTCTTCCTCTTACACTGCAGGGTTTTAGAAGAAACTAAGCCCGAGAGCCTAGCAAGAGCGCTCCTTGGGGGAGGCGGTTGGCTACACGCAGAACTCAGTGCCAAATAAACTTTATTCAAGGAAGGGACCAGTGTGTAGCAAGAGTGTATACTTACTTGGTAGAAATCACAAGGAGATAGGCTGCGTGTTCGCTGGAAACGGGGGCCTTATGGCACAAGCCTTGGTTTCCCATTTTGAGTGCTCCATTCATGCTGCCTTGAAGCTACCTAAATCACAGTTTAGGACGGGTCTCTAGTCACTGCAGGCAGGGCTCTGGGAAAGGAACGAGTGTTCTCTACATCAACAGGGTGCTTTCATAGCCTGGGTGGGAGCTCCTCCTGATACACTCTAGAGCTAAAAGGAAACTTGACGTGAGTCCTTTCCTCAAGGTAAAGCCTTGAATAACCCTGCCGAAGTGGAAGCTTGGAGCAGAGTCCTTGAGGCATTAGCTTTAAGTCTGCTTTCTTTAACGTTAGTAAGCTTTTCAGGAAACCGAGGACCTCGCCTGGGCACCCTATTCCCTGCACGAATACCGAGCACCGGCAGGCTCCACTAGGCTGCTAAGAAACTTCCAGGCCCAGAAACCTTTCCCAGTCACTCTGTGTATGCTGAGTGTAGGGCAACACACTGCACTCTTCCCTGGGAGAGCTAGATTTCCTCAGCACTCCAACAGCTCCAGGAACTGTGTTCTCTCACGTCCTACATGTCATACACATCTGCCTCATTGCCCTAGGCTGAGCGGCACTGAGAAACCAAAACTGCTTCGCATTCCTTCTACAAAATCATACCTTAAGACCCCATCCTTACAGGAGAAAGTCGGCTTGCGTTCCTGCTGTAACCAAAGCTCAGTCCTTCCTCTTACACTGCAGGGTTTTAGAAGAAGCTAAGCCCGATAGCCTAGCAAGAGCGCTCCTTGGGGGAGGCGGTTGGCTACACGCAGAACTCCGTGCCAAATAAACTCTATTCAAGGAAGGGACCAGTGTTTAGCAAGAGTGTATACTTACTTGGTAGAAATCACAAGGAGGTAGGCTGCGTGTTCGCTGGAACCGGGGGCCTTATGGCACAAGCCTTGCTTTCCCATTTTGAGTGCTCCATTCATGCTGCCTTGAAGCTCCCTAAATAACAGTTTTAGGACGGCTCTCTAGTCACTGCAGGCAGGGCTCTGGGAAAGGAACGAGTGTTCTCTACATCAACAGGGTGCTTTCATAGCCTGGGTGGGAGCTCCTCCTGATACACTCTAGAGCTAAAAGGAAACTTGACGTGAGTCCTTTCCTCAAGGTAAAGCCTTGAATAGCCCTGCCGAAGTGGAAGCTTGGAGCAGAGTCCTTGAGGCATTAGCTTTAGGTCTGCTCTCTTTAACGTTAGTAAGCTTTTCAGGAAACGGAGGACCTCGCCTGGGCACCCTATTCCCTGCACGAATACCGAGCACCGGCAGGCTCCACTAGGCTGCTAAGAAACTTCCAGGCCCGGAAAACATTCCCAGTCGCTCTGTGTATGCTGAGTGTAGGGCAACACACTGCACTCTTCCCTGGGAGAGCTAGATTTCCTCAGCACTCCAACAGCTCCAGGAACTGTGTTCTCTCACGTCCTACCTGTCATACACATCTGCCTCATTGCCCTAAGCTGAGCGGCACTGAGAAACCAAAACTGCTTCGCATTCCTTCTACAAAGTCATACCTTAAGACCCCATCCTTACAGGAGAATGTCGGCTTGCGTTCCTGCTGTAACCAAAGCACAGTCCTTCCTCTTACACTGCAGGGTTTTAGAAGAAGCTAAGCCCGATAGCCTAGCAAGAGAGCTCCTTGCGGGAGGCGGTTGGCTACACGCAGAACTCCGTGCCAAATAAACTTTATTCATGAAAGGGACCAGTGTTTAGCAAGAGTGTATACTTACTTGGTAGAAATCACAAGGAGGTAGGCTGCGTGTTTGCTGGAAACGGGGGCCTAATGGCACAAGCCTTGCTTTCTCATTTTGAGTGCTGCATTCATGCTGCCTTGAAGCTACCTAAATAACAGTTTTAGGACGGCTCTCTAGTCACTGCAGGCAGGGCTCTGGGAAAGGAACGAGTCTTTTCTACATCAAAAGGATGATTTCAAAACCTGGGTGGGAGCTCCTCCTGATACGCTCTAGAGCTAAAAGGAAACTTGACGTGAGTCCTTTCCTCAAGGTAAAGCCTTGAATAGCCCTGCCGAAGTGGAAGCTTGGAGCAGAGTCCTTGAGGCATTAGCTTTAGGTCTGCTTTCTTTAACGTTAGTAAGCTTTTCAGGAAACGGAGGACCTCGCCTGGGCACCCTATTCCCTGCACGAATACCGAGCACCGGCAGGCTCCACTAGGCTGCTAAGAAACTTCCAGGCCCGGAAAACATTCCCAGTCGCTCTGTGTATGCTGAGTGTAGGGCAACACACTGCACTCTTCCCTGGGAGAGCTAGATTTCCTCAGCACTCCAACAGCTCCAGGAACTGTGTTCTCTCACGTCCTACCTGTCATACACATCTGCCTCATTGCCCTAGGCTGAGCGGCACTGAGAAACCAAAACTGCTTCGCATTCCTTCTACAAAATCATACCTTAAGACCCCATCCTTACAGGAGAAAGTCGGCTTGCGTTCCTGCTGTAACCAAAGCTCAGTCCTTCCTCTTACACTGCAGGGTTTTAGAAGAAGCTAAGCCCGATAGCCTAGCAAGAGCGCTCCTTGGGGGAGGCGGTTGGCTACACGCAGAACTCCGTGCCAAATAAACTCTATTCAAGGAAGGGACCAGTGTTTAGCAAGAGTGTATACTTACTTGGTAGAAATCACAAGGAGGTAGGCTGCGTGTTCGCTGGAACCGGGGGCCTTATGGCACAAGCCTTGCTTTCCCATTTTGAGTGCTCCATTCATGCTGCCTTGAAGCTCCCTAAATAACAGTTTTAGGACGGCTCTCTAGTCACTGCAGGCAGGGCTCTGGGAAAGGAACGAGTGTTCTCTACATCAACAGGGTGCTTTCATAGCCTGGGTGGGAGCTCCTCCTGATACACTCTAGAGCTAAAAGGAAACTTGACGTGAGTCCTTTCCTCAAGGTAAAGCCTTGAATAGCCCTGCCGAAGTGGAAGCTTGGAGCAGAGTCCTTGAGGCATTAGCTTTAGGTCTGCTTTCTTTAACGTTAGTAAGCTTTTCAGGAAACGGAGGACCTCGCCTGGGCACCCTATTCCCTGCACGAATACCGAGCACCGGCAGGCTCCACTAGGCTGCTAAGAAACTTCCAGGCCCGGAAAACATTCCCAGTCGCTCTGTGTATGCTGAGTGTAGGGCAACACACTGCACTCTTCCCTGGGAGAGCTAGATTTCCTCAGCACTCCAACAGCTCCAGGAACTGTGTTCTCTCACGTCCTACCTGTCATACACATCTGCCTCATTGCCCTAAGCTGAGCGGCACTGAGAAACCAAAACTGCTTCGCATTCCTTCTACAAAGTCATACCTTAAGACCCCATCCTTACAGGAGAATGTCGGCTTGCGTTCCTGCTGTAACCAAAGCACAGTCCTTCCTCTTACACTGCAGGGTTTTAGAAGAAGCTAAGCCCGATAGCCTAGCAAGAGAGCTCCTTGCGGGAGGCGGTTGGCTACACGCAGAACTCCGTGCCAAATAAACTTTATTCATGAAAGGGACCAGTGTTTAGCAAGAGTGTATACTTACTTGGTAGAAATCACAAGGAGGTAGGCTGCGTGTTTGCTGGAAACGGGGGCCTAATGGCACAAGCCTTGCTTTCTCATTTTGAGTGCTGCATTCATGCTGCCTTGAAGCTACCTAAATAACAGTTTTAGGACGGCTCTCTAGTCACTGCAGGCAGGGCTCTGGGAAAGGAACGAGTCTTTTCTACATCAAAAGGATGATTTCAAAACCTGGGTGGGAGCTCCTCCTGATACGCTCTAGAGCTAAAAGGAAACTTGACGTGAGTCCTTTCCTCAAGGTAAAGCCTTGAATAGCCCTGCCGAAGTGGAAGCTTGGAGCAGAGTCCTTGAGGCATTAGCTTTAGGTCTGCTTTCTTTAACGTTAGTAAGCTTTTCAGGAAACGGAGGACCTCGCCTGGGCACCCTATTCCCTGCACGAATACCGAGCACCGGCAGGCTCCACTAGGCTGCTAAGAAACTTCCAGGCCCGGAAAACATTCCCAGTCGCTCTGTGTATGCTGAGTGTAGGGCAACACACTGCACTCTTCCCTGGGAGAGCTAGATTTCCTCAGCACTCCAACAGCTCCAGGAACTGTGTTCTCTCACGTCCTACCTGTCATACACATCTGCCTCATTGCCCTAGGCTGAGCGGCACTGAGAAACCAAAACTGCTTCGCATTCCTTCTACAAAATCATACCTTAAGACCCCATCCTTACAGGAGAAAGTCGGCTTGCGTTCCTGCTGTAACCAAAGCTCAGTCCTTCCTCTTACACTGCAGGGTTTTAGAAGAAGCTAAGCCCGATAGCCTAGCAAGAGCGCTCCTTGGGGGAGGCGGTTGGCTACACGCAGAACTCCGTGCCAAATAAACTCTATTCAAGGAAGGGACCAGTGTTTAGCAAGAGTGTATACTTACTTGGTAGAAATCACAAGGAGGTAGGCTGCGTGTTCGCTGGAACCGGGGGCCTTATGGCACAAGCCTTGCTTTCCCATTTTGAGTGCTCCATTCATGCTGCCTTGAAGCTCCCTAAATAACAATTTTAGGACGGCTCTCTAGTCACTGCAGGCAGGGCTCTGGGAAAGGAACGAGTGTTCTCTACATCAACAGGGTGCTTTCATAGCCTGGGTGGGAGCTCCTCCTGATACACTCTAGAGCTAAAAGGAAACTTGACGTGAGTCCTTTCCTCAAGGTAAAGCCTTGAATAGCCCTGCCGAAGTGGAAGCTTGGAGCAGAGTCCTTGAGGCATTAGCTTTAGGTCTGCTTTCTTTAACGTTAGTAAGCTTTTCAGGAAACGGAGGACCTCGCCTGGGCACCCTATTCCCTGCACGAATACCGAGCACCGGCAGGCTCCACTAGGCTGCTAAGAAACTTCCAGGCCCGGAAAACATTCCCAGTCGCTCTGTGTATGCTGAGTGTAGGGCAACACACTGCACTCTTCCCTGGGAGAGCTAGATTTCCTCAGCACTCCAACAGCTCCAGGAACTGTGTTCTCTCACGTCCTACCTGTCATACACATCTGCCTCATTGCCCTAAGCTGAGCGGCACTGAGAAACCAAAACTGCTTCGCATTCCTTCTACAAAGTCATACCTTAAGACCCCATCCTTACAGGAGAATGTCGGCTTGCGTTCCTGCTGTAACCAAAGCACAGTCCTTCCTCTTACACTGCAGGGTTTTAGAAGAAGCTAAGCCCGATAGCCTAGCAAGAGAGCTCCTTGCGGGAGGCGGTTGGCTACACGCAGAACTCCGTGCCAAATAAACTTTATTCATGAAAGGGACCAGTGTTTAGCAAGAGTGTATACTTACTTGGTAGAAATCACAAGGAGGTAGGCTGCGTGTTTGCTGGAAACGGGGGCCTAATGGCACAAGCCTTGCTTTCTCATTTTGAGTGCTCCATTCATGCTGCCTTGAAGCTACCTAAATAACAGTTTTAGGACGGCTCTCTAGTCACTGCAGGCAGGGCTCTGGGAAAGGAACGAGTCTTTTCTACATCAAAAGGATGATTTCAAAACCTGGGTGGGAGCTCCTCCTGATACGCTCTAGAGCTAAAAGGAAACTTGACGTGAGTCCTTTCCTCAAGGTAAAGCCTTGAATAGCCCTGCCGAAGTGGAAGCTTGGAGCAGAGTCCTTGAGGCATTAGCTTTAGGTCTGCTTTCTTTAACGTTAGTAAGCTTTTCAGGAAACGGAGGACCTCTCCTGGGCACCCTGTTCCCTGCTCGAACACCGAGCACCGGCAGGCTCCACTAGGCTGCTAAGAAACTTCCAGGCCCGGAAAACTTTCCCAGTCACTCAGTGTATGCTGAGTGTAGGGCAACACACTGCACTCTTCCCTGGGAGAGCTAGATTTCCTCAGCACTCCAACAGCTCCAGGAACTGTGTTCTCTCACGTCCTACATGTCATGCACATCTGCCTCATTGCCCTAGGCTGAGCGGCACTGAGAAACAAAAACTGCTTCGCATTCCTTCTACAAAGTCATACCTTAAGACCCCATCCTTACAGGAGAGTGTCGGCTTGCTTTCCTGCTGTAACCAAAGCACAGTTCTTCCTCTTACACTGCAGGGTTTTAGAAGAAACTAAGCCCGAGAGCCTAGCAAGAGCGCTCCTTGGGGGAGGCGGTTGGCTACACGCAGAACTCAGTGCCAAATAAACTTTATTCAAGGAAGGGACCAGTGTGTAGCAAGAGTGTATACTTACTTGGTAGAAATCACAAGGAGATAGGCTGCGTGTTCGCTGGAAACGGGGGCCTTATGGCACAAGCCTTGCTTTCCCATTTTGAGTGCTCCATTCATGCTGCCTTGAAGCTACCTAAATCACAGTTTAGGACGGGTCTCTAGTCACTGCAGGCAGGGCTCTGGGAAAGGAACGAGTGTTCTCTACATCAACAGGGTGCTTTCATAGCCTGGGTGGGAGCTCCTCCTGATACACTCTAGAGCTAAAAGGAAACTTGACGTGAGTCCTTTCCTCAAGGTAAAGCCTTGAATAGCCCTGCCGAAGTGGAAGCTTGGAGCAGAGTCCTTGAGGCATTAGCTTTAGGTCTGCTTTCTTTAACGTTAGTAAGCTTTTCAGGAAACGGAGGACCTCGCCTGGGCACCCTATTCCCTGCACGAATACCGAGCACCGGCAGGCTCCACTAGGCTGCTAAGAAACTTCCAGGCCCGGAAAACATTCCCAGTCGCTCTGTGTATGCTGAGTGTAGGGCAACACACTGCACTCTTCCCTGGGAGAGCTAGATTTCCTCAGCACTCCAACAGCTCCAGGAACTGTGTTCTCTCACGTCCTACCTGTCATACACATCTGCCTCATTGCCCTAAGCTGAGCGGCACTGAGAAACCAAAACTGCTTCGCATTCCTTCTACAAAGTCATACCTTAAGACCCCATCCTTACAGGAGAATGTCGGCTTGCGTTCCTGCTGTAACCAAAGCACAGTCCTTCCTCTTACACTGCAGGGTTTTAGAAGAAGCTAAGCCCGATAGCCTAGCAAGAGAGCTCCTTGCGGGAGGCGGTTGGCTACACGCAGAACTCCGTGCCAAATAAACTTTATTCATGAAAGGGACCAGTGTTTAGCAAGAGTGTATACTTACTTGGTAGAAATCACAAGGAGGTAGGCTGCGTGTTTGCTGGAAACGGGGGCCTAATGGCACAAGCCTTGCTTTCTCATTTTGAGTGCTGCATTCATGCTGCCTTGAAGCTACCTAAATAACAGTTTTAGGACGGCTCTCTAGTCACTGCAGGCAGGGCTCTGGGAAAGGAACGAGTCTTTTCTACATCAAAAGGATGATTTCAAAACCTGGGTGGGAGCTCCTCCTGATACGCTCTAGAGCTAAAAGGAAACTTGACGTGAGTCCTTTCCTCAAGGTAAAGCCTTGAATAGCCCTGCCGAAGTGGAAGCTTGGAGCAGAGTCCTTGAGGCATTAGCTTTAGGTCTGCTTTCTTTAACGTTAGTAAGCTTTTCAGGAAACGGAGGACCTCGCCTGGGCACCCTATTCCCTGCACGAATACCGAGCACCGGCAGGCTCCACTAGGCTGCTAAGAAACTTCCAGGCCCGGAAAACATTCCCAGTCGCTCTGTGTATGCTGAGTGTAGGGCAACACACTGCACTCTTCCCTGGGAGAGCTAGATTTCCTCAGCACTCCAACAGCTCCAGGAACTGTGTTCTCTCACGTCCTACCTGTCATACACATCTGCCTCATTGCCCTAGGCTGAGCGGCACTGAGAAACCAAAACTGCTTCGCATTCCTTCTACAAAATCATACCTTAAGACCCCATCCTTACAGGAGAAAGTCGGCTTGCGTTCCTGCTGTAACCAAAGCTCAGTCCTTCCTCTTACACTGCAGGGTTTTAGAAGAAGCTAAGCCCGATAGCCTAGCAAGAGCGCTCCTTGGGGGAGGCGGTTGGCTACACGCAGAACTCCGTGCCAAATAAACTCTATTCAAGGAAGGGACCAGTGTTTAGCAAGAGTGTATACTTACTTGGTAGAAATCACAAGGAGGTAGGCTGCGTGTTCGCTGGAACCGGGGGCCTTATGGCACAAGCCTTGCTTTCCCATTTTGAGTGCTCCATTCATGCTGCCTTGAAGCTCCCTAAATAACAATTTTAGGACGGCTCTCTAGTCACTGCAGGCAGGGCTCTGGGAAAGGAACGAGTGTTCTCTACATCAACAGGGTGCTTTCATAGCCTGGGTGGGAGCTCCTCCTGATACACTCTAGAGCTAAAAGGAAACTTGACGTGAGTCCTTTCCTCAAGGTAAAGCCTTGAATAGCCCTGCCGAAGTGGAAGCTTGGAGCAGAGTCCTTGAGGCATTAGCTTTAGGTCTGCTTTCTTTAACGTTAGTAAGCTTTTCAGGAAACGGAGGACCTCGCCTGGGCACCCTATTCCCTGCACGAATACCGAGCACCGGCAGGCTCCACTAGGCTGCTAAGAAACTTCCAGGCCCGGAAAACATTCCCAGTCGCTCTGTGTATGCTGAGTGTAGGGCAACACACTGCACTCTTCCCTGGGAGAGCTAGATTTCCTCAGCACTCCAACAGCTCCAGGAACTGTGTTCTCTCACGTCCTACCTGTCATACACATCTGCCTCATTGCCCTAAGCTGAGCGGCACTGAGAAACCAAAACTGCTTCGCATTCCTTCTACAAAGTCATACCTTAAGACCCCATCCTTACAGGAGAATGTCGGCTTGCGTTCCTGCTGTAACCAAAGCACAGTCCTTCCTCTTACACTGCAGGGTTTTAGAAGAAGCTAAGCCCGATAGCCTAGCAAGAGAGCTCCTTGCGGGAGGCGGTTGGCTACACGCAGAACTCCGTGCCAAATAAACTTTATTCATGAAAGGGACCAGTGTTTAGCAAGAGTGTATACTTACTTGGTAGAAATCACAAGGAGGTAGGCTGCGTGTTTGCTGGAAACGGGGGCCTAATGGCACAAGCCTTGCTTTCTCATTTTGAGTGCTCCATTCATGCTGCCTTGAAGCTACCTAAATAACAGTTTTAGGACGGCTCTCTAGTCACTGCAGGCAGGGCTCTGGGAAAGGAACGAGTCTTTTCTACATCAAAAGGATGATTTCAAAACCTGGGTGGGAGCTCCTCCTGATACGCTCTAGAGCTAAAAGGAAACTTGACGTGAGTCCTTTCCTCAAGGTAAAGCCTTGAATAGCCCTGCCGAAGTGGAAGCTTGGAGCAGAGTCCTTGAGGCATTAGCTTTAGGTCTGCTTTCTTTAACGTTAGTAAGCTTTTCAGGAAACGGAGGACCTCTCCTGGGCACCCTGTTCCCTGCTCGAACACCGAGCACCGGCAGGCTCCACTAGGCTGCTAAGAAACTTCCAGGCCCGGAAAACTTTCCCAGTCACTCTGTGTATGCTGAGTGTAGGGCAACACACTGCACTCTTCCCTGGGAGAGCTAGATTTCCTCAGCACTCCAACAGCTCCAGGAACTGTGTTCTCTCACGTCCTACATGTCATGCACATCTGCCTCATTGCCCTAGGCTGAGCGGCACTGAGAAACCAAAACTGCTTCGCATTCCTTCTACAAAGTCATACCTTAAGACCCCATCCTTACAGGAGAGTGTCGGCTTGCCTTCCTGCTGTAACCAAAGCACAGTTCTTCCTCTTACACTGCAGGGTTTTAGAAGAAACTAAGCCCGAGAGCCTAGCAAGAGCGCTCCTTGGGGGAGGCGGTTGGCTACACGCAGAACTCAGTGCCAAATAAACTTTATTCAAGGAAGGGACCAGTGTGTAGCAAGAGTGTATACTTACTTGGTAGAAATCACAAGGAGATAGGCTGCGTGTTCGCTGGAAACGGGGGCCTTATGGCACAAGCCTTGCTTTCCCATTTTGAGTGCTCCATTCATGCTGCCTTGAAGCTACCTAAATCACAGTTTAGGACGGGTCTCTAGTCACTGCAGGCAGGGCTCTGGGAAAGGAACGAGTGTTCTCTACATCAACAGGGTGCTTTCATAGCCTGGGTGGGAGCTCCTCCTGATACACTCTAGAGCTAAAAGGAAACTTGACGTGAGTCCTTTCCTCAAGGTAAAGCCTTGAATAACCCTGCCGAAGTGGAAGCTTGGAGCAGAGTCCTTGAGGCATTAGCTTTAAGTCTGCTTTCTTTAACGTTAGTAAGCTTTTCAGGAAACCGAGGACCTCGCCTGGGCACCCTATTCCCTGCACGAATACCGAGCACCGGCAGGCTCCACTAGGCTGCTAAGAAACTTCCAGGCCCAGAAACCTTTCCCAGTCACTCTGTGTATGCTGAGTGTAGGGCAACACACTGCACTCTTCCCTGGGAGAGCTAGATTTCCTCAGCACTCCAACAGCTCCAGGAACTGTGTTCTCTCACGTCCTACATGTCATACACATCTGCCTCATTGCCCTAGGCTGAGCGGCACTGAGAAACCAAAACTGCTTCGCATTCCTTCTACAAAATCATACCTTAAGACCCCATCCTTACAGGAGAAAGTCGGCTTGCGTTCCTGCTGTAACCAAAGCTCAGTCCTTCCTCTTACACTGCAGGGTTTTAGAAGAAGCTAAGCCCGATAGCCTAGCAAGAGCGCTCCTTGGGGGAGGCGGTTGGCTACACGCAGAACTCCGTGCCAAATAAACTCTATTCAAGGAAGGGACCAGTGTTTAGCAAGAGTGTATACTTACTTGGTAGAAATCACAAGGAGGTAGGCTGCGTGTTCGCTGGAACCGGGGGCCTTATGGCACAAGCCTTGCTTTCCCATTTTGAGTGCTCCATTCATGCTGCCTTGAAGCTCCCTAAATAACAGTTTTAGGACGGCTCTCTAGTCACTGCAGGCAGGGCTCTGGGAAAGGAACGAGTGTTCTCTACATCAACAGGGTGCTTTCATAGCCTGGGTGGGAGCTCCTCCTGATACACTCTAGAGCTAAAAGGAAACTTGACGTGAGTCCTTTCCTCAAGGTAAAGCCTTGAATAGCCCTGCCGAAGTGGAAGCTTGGAGCAGAGTCCTTGAGGCATTAGCTTTAGGTCTGCTTTCTTTAACGTTAGTAAGCTTTTCAGGAAACGGAGGACCTCGCCTGGGCACCCTATTCCCTGCACGAATACCGAGCACCGGCAGGCTCCACTAGGCTGCTAAGAAACTTCCAGGCCCGGAAAACATTCCCAGTCGCTCTGTGTATGCTGAGTGTAGGGCAACACACTGCACTCTTCCCTGGGAGAGCTAGATTTCCTCAGCACTCCAACAGCTCCAGGAACTGTGTTCTCTCACGTCCTACCTGTCATACACATCTGCCTCATTGCCCTAAGCTGAGCGGCACTGAGAAACCAAAACTGCTTCGCATTCCTTCTACAAAGTCATACCTTAAGACCCCATCCTTACAGGAGAATGTCGGCTTGCGTTCCTGCTGTAACCAAAGCACAGTCCTTCCTCTTACACTGCAGGGTTTTAGAAGAAGCTAAGCCCGATAGCCTAGCAAGAGAGCTCCTTGCGGGAGGCGGTTGGCTACACGCAGAACTCCGTGCCAAATAAACTTTATTCATGAAAGGGACCAGTGTTTAGCAAGAGTGTATACTTACTTGGTAGAAATCACAAGGAGGTAGGCTGCGTGTTTGCTGGAAACGGGGGCCTAATGGCACAAGCCTTGCTTTCTCATTTTGAGTGCTGCATTCATGCTGCCTTGAAGCTACCTAAATAACAGTTTTAGGACGGCTCTCTAGTCACTGCAGGCAGGGCTCTGGGAAAGGAACGAGTCTTTTCTACATCAAAAGGATGATTTCAAAACCTGGGTGGGAGCTCCTCCTGATACGCTCTAGAGCTAAAAGGAAACTTGACGTGAGTCCTTTCCTCAAGGTAAAGCCTTGAATAGCCCTGCCGAAGTGGAAGCTTGGAGCAGAGTCCTTGAGGCATTAGCTTTAGGTCTGCTTTCTTTAACGTTAGTAAGCTTTTCAGGAAACGGAGGACCTCGCCTGGGCACCCTATTCCCTGCACGAATACCGAGCACCGGCAGGCTCCACTAGGCTGCTAAGAAACTTCCAGGCCCGGAAAACATTCCCAGTCGCTCTGTGTATGCTGAGTGTAGGGCAACACACTGCACTCTTCCCTGGGAGAGCTAGATTTCCTCAGCACTCCAACAGCTCCAGGAACTGTGTTCTCTCACGTCCTACCTGTCATACACATCTGCCTCATTGCCCTAGGCTGAGCGGCACTGAGAAACCAAAACTGCTTCGCATTCCTTCTACAAAATCATACCTTAAGACCCCATCCTTACAGGAGAAAGTCGGCTTGCGTTCCTGCTGTAACCAAAGCTCAGTCCTTCCTCTTACACTGCAGGGTTTTAGAAGAAGCTAAGCCCGATAGCCTAGCAAGAGCGCTCCTTGGGGGAGGCGGTTGGCTACACGCAGAACTCCGTGCCAAATAAACTCTATTCAAGGAAGGGACCAGTGTTTAGCAAGAGTGTATACTTACTTGGTAGAAATCACAAGGAGGTAGGCTGCGTGTTCGCTGGAACCGGGGGCCTTATGGCACAAGCCTTGCTTTCCCATTTTGAGTGCTCCATTCATGCTGCCTTGAAGCTCCCTAAATAACAGTTTTAGGACGGCTCTCTAGTCACTGCAGGCAGGGCTCTGGGAAAGGAACGAGTGTTCTCTACATCAACAGGGTGCTTTCATAGCCTGGGTGGGAGCTCCTCCTGATACACTCTAGAGCTAAAAGGAAACTTGACGTGAGTCCTTTCCTCAAGGTAAAGCCTTGAATAGCCCTGCCGAAGTGGAAGCTTGGAGCAGAGTCCTTGAGGCATTAGCTTTAGGTCTGCTTTCTTTAACGTTAGTAAGCTTTTCAGGAAACGGAGGACCTCGCCTGGGCACCCTATTCCCTGCACGAATACCGAGCACCGGCAGGCTCCACTAGGCTGCTAAGAAACTTCCAGGCCCGGAAAACATTCCCAGTCGCTCTGTGTATGCTGAGTGTAGGGCAACACACTGCACTCTTCCCTGGGAGAGCTAGATTTCCTCAGCACTCCAACAGCTCCAGGAACTGTGTTCTCTCACGTCCTACCTGTCATACACATCTGCCTCATTGCCCTAAGCTGAGCGGCACTGAGAAACCAAAACTGCTTCGCATTCCTTCTACAAAGTCATACCTTAAGACCCCATCCTTACAGGAGAATGTCGGCTTGCGTTCCTGCTGTAACCAAAGCACAGTCCTTCCTCTTACACTGCAGGGTTTTAGAAGAAGCTAAGCCCGATAGCCTAGCAAGAGAGCTCCTTGCGGGAGGCGGTTGGCTACACGCAGAACTCCGTGCCAAATAAACTTTATTCATGAAAGGGACCAGTGTTTAGCAAGAGTGTATACTTACTTGGTAGAAATCACAAGGAGGTAGGCTGCGTGTTTGCTGGAAACGGGGGCCTAATGGCACAAGCCTTGCTTTCTCATTTTGAGTGCTGCATTCATGCTGCCTTGAAGCTACCTAAATAACAGTTTTAGGACGGCTCTCTAGTCACTGCAGGCAGGGCTCTGGGAAAGGAACGAGTCTTTTCTACATCAAAAGGATGATTTCAAAACCTGGGTGGGAGCTCCTCCTGATACGCTCTAGAGCTAAAAGGAAACTTGACGTGAGTCCTTTCCTCAAGGTAAAGCCTTGAATAGCCCTGCCGAAGTGGAAGCTTGGAGCAGAGTCCTTGAGGCATTAGCTTTAGGTCTGCTTTCTTTAACGTTAGTAAGCTTTTCAGGAAACGGAGGACCTCGCCTGGGCACCCTATTCCCTGCACGAATACCGAGCACCGGCAGGCTCCACTAGGCTGCTAAGAAACTTCCAGGCCCGGAAAACATTCCCAGTCGCTCTGTGTATGCTGAGTGTAGGGCAACACACTGCACTCTTCCCTGGGAGAGCTAGATTTCCTCAGCACTCCAACAGCTCCAGGAACTGTGTTCTCTCACGTCCTACCTGTCATACACATCTGCCTCATTGCCCTAGGCTGAGCGGCACTGAGAAACCAAAACTGCTTCGCATTCCTTCTACAAAATCATACCTTAAGACCCCATCCTTACAGGAGAAAGTCGGCTTGCGTTCCTGCTGTAACCAAAGCTCAGTCCTTCCTCTTACACTGCAGGGTTTTAGAAGAAGCTAAGCCCGATAGCCTAGCAAGAGCGCTCCTTGGGGGAGGCGGTTGGCTACACGCAGAACTCCGTGCCAAATAAACTCTATTCAAGGAAGGGACCAGTGTTTAGCAAGAGTGTATACTTACTTGGTAGAAATCACAAGGAGGTAGGCTGCGTGTTCGCTGGAACCGGGGGCCTTATGGCACAAGCCTTGCTTTCCCATTTTGAGTGCTCCATTCATGCTGCCTTGAAGCTCCCTAAATAACAATTTTAGGACGGCTCTCTAGTCACTGCAGGCAGGGCTCTGGGAAAGGAACGAGTGTTCTCTACATCAACAGGGTGCTTTCATAGCCTGGGTGGGAGCTCCTCCTGATACACTCTAGAGCTAAAAGGAAACTTGACGTGAGTCCTTTCCTCAAGGTAAAGCCTTGAATAGCCCTGCCGAAGTGGAAGCTTGGAGCAGAGTCCTTGAGGCATTAGCTTTAGGTCTGCTTTCTTTAACGTTAGTAAGCTTTTCAGGAAACGGAGGACCTCGCCTGGGCACCCTATTCCCTGCACGAATACCGAGCACCGGCAGGCTCCACTAGGCTGCTAAGAAACTTCCAGGCCCGGAAAACATTCCCAGTCGCTCTGTGTATGCTGAGTGTAGGGCAACACACTGCACTCTTCCCTGGGAGAGCTAGATTTCCTCAGCACTCCAACAGCTCCAGGAACTGTGTTCTCTCACGTCCTACCTGTCATACACATCTGCCTCATTGCCCTAAGCTGAGCGGCACTGAGAAACCAAAACTGCTTCGCATTCCTTCTACAAAGTCATACCTTAAGACCCCATCCTTACAGGAGAATGTCGGCTTGCGTTCCTGCTGTAACCAAAGCACAGTCCTTCCTCTTACACTGCAGGGTTTTAGAAGAAGCTAAGCCCGATAGCCTAGCAAGAGAGCTCCTTGCGGGAGGCGGTTGGCTACACGCAGAACTCCGTGCCAAATAAACTTTATTCATGAAAGGGACCAGTGTTTAGCAAGAGTGTATACTTACTTGGTAGAAATCACAAGGAGGTAGGCTGCGTGTTTGCTGGAAACGGGGGCCTAATGGCACAAGCCTTGCTTTCTCATTTTGAGTGCTCCATTCATGCTGCCTTGAAGCTACCTAAATAACAGTTTTAGGACGGCTCTCTAGTCACTGCAGGCAGGGCTCTGGGAAAGGAACGAGTCTTTTCTACATCAAAAGGATGATTTCAAAACCTGGGTGGGAGCTCCTCCTGATACGCTCTAGAGCTAAAAGGAAACTTGACGTGAGTCCTTTCCTCAAGGTAAAGCCTTGAATAGCCCTGCCGAAGTGGAAGCTTGGAGCAGAGTCCTTGAGGCATTAGCTTTAGGTCTGCTTTCTTTAACGTTAGTAAGCTTTTCAGGAAACGGAGGACCTCTCCTGGGCACCCTGTTCCCTGCTCGAACACCGAGCACCGGCAGGCTCCACTAGGCTGCTAAGAAACTTCCAGGCCCGGAAAACTTTCCCAGTCACTCAGTGTATGCTGAGTGTAGGGCAACACACTGCACTCTTCCCTGGGAGAGCTAGATTTCCTCAGCACTCCAACAGCTCCAGGAACTGTGTTCTCTCACGTCCTACATGTCATGCACATCTGCCTCATTGCCCTAGGCTGAGCGGCACTGAGAAACAAAAACTGCTTCGCATTCCTTCTACAAAGTCATACCTTAAGACCCCATCCTTACAGGAGAGTGTCGGCTTGCTTTCCTGCTGTAACCAAAGCACAGTTCTTCCTCTTACACTGCAGGGTTTTAGAAGAAACTAAGCCCGAGAGCCTAGCAAGAGCGCTCCTTGGGGGAGGCGGTTGGCTACACGCAGAACTCAGTGCCAAATAAACTTTATTCAAGGAAGGGACCAGTGTGTAGCAAGAGTGTATACTTACTTGGTAGAAATCACAAGGAGATAGGCTGCGTGTTCGCTGGAAACGGGGGCCTTATGGCACAAGCCTTGCTTTCCCATTTTGAGTGCTCCATTCATGCTGCCTTGAAGCTACCTAAATCACAGTTTAGGACGGGTCTCTAGTCACTGCAGGCAGGGCTCTGGGAAAGGAACGAGTGTTCTCTACATCAACAGGGTGCTTTCATAGCCTGGGTGGGAGCTCCTCCTGATACACTCTAGAGCTAAAAGGAAACTTGACGTGAGTCCTTTCCTCAAGGTAAAGCCTTGAATAGCCCTGCCGAAGTGGAAGCTTGGAGCAGAGTCCTTGAGGCATTAGCTTTAGGTCTGCTTTCTTTAACGTTAGTAAGCTTTTCAGGAAACGGAGGACCTCGCCTGGGCACCCTATTCCCTGCACGAATACCGAGCACCGGCAGGCTCCACTAGGCTGCTAAGAAACTTCCAGGCCCGGAAAACATTCCCAGTCGCTCTGTGTATGCTGAGTGTAGGGCAACACACTGCACTCTTCCCTGGGAGAGCTAGATTTCCTCAGCACTCCAACAGCTCCAGGAACTGTGTTCTCTCACGTCCTACCTGTCATACACATCTGCCTCATTGCCCTAAGCTGAGCGGCACTGAGAAACCAAAACTGCTTCGCATTCCTTCTACAAAGTCATACCTTAAGACCCCATCCTTACAGGAGAATGTCGGCTTGCGTTCCTGCTGTAACCAAAGCACAGTCCTTCCTCTTACACTGCAGGGTTTTAGAAGAAGCTAAGCCCGATAGCCTAGCAAGAGAGCTCCTTGCGGGAGGCGGTTGGCTACACGCAGAACTCCGTGCCAAATAAACTTTATTCATGAAAGGGACCAGTGTTTAGCAAGAGTGTATACTTACTTGGTAGAAATCACAAGGAGGTAGGCTGCGTGTTCGCTGGAAACGGGGGCCTAATGGCACAAGCCTTGCTTTCTCATTTTGAGTGCTCCATTCATGCTGCCTTGAAGCTACCTAAATAACAGTTTTAGGACAGCTCTCTAGTCACTGCAGGCAGGGCTCTGGGAAAGGAACGAGTCTTCTCTACATCAACAGGATGATTTCAAAACATGGGTGGGAGCTCCTCCTGATACGCTCTAGAGCTAAAAGGAAACTTGACGTGAGTCCTTTCCTCAAGGTAAAGCCTTGAATAGCCCTGCCGAAGTGGAAGCTTGGAGCAGAGTCCTTGAGGCATTAGCTTTAGGTCTGCTTTCTTTAACGTTAGTAAGCGTTTCAGGAAACGGAGGACCTCTCCTGGGCACCCTATTCCCTGCTCGAACACCGAGCACCGGCAGGCTCCACTAGGCTGCTAAGAAACTTCCAGGCCCGGAAACCTTTCCCAGGCACTCAGTGTATGCTGAGTGTAGGGCAACACACTACACTCTTCCCTGGGAGAGCTAGATTTCCTCAGCACTCCAACAGCTCCAGGAACTGTGTTCTCTCACGTCCTACATGTCATGCAAATCTGCCTCATTGCCCTAGGCTGAGCGGCACTGAGAAACCAAAACTGCTTCGCATTCCTTCTACAAAGTCATACCTTAAGACCCCATCCTTACAGGAGAGTGTCGGCTTGCCTTCCTGCTGTAACCAAAGCACAGTTCTTCCTCTTACACTGCAGGGTTTTAGAAGAAACTAAGCCCGAGAGCCTAGCAAGAGCGCTCCTTGGGGGAGGCGGTTGGCTACACGCAGAACTCAGTGCCAAATAAACTTTATTCAAGGAAGGGACCAGTGTGTAGCAAGAGTGTATACTTACTTGGTAGAAATCACAAGGAGGTAGGCTGCGTTTTCCCTGGAAACGGGGGCCTTATGGCACAAGCCTTGCTTTCCCATTTTGAGTGCTCCATTCATGCTGCCTTGAAGCTACCTAAATCACAGTTTAGGACGGGTCTCTAGACACTGCAGGCAGGGCTCTGGGAAAGGAACGAGTGTTCTCTACATCAACAGGGTGCTTTCATAGCCTGGGTGGGAGCTCCTCCTGATACACTCTAGAGCTAAAAGGAAACTTGACGTGAGTCCTTTCCTCAAGGTAAAGCCTTGAATAGCCTTGCCGAAGTGGAAGCTTGGAGCAGAGTCCTTGAGGCATTAGCTTTAAGTCTGTTTTCTTTAACTTTAGTAAGCTTTTCAGGAAACGGAGGACCTCGCCTGGGCACCCTATTCCATGCACGAATACCGAGCACCGGCAGGCTCCACTAGGCTGCTAAGAAACTTCCAGGCCCGGAAAACATTCCCAGTCGCTCTGTGTATGCTGAGTGTAGGGCAACACACTGCACTCTTCCCTGGGAGAGCTAGATTTCCTCAGCACTCCAACAGCTCCAGGAACTGTGTTCTCTCACGTCCTACCTGTCATACACATCTGCCTCATTGCCCTAAGCTGAGCGGCACTGAGAAACCAAAACTGCTTCGCATTCCTTCTACAAAGTCATACCTTAAGACCCCATCCTTACAGGAGAATGTCGGCTTGCGTTCCTGCTGTAACCAAAGCACAGTCCTTCCTCTTACACTGCAGGGTTTTAGAAGAAGCTAAGCCCGATAGCCTAGCAAGAGAGCTCCTTGCGGGAGGCGGTTGGCTACACGCAGAACTCCGTGCCAAATAAACTTTATTCATGAAAGGGACCAGTGTTTAGCAAGAGTGTATACTTACTTGGTAGAAATCACAAGGAGGTAGGCTGCGTTTTCGCTGGAAACGGGGGCCTTATGGCACAAGCCTTGCTTTCCCATTTTGAGTGCTCCATTCATGCTGCCTTGAAGCTACCTAAATCACAGTTTAGGACGGCTCTCTAGTCACTGCAGGCAGGGCTCTGGGAAAGGAACGAGTGTTCTCTACATCAACAGGGTGCTTTCATAGCCTGGGTGGGAGCTCCTCCTGATACACTCTAGAGCTAAAAGGAAACTTGACGTGAGTCCTTTCCTCAAGGTAAAGCCTTGAATAGCCCTGCCGAAGTGGAAGCTTGGAGCAGAGTCCTTGAGGCATTAGCTTTAGGTCTGCTTTCTTTAACGTTAGTAAGCTTTTCAGGAAACGGAGGACCTCGCCTGGGCACCCTATTCCCTGCACGAATACCGAGCACCGGCAGGCTCCACTAGGCTGCTAAGAAACTTCCAGGCCCGGAAAACTTTCCCAGTCACTCTGTGTATGCTGAGTGTAGGGCAACACACTGCACTCTTCCCTGGGAGAGCTAGATTTCCTCAGCACTCCAACAGCTCCAGGAACTGTGTTCTCTTACGTCCTACATGTCATGCACATCTGCCTCATTGCCCTAGGCTGAGCGGCACTGAGAAACCAAAACTGCTTCGCATTCCTTCCACAAAGTCATACTTTACGACCCCATCCTTACAGGAGAAAGTCGGCTTGCGTTCCTGCTGTAACCAAAGCACAGTCCTTCCTCTTACACTGCAGGGTTTTAGAAGAAGCTAAGCCCGATAGCCTAGCAAGAGCGCTCCTTGCGGGAGGCGGTTGGCTACACGCAGAACTCCGTGCCAAATAAACTTTATTCAAGGAAGGGACCAGTGTTTAGCAAGAGTGTATACTTACTTGGTAGAAATCACAAGGAGGTAGGCTGCGTGTTCCCTGGAAACGGGGGCCTAATGGCACAAGCCTTGCTTTCCCATTTTGAGTGCTCCATTCATGCTAGCTTGAAGCTACCTAAATAACAGTTTTAGGACGGCTCTCTAGTCACTGCAGGCAGGGCTCTGGGAAAGGAACGAGTCTTCTCTACATCAAAAGGATGATTTCAAAACCTGGGTGGGAGCTCCTCCTGATACGCTCTAGAGCTAAAAGGAAACATGACGTGAGTCCTTTCCTCAAGGTAAAGCCTTGAATAGCCCTGCCGAAGTGGAAGCTTGGAGCAGAGTCCTTGAGGCATTAGCTTTAGGTCTGCTTTCTTTAACGTTAGTAAGCGTTTCAGGAAACGGAGGACCTCTCCTGGGCACCCTATTCCCTGCTCGAACACCGAGCACCGGCAGGCTCCACTAGGCTACTAAGAAACTTCCAGGCCCGGAAACCTTTCCCAGGCACTCAGTGTATGCTGAGTGTAGGGCAACACACTGCACTCTTCCCTGGGAGAGCTAGATTTCCTCAGCACTCCAACAGCTCCAGGAACTGTGTTCTCTCACGTCCTACATGTCATGCAAATCTGCCTCATTGCCCTAGGCTGAGCGGCACTGAGAAACCAAAACTGCTTCGCATTCCTTCTACAAAGTCATACCTTAAGACCCCATCCTTACAGGAGAGTGTCGGCTTGCCTTCCTGCTGTAACCAAAGCACAGTTCTTCCTCTTACACTGCAGGGTTTTAGAAGAAACTAAGCCCGAGAGCCTAGCAAGAGCGCTCCTTGCGGGAGGCGGTTGGCTACACGCAGAACTCAGTGCCAAATAAACTTTATTCAAGGAAGGGACCAGTGTGTAGCAAGAGTGTATACTTACTTGGTAGAAATCACAAGGAGGTAGGCTGCGTTTTCCCTGGAAACGGGGGCCTTATGGCACAAGCCTTGCTTTCCCATTTTGAGTGCTCCATTCATGCTGCCTTGAAGCTACCTAAATCACAGTTTAGGACGGGTCTCTAGTCACTGCAGGCAGGGCTCTGGGAAAGGAACGAGTGTTCTCTACATCAACAGGGTGCTTTCATATCCTGGTTGGGAGCTCCTCCTGATACACTCTAGAGCTAAAAGGAAACTTGACGTGAGTCCTTTCCTCAAGGTAAAGCCTTGAATAGCCCTGCCGAAGTGGAAGCTTGGAGCAGAGTCCTTGAGGCATTAGCTTTAAGTCTGCTTTCTTTAACTTTAGTAAGCTTTTCAGGAAACCGAGGACCTCGCCTGGGCACCCTATTCCCTGCACGAATACCGAGCACCGGCAGGCTCCACTAGGCTGCTAAGAAACTTCCAGGCCCAGAAACCTTTCCCAGTCACTCTGTGTATGCTGAGTGTAGGGCAACACACTGCACTCTTCCCTGGGAGAGCTAGATTTCCTCAACACTCCAACAGCTCCAGGAACTGTGTTCTCTCACGTCCTACATGTCATACACATCTGCCTCATTGCCCTAGGCTGAGCGGCACTGAGAAACCAAAACTGCTTCGCATTCCTTCTACAAAGTCATACCTTAAGACCCCATCCTTACAGGAGAATGTCGGCTTGCGTTCCTGCTGTAACCAAAGCACAGTCCTTCCTCTTACACTGCAGGGTTTTAGAAGAAGCTAAGCCCGATAGTCTAGCAAGAGAGCTCCTTGCGGGAGGCGGTTGGCTACACGCAGAACTCCGTGCAAAATAAACTTTATTCATGAAAGGGACCAGTGTTTACCAAGAGTGTATACTTACTTGGTAGAAATCACAAGGAGGTAGGCTGCGTGTTCGCTGGAAACGGGGGCCTAATGGCACAAGCCTTGCTTTCTCATTTTGAGTGCTCCATTCATGCTGCCTTGAAGCTACCTAAATAACAGTTTTAGGACAGCTCTCTAGTCACTGCAGGCAGGGCTCTGGGAAAGGAACGAGTCTTCTCTACATCAACAGGATGATTTCAAAACCTGGGTGGGAGCTCCTCCTGATACGCTCTAGAGCTAAAAGGAAACTTGACGTGAGTCCTTTCCTCAAGGTAAAGCCTTGAATAGCCCTGCCGAAGTGGAAGCTTGGAGCAGAGTCCTTGAGGCATTAGCTTTAGGTCTGCTTTCTTTAACGTTAGTAAGCGTTTCAGGAAACGGAGGACCTCTCCTGGGCACCCTGTTCCCTGCTCGAACACCGAGCACCGGCAGGCTCCACTAGGCTGCTAAGAAACTTCCAGGCCCGGAAACCTTTCCCAGGCACTCAGTGTATGCTGAGTGTAGGGCAACACACTACACTCTTCCTTGGGAGAGCTAGATTTCCTCAGCACTCCAACAGCTCCAGGAACTGTGTTCTCTCACGTCCTACATGTCATGCAAATCTGCCTCATTGCCCTAGGCTGAGCGGCACTGAGAAACCAAAACTGCTTCGCATTCCTTCTACAAAGTCATACCTTAAGACCCCATCCTTACAGGAGAGTGTCGGCTTGCCTTCCTGCTGTAACCAAAGCACAGTTCTTCCTCTTACACTGCAGGGTTTTAGAAGAAACTAAGCCCGAGAGCCTAGCAAGAGCGCTCCTTGGGGGAGGCGGTTGGCTACACGCAGAACTCAGTGCCAAATAAACTTTATTCAAGGAAGGGACCAGTGTGTAGCAAGAGTGTATACTTACTTGGTAGAAATCACAAGGAGGTAGGCTGCGTTTTCCCTGGAAACGGGGGCCTTATGGCACAAGCCTTGCTTTCCCATTTTGAGTGCTCCATTCATGCTGCCTTGAAGCTACCTAAATCACAGTTTAGGACGGGTCTCTAGTCACTGCAGGCAGGGCTCTGGGAAAGGAACGAGTGTTCTCTACATCAACAGGGTGCTTTCATAGCCTGGGTGGGAGCTCCTCCTGATACACTCTAGAGCTAAAAGGAAACTTGACGTGAGTCCTTTCCTCAAGGTAAAGCCTTGAATAGCCCTGCCGAAGTGGAAGCTTGGAGCAGAGTCCTTGAGGCCTTAGCTTTAGGTCTGCTTTCTTTAACGTTAGTAAGCATTTCTGGAAACGGAGGACCTCGCCTGGCAACCCTATTCCCTGCACGAACACCGAGCACCGGCAGGCTCCACTAGGCTGCTAAGAAACTTCCAGGCCCGGAAAACTTTCCCAGTCACTCAGTGTATGTTGAGTGTAGGGCAACACACTGCACTCTTCCCTGGGAGAGCTAGATTTCCTCAGCACTCCAACAGCTCCAGGAACTGTGTTCTCTCACGTCCTACATGTCATACACATCTGCCTCATTGCCCTAGGCTGAGCGGCACTGAGAAACCAAAACTGCTTCGCATTCCTTCTACAAAATCATACCTTAAGACCCCATCCTTACAGGAGAAAGTCGGGTTGCGTTCCTGCTGTAACCAAAGCTCAGTCCTTCCTCTTACACTGCAGGGTTTTAGAAGAAGCTAAGCCCGATAGCCTAGCAAGAGCGCTCCTTGCGGGAGGCGGTTGGCTACACGCAGAACTCCGTGCCAAATAAACTCTATTCAAGGAAGGGACCAGTGTTTAGCAAGAGTGTATACTTACTTGGTAGAAATCACAAGGAGGTAGGCTGCGTGTTCGCTGGAACCGGGGGCCTTATGGCACAAGCCTTGCTTTCCCATTTTGAGTGCTCCATTCATGCTGCCTTGAAGCTCCCTAAATAACAGTTTTAGGACGGCTCTCTAGTCACTGCAGGCAGGGCTCTGGGAAAGGAACGAGTGTTCTCTACATCAACAGGGTGCTTTCATAGCCTGGGTGGGAGCTCCTCCTGATACACTCTAGAGCTAAAAGGAAACTTGACGTGAGTCCTTTCCTCAAGGTAAAGCCTTGAATAGCCCTGCCGAAGTGGAAGCTTGGAGCAGAGTCCTTGAGGCATTAGCTTTAGGTCTGCTTTCTTTAACGTTAGTAAGCTTTTCAGGAAACGGAGGACCTCGCCTGGGCACCCTATTCCCTGCACGAATACCGAGCACCGGCAGGCTCCACTAGGCTGCTAAGAAACTTCCAGGCCCGGAAAACATTCCCAGTCGCTCTGTGTATGCTGAGTGTAGGGCAACACACTGCACTCTTCCCTGGGAGAGCTAGATTTCCTCAGCACTCCAACAGCTCCAGGAACTGTGTTCTCTCACGTCCTACCTGTCATACACATCTGCCTCATTGCCCTAAGCTGAGCGGCACTGAGAAACCAAAACTGCTTCGCATTCCTTCTACAAAGTCATACCTTAAGACCCCATCCTTACAGGAGAATGTCGGCTTGCGTTCCTGCTGTAACCAAAGCACAGTCCTTCCTCTTACACTGCAGGGTTTTAGAAGAAGCTAAGCCCGATAGCCTAGCAAGAGAGCTCCTTGCGGGAGGCGGTTGGCTACACGCAGAACTCCGTGCCAAATAAACTTTATTCATGAAAGGGACCAGTGTTTAGCAAGAGTGTATACTTACTTGGTAGAAATCACAAGGAGGTAGGCTGCGTGTTTGCTGGAAACGGGGGCCTAATGGCACAAGCCTTGCTTTCTCATTTTGAGTGCTCCATTCATGCTGCCTTGAAGCTACCTAAATAACAGTTTTAGGACGGCTCTCTAGTCACTGCAGGCAGGGCTCTGGGAAAGGAACGAGTCTTTTCTACATCAAAAGGATGATTTCAAAACCTGGGTGGGAGCTCCTCCTGATACGCTCTAGAGCTAAAAGGAAACTTGACGTGAGTCCTTTCCTCAAGGTAAAGCCTTGAATAGCCCTGCCGAAGTGGAAGCTTGGAGCAGAGTCCTTGAGGCATTAGCTTTAGGTCTGCTTTCTTTAACGTTAGTAAGCTTTTCAGGAAACGGAGGACCTCTCCTGGGCACCCTGTTCCCTGCTCGAACACCGAGCACCGGCAGGCTCCACTAGGCTGCTAAGAAACTTCCAGGCCCGGAAAACTTTCCCAGTCACTCTGTGTATGCTGAGTGTAGGGCAACACACTGCACTCTTCCCTGGGAGAGCTAGATTTCCTCAGCACTCCAACAGTTCCAGGAACTGTGTTCTCTTACGTCCTACATGTCATGCAAATCTGCCTCATTGCCCTAGGCTGAGCGGCACTGAGAAACCAAAACTGCTTCGCATTCCTTCCACAAAGTCATACTTTACGACCCCATCCTTACAGGAGAAAGTCGGCTTGCGTTCCTGCTGTAACCAAAGCACAGTTCTTCCTCTTACACTGCAGGGTTTTAGAAGAAACTAAGCCCGAGAGCCTAGCAAGAGCGTTCCTTGGGGGAGGCGGTTGGCTACACGCAGAACTCAGTGCCAAATAAACTTTATTCAAGGAAGGGACCAGTGTGTAGCTAGAGTGTATACTTGGTAGAAATCACAAGGAGGTAGGCTGCGTGTTCGCTGGAACCGGGGGCCTTATGGCACAAGCCTTGCTTTCCCATTTTGAGTGCTCCATTCATGCTGCCTTGAAGCTACCTAAATCACAGTTTTAGGACGGGTCTCTAGTCACTGCAGGCAGGGCTCTGGGAAAGGAACGAGTGTTCTCTACATCAACAGGGTGCTTTCATAGCCTGGGTGGGAGCTCCTCCTGATACACTCTAGAGCTAAAAGGAAACTTGACGTGAGTCCTTTCCTCAAGGTAAAGCCTTGAATAGCCCTGCCGAAGTGGAAGCTTGGAGCAGAGTCCTTGAGGCATTAGCTTTAGGTCTGCTTTCTTTAACGTTAGTAAGCTTTTCAGGAAACGGAGGACCTCGCCTGGGCACCCTATTCCCTGCACGAATACCGAGCACCGGCAGGCTCCACTAGGCTGCTAAGAAACTTCCAGGCCCAGAAACCTTTCCCAGGCACTCAGTGTATGCTGAGTGTAGGGCAACACACTGCACTCTTCCCTGGGAGAGCTAGATTTCCTCAGCACTCCAACAGCTCCAGGAACTGTGTTCTCTCACGTCCTACATGTCATGCAAATCTGCCTCATTGCCCTAGGCTGAGCGGCACTGAGAAACCAAAACTGCTTCGCATTCCTTCTACAAAGTCATACCTTAAGACCCCATCCTTACAGGAGAGTGTCGGCTTGCCTTCCTGCTGTAACCAAAGCACAGTTCTTCCTCTTACACTGCAGGGTTTTAGAAGAAACTAAGCCCGAGAGCCTAGCAAGAGCGCTCCTTGCGGGAGGCGGTTGGCTACACGCAGAACTCAGTGCCAAATAAACTTTATTCAAGGAAGGGACCAGTGTGTAGCAAGAGTGTATACTTACTTGGTAGAAATCACAAGGAGGTAGGCTGCGTTTTCCCTGGAAACGGGGGCCTTATGGCACAAGCCTTGCTTTCCCATTTTGAGTGCTCCATTCATGCTGCCTTGAAGCTACCTAAATCACAGTTTAGGACGGGTCTCTAGTCACTGCAGGCAGGGCTCTGGGAAAGGAACGAGTGTTCTCTACATCAACAGGGTGCTTTCATATCCTGGTTGGGAGCTCCTCCTGATACACTCTAGAGCTAAAAGGAAACTTGACGTGAGTCCTTTCCTCAAGGTAAAGCCTTGAATAGCCCTGCCGAAGTGGAAGCTTGGAGCAGAGTCCTTGAGGCATTAGCTTTAAGTCTGCTTTCTTTAACTTTAGTAAGCTTTTCAGGAAACCGAGGACCTCGCCTGGGCACCCTATTCCCTGCACGAATACCGAGCACCGGCAGGCTCCACTAGGCTGCTAAGAAACTTCCAGGCCCAGAAACCTTTCCCAGTCACTCTGTGTATGCCGAGTGTAGGGCAACACACTGCACTCTTCCCTGGGAGAGCTAGATTTCCTCAACACTCCAACAGCTCCAGGAACTGTGTTCTCTCACGTCCTACATGTCATACACATCTGCCTCATTGCCCTAGGCTGAGCGGCACTGAGAAACCAAAACTGCTTCGCATTCCTTCTACAAAGTCATACCTTAAGACCCCATCCTTACAGGAGAATGTCGGCTTGCGTTCCTGCTGTAACCAAAGCACAGTCCTTCCTCTTACACTGCAGGGTTTTAGAAGAAGC
This sequence comes from Balaenoptera ricei, assembly GCF_028023285.1. Taxonomy (NCBI): domain Eukaryota; kingdom Metazoa; phylum Chordata; class Mammalia; order Artiodactyla; family Balaenopteridae; genus Balaenoptera; species Balaenoptera ricei. The sequence goes on along the minus strand of NC_082655.1, from coordinate 47,229,944 downwards.
TAAGCCCGATAGTCTAGCAAGAGAGCTCCTTGCGGGAGGCGGTTGGCTACACGCAGAACTCCGTGCAAAATAAACTTTATTCATGAAAGGGACCAGTGTTTACCAAGAGTGTATACTTACTTGGTAGAAATCACAAGGAGGTAGGCTGCGTGTTCGCTGGAAACGGGGGCCTAATGGCACAAGCCTTGCTTTCTCATTTTGAGTGCTCCATTCATGCTGCCTTGAAGCTACCTAAATAACAGTTTTAGGACAGCTCTCTAGTCACTGCAGGCAGGGCTCTGGGAAAGGAACGAGTCTTCTCTACATCAACAGGATGATTTCAAAACCTGGGTGGGAGCTCCTCCTGATACGCTCTAGAGCTAAAAGGAAACTTGACGTGAGTCCTTTCCTCAAGGTAAAGCCTTGAATAGCCCTGCCGAAGTGGAAGCTTGGAGCAGAGTCCTTGAGGCATTAGCTTTAGGTCTGCTTTCTTTAACGTTAGTAAGCGTTTCAGGAAACGGAGGACCTCTCCTGGGCACCCTGTTCCCTGCTCGAACACCGAGCACCGGCAGGCTCCACTAGGCTGCTAAGAAACTTCCAGGCCCGGAAACCTTTCCCAGGCACTCAGTGTATGCTGAGTGTAGGGCAACACACTACACTCTTCCTTGGGAGAGCTAGATTTCCTCAGCACTCCAACAGCTCCAGGAACTGTGTTCTCTCACGTCCTACATGTCATGCAAATCTGCCTCATTGCCCTAGGCTGAGCGGCACTGAGAAACCAAAACTGCTTCGCATTCCTTCTACAAAGTCATACCTTAAGACCCCATCCTTACAGGAGAGTGTCGGCTTGCCTTCCTGCTGTAACCAAAGCACAGTTCTTCCTCTTACACTGCAGGGTTTTAGAAGAAACTAAGCCCGAGAGCCTAGCAAGAGCGCTCCTTGGGGGAGGCGGTTGGCTACACGCAGAACTCAGTGCCAAATAAACTTTATTCAAGGAAGGGACCAGTGTGTAGCAAGAGTGTATACTTACTTGGTAGAAATCACAAGGAGGTAGGCTGCGTTTTCCCTGGAAACGGGGGCCTTATGGCACAAGCCTTGCTTTCCCATTTTGAGTGCTCCATTCATGCTGCCTTGAAGCTACCTAAATCACAGTTTAGGACGGGTCTCTAGTCACTGCAGGCAGGGCTCTGGGAAAGGAACGAGTGTTCTCTACATCAACAGGGTGCTTTCATAGCCTGGGTGGGAGCTCCTCCTGATACACTCTAGAGCTAAAAGGAAACTTGACGTGAGTCCTTTCCTCAAGGTAAAGCCTTGAATAGCCCTGCCGAAGTGGAAGCTTGGAGCAGAGTCCTTGAGGCCTTAGCTTTAGGTCTGCTTTCTTTAACGTTAGTAAGCATTTCTGGAAACGGAGGACCTCGCCTGGCAACCCTATTCCCTGCACGAACACCGAGCACCGGCAGGCTCCACTAGGCTACTAAGAAACTTCCAGGCCCGGAAAACTTTCCCAGTCACTCAGTGTATGTTGAGTGTAGGGCAACACACTGCACTCTTCCCTGGGAGAGCTAGATTTCCTCAGCACTCCAACAGCTCCAGGAACTGTGTTCTCTCACGTCCTACATGTCATACACATCTGCCTCATTGCCCTAGGCTGAGCGGCACTGAGAAACCAAAACTGCTTCGCATTCCTTCTACAAAATCATACCTTAAGACCCCATCCTTACAGGAGAAAGTCGGGTTGCGTTCCTGCTGTAACCAAAGCTCAGTCCTTCCTCTTACACTGCAGGGTTTTAGAAGAAGCTAAGCCCGATAGCCTAGCAAGAGCGCTCCTTGCGGGAGGCGGTTGGCTACACGCAGAACTCCGTGCCAAATAAACTCTATTCAAGGAAGGGACCAGTGTTTAGCAAGAGTGTATACTTACTTGGTAGAAATCACAAGGAGGTAGGCTGCGTGTTCGCTGGAACCGGGGGCCTTATGGCACAAGCCTTGCTTTCCCATTTTGAGTGCTCCATTCATGCTGCCTTGAAGCTCCCTAAATAACAGTTTTAGGACGGCTCTCTAGTCACTGCAGGCAGGGCTCTGGGAAAGGAACGAGTGTTCTCTACATCAACAGGGTGCTTTCATAGCCTGGGTGGGAGCTCCTCCTGATACACTCTAGAGCTAAAAGGAAACTTGACGTGAGTCCTTTCCTCAAGGTAAAGCCTTGAATAGCCCTGCCGAAGTGGAAGCTTGGAGCAGAGTCCTTGAGGCATTAGCTTTAGGTCTGCTTTCTTTAACGTTAGTAAGCTTTTCAGGAAACGGAGGACCTCGCCTGGGCACCCTATTCCCTGCACGAATACCGAGCACCGGCAGGCTCCACTAGGCTGCTAAGAAACTTCCAGGCCCGGAAAACATTCCCAGTCGCTCTGTGTATGCTGAGTGTAGGGCAACACACTGCACTCTTCCCTGGGAGAGCTAGATTTCCTCAGCACTCCAACAGCTCCAGGAACTGTGTTCTCTCACGTCCTACCTGTCATACACATCTGCCTCATTGCCCTAAGCTGAGCGGCACTGAGAAACCAAAACTGCTTCGCATTCCTTCTACAAAGTCATACCTTAAGACCCCATCCTTACAGGAGAATGTCGGCTTGCGTTCCTGCTGTAACCAAAGCACAGTCCTTCCTCTTACACTGCAGGGTTTTAGAAGAAGCTAAGCCCGATAGCCTAGCAAGAGAGCTCCTTGCGGGAGGCGGTTGGCTACACGCAGAACTCCGTGCCAAATAAACTTTATTCATGAAAGGGACCAGTGTTTAGCAAGAGTGTATACTTACTTGGTAGAAATCACAAGGAGGTAGGCTGCGTGTTTGCTGGAAACGGGGGCCTAATGGCACAAGCCTTGCTTTCTCATTTTGAGTGCTCCATTCATGCTGCCTTGAAGCTACCTAAATAACAGTTTTAGGACGGCTCTCTAGTCACTGCAGGCAGGGCTCTGGGAAAGGAACGAGTCTTTTCTACATCAAAAGGATGATTTCAAAACCTGGGTGGGAGCTCCTCCTGATACGCTCTAGAGCTAAAAGGAAACTTGACGTGAGTCCTTTCCTCAAGGTAAAGCCTTGAATAGCCCTGCCGAAGTGGAAGCTTGGAGCAGAGTCCTTGAGGCATTAGCTTTAGGTCTGCTTTCTTTAACGTTAGTAAGCTTTTCAGGAAACGGAGGACCTCTCCTGGGCACCCTGTTCCCTGCTCGAACACCGAGCACCGGCAGGCTCCACTAGGCTGCTAAGAAACTTCCAGGCCCGGAAAACTTTCCCAGTCACTCTGTGTATGCTGAGTGTAGGGCAACACACTGCACTCTTCCCTGGGAGAGCTAGATTTCCTCAGCACTCCAACAGTTCCAGGAACTGTGTTCTCTTACGTCCTACATGTCATGCAAATCTGCCTCATTGCCCTAGGCTGAGCGGCACTGAGAAACCAAAACTGCTTCGCATTCCTTCCACAAAGTCATACTTTACGACCCCATCCTTACAGGAGAAAGTCGGCTTGCGTTCCTGCTGTAACCAAAGCACAGTTCTTCCTCTTACACTGCAGGGTTTTAGAAGAAACTAAGCCCGAGAGCCTAGCAAGAGCGTTCCTTGGGGGAGGCGGTTGGCTACACGCAGAACTCAGTGCCAAATAAACTTTATTCAAGGAAGGGACCAGTGTGTAGCTAGAGTGTATACTTGGTAGAAATCACAAGGAGGTAGGCTGCGTGTTCGCTGGAACCGGGGGCCTTATGGCACAAGCCTTGCTTTCCCATTTTGAGTGCTCCATTCATGCTGCCTTGAAGCTACCTAAATCACAGTTTTAGGACGGGTCTCTAGTCACTGCAGGCAGGGCTCTGGGAAAGGAACGAGTGTTCTCTACATCAACAGGGTGCTTTCATAGCCTGGGTGGGAGCTCCTCCTGATACACTCTAGAGCTAAAAGGAAACTTGACGTGAGTCCTTTCCTCAAGGTAAAGCCTTGAATAGCCCTGCCGAAGTGGAAGCTTGGAGCAGAGTCCTTGAGGCATTAGCTTTAGGTCTGCTTTCTTTAACGTTAGTAAGCGTTTCAGGAAACGGAGGACCTCTCCTGGGCACCCTATTCCCTGCTCGAACACCGAGCACCGGCAGGCTCCACTAGGCTGCTAAGAAACTTCCAGGCCCGGAAACCTTTCCCAGGCACTCAGTGTATGCTGAGTGTAGGGCAACACACTACACTCTTCCCTGGGAGAGCTAGATTTCCTCAGCACTCCAACAGCTCCAGGAACTGTGTTCTCTCACGTCCTACATGTCATGCAAATCTGCCTCATTGCCCTAGGCTGAGCGGCACTGAGAAACCAAAACTGCTTCGCATTCCTTCTACAAAGTCATACCTTAAGACCCCATCCTTACAGGAGAGTGTCGGCTTGCCTTCCTGCTGTAACCAAAGCACAGTTCTTCCTCTTACACTGCAGGATTTTAGAAGAAACTAAGCCCGAGAGCCTAGCAAGAGCGCTCCTTGCGGGAGGCGGTTGGCTACACGCAGAACTCAGTGCCAAATAAACTTTATTCAAGGAAGGGACCAGTGTGTAGCAAGAGTGTATACTTACTTGGTAGAAATCACAAGGAGGTAGGCTGCGTTTTCTCTGGAAACGGGGGCCTTATGGCACAAGCCTTGCTTTCCCATTTTGAGTGCTCCATTCATGCTGCCTTGAAGCTACCTAAATCACAGTTTAGGACGGGTCTCTAGTCACTGCAGGCAGGGCTCTGGGAAAGGAACGAGTGTTCTCTACATCAACAGGGTGCTTTCATATCCTGGGTGGGAGCTCCTCCTGATACACTCTAGAGCTAAAAGGAAACTTGACGTGAGTCCTTTCCTCAAGGTAAAGCCTTGAATAGCCCTGCCGAAGTGGAAGCTTGGAGCAGAGTCCTTGAGGCATTAGCTTTAAGTCTGCTTTCTTTAACTTTAGTAAGCTTTTCAGGAAACCGAGGACCTCGCCTGGGCACCCTATTCCCTGCACGAATACCGAGCACCGGCAGGCTCCACTAGGCTGCTAAGAAACTTCCAGGCCCAGAAACCTTTCCCAGTCACTCTGTGTATGCTGAGTGTAGGGCAACACACTGCACTCTTCCCTGGGAGAGCTAGATTTCCTCAACACTCCAACAGCTCCAGGAACTGTGTTCTCTCAGGTCCTACATGTCATACAAATCTGCCTCATTGCCCTAGGCTGAGCGGCACTGAGAAACCAAAACTGCTTCGCATTCCTTCTACAAAGTCATACCTTAAGACCCCATCCTTACAGGAGAATGTCGGCTTGCGTTCCTGCTGTAACCAAAGCACAGTCCTTCCTCTTACACTGCAGGGTTTTAGAAGAAGCTAAGCCCGATAGTCTAGCAAGAGAGCTCCTTGCGGGAGGCGGTTGGCTACACGCAGAACTCCGTGCCAAATAAACTTTATTCATGAAAGGGACCAGTGTTTACCAAGAGTGTATACTTACTTGGTAGAAATCACAAGGAGGTAGGCTGCGTGTTCGCTGGAAACGGGGGCCTAATGGCACAAGCCTTGCTTTCTCATTTTGAGTGCTCCATTCATGCTGCCTTGAAGCTACCTAAATAACAGTTTTAGGACAGCTCTCTAGTCACTGCAGGCAGGGCTCTGGGAAAGGAACGAGTCTTCTCTACATCAACAGGATGATTTCAAAACCTGGGTGGGAGCTCCTCCTGATACGCTCTAGAGCTAAAAGGAAACTTGACGTGAGTCCTTTCCTCAAGGTAAAGCCTTGAATAGCCCTGCCGAAGTGGAAGCTTGGAGCAGAGTCCTTGAGGCATTAGCTTTAGGTCTGCTTTCTTTAACGTTAGTAAGCGTTTCAGGAAACGGAGGACCTCTCCTGGGCACCCTATTCCCTGCTCGAACACCGAGCACCGGCAGGCTCCACTAGGCTGCTAAGAAACTTCCAGGCCCGGAAACCTTTCCCAGGCACTCAGTGTATGCTGAGTGTAGGGCAACACACTACACTCTTCCCTGGGAGAGCTAGATTTCCTCAGCACTCCAACAGCTCCAGGAACTGTGTTCTCTCACGTCCTACATGTCATGCAAATCTGCCTCATTGCCCTAGGCTGAGCGGCACTGAGAAACCAAAACTGCTTCGCATTCCTTCTACAAAGTCATACCTTAAGACCCCATCCTTACAGGAGAGTGTCGGCTTGCCTTCCTGCTGTAACCAAAGCACAGTTCTTCCTCTTACACTGCAGGGTTTTAGAAGAAACTAAGCCCGAGAGCCTAGCAAGAGCGCTCCTTGCGGGAGGCGGTTGGCTACACGCAGAACTCAGTGCCAAATAAACTTTATTCAAGGAAGGGACCAGTGTGTAGCAAGAGTGTATACTTACTTGGTAGAAATCACAAGGAGGTAGGCTGCGTTTTCTCTGGAAACGGGGGCCTTATGGCACAAGCCTTGCTTTCCCATTTTGAGTGCTCCATTCATGCTGCCTTGAAGCTACCTAAATCACAGTTTAGGACGGGTCTCTAGTCACTGCAGGCAGGGCTCTGGGAAAGGAACGAGTGTTCTCTACATCAACAGGGTGCTTTCATATCCTGGGTGGGAGCTCCTCCTGATACACTCTAGAGCTAAAAGGAAACTTGACGTGAGTCCTTTCCTCAAGGTAAAGCCTTGAATAGCCCTGCCGAAGTGGAAGCTTGGAGCAGAGTCCTTGAGGCATTAGCTTTAAGTCTGCTTTCTTTAACTTTAGTAAGCTTTTCAGGAAACCGAGGACCTCGCCTGGGCACCCTATTCCCTGCACGAATACCGAGCACCGGCAGGCTCCACTAGGCTGCTAAGAAACTTCCAGGCCCAGAAACCTTTCCCAGTCACTCTGTGTATGCTGAGTGTAGGGCAACACACTGCACTCTTCCCTGGGAGAGCTAGATTTCCTCAACACTCCAACAGCTCCAGGAACTGTGTTCTCTCAGGTCCTACATGTCATACAAATCTGCCTCATTGCCCTAGGCTGAGCGGCACTGAGAAACCAAAACTGCTTCGCATTCCTTCTACAAAGTCATACCTTAAGACCCCATCCTTACAGGAGAATGTCGGCTTGCGTTCCTGCTGTAACCAAAGCACAGTCCTTCCTCTTACACTGCAGGGTTTTAGAAGAAGCTAAGCCCGATAGTCTAGCAAGAGAGCTCCTTGCGGGAGGCGGTTGGCTACACGCAGAACTCCGTGCCAAATAAACTTTATTCATGAAAGGGACCAGTGTTTACCAAGAGTGTATACTTACTTGGTAGAAATCACAAGGAGGTAGGCTGCGTGTTCGCTGGAAACGGGGGCCTAATGGCACAAGACTTGCTTTCTCATTTTGAGTGCTCCATTCATGCTGCCTTGAAGCTACCTAAATAACAGTTTTAGGACAGCTCTCTAGTCACTGCAGGCAGGGCTCTGGGAAAGGAACGAGTCTTCTCTACATCAACAGGATGATTTCAAAACCTGGGTGGGAGCTCCTCCTGATACGCTCTAGAGCTAAAAGGAAACTTGACGTGAGTCCTTTCCTCAAGGTAAAGCCTTGAATAGCCCTGCCGAAGTGGAAGCTTGGAGCAGAGTCCTTGAGGCATTAGCTTTAGGTCTGCTTTCTTTAACGTTAGTAAGCGTTTCAGGAAACGGAGGACCTCTCCTGGGCACCCTATTCCCTGCTCGAACACCGAGCACCGGCAGGCTCCACTAGGCTGCTAAGAAACTTCCAGGCCCGGAAACCTTTCCCAGGCACTCAGTGTATGCTGAGTGTAGGGCAACACACTACACTCTTCCCTGGGAGAGCTAGATTTCCTCAGCACTCCAACAGCTCCAGGAACTGTGTTCTCTCACGTCCTACATGTCATGCAAATCTGCCTCATTGCCCTAGGCTGAGCGGCACTGAGAAACCAAAACTGCTTCGCATTCCTTCTACAAAGTCATACCTTAAGACCCCATCCTTACAGGAGAGTGTCGGCTTGCCTTCCTGCTGTAACCAAAGCACAGTTCTTCCTCTTACACTGCAGGGTTTTAGAAGAAACTAAGCCCGAGAGCCTAGCAAGAGCGCTCCTTGGGGGAGGCGGTTGGCTACACGCAGAACTCAGTGCCAAATAAACTTTATTCAAGGAAGGGACCAGTGTGTAGCAAGAGTGTATACTTACTTGGTAGAAATCACAAGGAGGTAGGCTGCGTTTTCCCTGGAAACGGGGGCCTTATGGCACAAGCCTTGCTTTCCCATTTTGAGTGCTCCATTCATGCTGCCTTGAAGCTACCTAAATCACAGTTTAGGACGGGTCTCTAGTCACTGCAGGCAGGGCTCTGGGAAAGGAACGAGTGTTCTCTACATCAACAGGGTGCTTTCATAGCCTGGGTGGGAGCTCCTCCTGATACACTCTAGAGCTAAAAGGAAACTTGACGTGAGTCCTTTCCTCAAGGTAAAGCCTTGAATAGCCTTGCCGAAGTGGAAGCTTGGAGCAGAGTCCTTGAGGCATTAGCTTTAAGTCTGTTTTCTTTAACTTTAGTAAGCTTTTCAGGAAACGGAGGACCTCGCCTGGGCACCCTATTCCATGCACGAATACCGAGCACCGGCAGGCTCCACTAGGCTGCTAAGAAACTTCCAGGCCCGGAAAACATTCCCAGTCGCTCTGTGTATGCTGAGTGTAGGGCAACACACTGCACTCTTCCCTGGGAGAGCTAGATTTCCTCAGCACTCCAACAGCTCCAGGAACTGTGTTCTCTCACGTCCTACCTGTCATACACATCTGCCTCATTGCCCTAAGCTGAGCGGCACTGAGAAACCAAAACTGCTTCGCATTCCTTCTACAAAGTCATACCTTAAGACCCCATCCTTACAGGAGAATGTCGGCTTGCGTTCCTGCTGTAACCAAAGCACAGTCCTTCCTCTTACACTGCAGGGTTTTAGAAGAAGCTAAGCCCGATAGCCTAGCAAGAGAGCTCCTTGCGGGAGGCGGTTGGCTACACGCAGAACTCCGTGCCAAATAAACTTTATTCATGAAAGGGACCAGTGTTTAGCAAGAGTGTATACTTACTTGGTAGAAATCACAAGGAGGTAGGCTGCGTGTTTGCTGGAAACGGGGGCCTTATGGCACAAGCCTTGCTTTCCCATTTTGAGTGCTCCATTCATGCTGCCTTGAAGCTACCTAAATCACAGTTTAGGACGGCTCTCTAGTCACTGCAGGCAGGGCTCTGGGAAAGGAACGAGTGTTCTCTACATCAACAGGGTGCTTTCATAGCCTGGGTGGGAGCTCCTCCTGATACGCTCTAGAGCTAAAAGGAAACTTGACGTGAGTCCTTTCCTCAAGGTAAAGCCTTGAATAGCCCTGCCGAAGTGGAAGCTTGGAGCAGAGTCCTTGAGGCATTAGCTTTAGGTCTGCTTTCTTTAACGTTAGTAAGCTTTTCAGGAAACGGAGGACCTCGCCTGGGCACCCTATTCCCTGCACGAATACCGAGCACCGGCAGGCTCCACTAGGCTGCTAAGAAACTTCCAGGCCCGGAAAACTTTCCCAGTCACTCTGTGTATGCTGAGTGTAGGGCAACACACTGCACTCTTCCCTGGGAGAGCTAGATTTCCTCAGCACTCCAACAGCTCCAGGAACTGTGTTCTCTTACGTCCTACATGTCATGCACATTTGCCTCATTGCCCTAGGCTGAGCGGCACTGAGAAACCAAAACTGCTTCGCATTCCTTCCACAAAGTCATACTTTACGACCCCATCCTTACAGGAGAAAGTCGGCTTGCGTTCCTGCTGTAACCAAAGCACAGTCCTTCCTCTTACACTGCAGGGTTTTAGAAGAAGCTAAGCCCGATAGCCTAGCAAGAGCGCTCCTTGCGGGAGGCGGTTGGCTACACGCAGAACTCCGTGCCAAATAAACTTTATTCAAGGAAGGGACCAGTGTTTAGCAAGAGTGTATACTTACTTGGTAGAAATCACAAGGAGGTAGGCTGCGTGTTCGCTGGAAACGGGGGCCTAATGGCACAAGCCTTGCTTTCCCATTTTGAGTGCTCCATTCATGCTGCCTTGAAGCTACCTAAATAACAGTTTTAGGACGGCTCTCTAGTCACTGCAGGCAGGGCTCTGGGAAAGGAACGAGTCTTCTCTACATCAAAAGGATGATTTCAAAACCTGGGTGGGAGCTCCTCCTGATACGCTCTAGAGCTAAAAGGAAACATGACGTGAGTCCTTTCCTCAAGGTAAAGCCTTGAATAGCCCTGCCGAAGTGGAAGCTTGGAGCAGAGTCCTTGAGGCATTAGCTTTAGGTCTGCTTTCTTTAACGTTAGTAAGCGTTTCAGGAAACGGAGGACCTCTCCTGGGCACCCTATTCCCTGCTCGAACACCGAGCACCGGCAGGCTCCACTAGGCTACTAAGAAACTTCCAGGCCCGGAAACCTTTCCCAGGCACTCAGTGTATGCTGAGTGTAGGGCAACACACTGCACTCTTCCCTGGGAGAGCTAGATTTCCTCAGCACTCCAACAGCTCCAGGAACTGTGTTCTCTCACGTCCTACATGTCATGCAAATCTGCCTCATTGCCCTAGGCTGAGCGGCACTGAGAAACCAAAACTGCTTCGCATTCCTTCTACAAAGTCATACCTTAAGACCCCATCCTTACAGGAGAGTGTCGGCTTGCCTTCCTGCTGTAACCAAAGCACAGTTCTTCCTCTTACACTGCAGGGTTTTAGAAGAAACTAAGCCCGAGAGCCTAGCAAGAGCGCTCCTTGCGGGAGGCGGTTGGCTACACGCAGAACTCAGTGCCAAATAAACTTTATTCAAGGAAGGGACCAGTGTGTAGCAAGAGTGTATACTTACTTGGTAGAAATCACAAGGAGGTAGGCTGCGTTTTCTCTGGAAACGGGGGCCTTATGGCACAAGCCTTGCTTTCCCATTTTGAGTGCTCCATTCATGCTGCCTTGAAGCTACCTAAATCACAGTTTAGGACGGGTCTCTAGTCACTGCAGGCAGGGCTCTGGGAAAGGAACGAGTGTTCTCTACATCAACAGGGTGCTTTCATATCCTGGGTGGGAGCTCCTCCTGATACACTCTAGAGCTAAAAGGAAACTTGACGTGAGTCCTTTCCTCAAGGTAAAGCCTTGAATAGCCCTGCCGAAGTGGAAGCTTGGAGCAGAGTCCTTGAGGCATTAGCTTTAAGTCTGCTTTCTTTAACTTTAGTAAGCTTTTCAGGAAACCGAGGACCTCGCCTGGGCACCCTATTCCCTGCACGAATACCGAGCACCGGCAGGCTCCACTAGGCTGCTAAGAAACTTCCAGGCCCAGAAACCTTTCCCAGTCACTCTGTGTATGCTGAGTGTAGGGCAACACACTGCACTCTTCCCTGGGAGAGCTAGATTTCCTCAACACTCCAACAGCTCCAGGAACTGTGTTCTCTCAGGTCCTACATGTCATACAAATCTGCCTCATTGCCCTAGGCTGAGCGGCACTGAGAAACCAAAACTGCTTCGCATTCCTTCTACAAAGTCATACCTTAAGACCCCATCCTTACAGGAGAATGTCGGCTTGCGTTCCTGCTGTAACCAAAGCACAGTCCTTCCTCTTACACTGCAGGGTTTTAGAAGAAGCTAAGCCCGATAGTCTAGCAAGAGAGCTCCTTGCGGGAGGCGGTTGGCTACACGCAGAACTCCGTGCCAAATAAACTTTATTCATGAAAGGGACCAGTGTTTACCAAGAGTGTATACTTACTTGGTATAAATCACAAGGAGGTAGGCTGCGTGTTCGCTGGAAACGGGGGCCTAATGGCACAAGCCTTGCTTTCTCATTTTGAGTGCTCCATTCATGCTGCCTTGAAGCTACCTAAATAACAGTTTTAGGACAGCTCTCTAGTCACTGCAGGCAGGGCTCTGGGAAAGGAACGAGTCTTCTCTACATCAACAGGATGATTTCAAAACCTGGGTGGGAGCTCCTCCTGATACGCTCTAGAGCTAAAAGGAAACTTGACGTGAGTCCTTTCCTCAAGGTAAAGCCTTGAATAGCCCTGCCGAAGTGGAAGCTTGGAGCAGAGTCCTTGAGGCATTAGCTTTAGGTCTGCTTTCTTTAACGTTAGTAAGCGTTTCAGGAAACGGAGGACCTCTCCTGGGCACCCTATTCCCTGCTCGAACACCGAGCACCGGCAGGCTCCACTAGGCTGCTAAGAAACTTCCAGGCCCGGAAACCTTTCCCAGGCACTCAGTGTATGCTGAGTGTAGGGCAACACACTACACTCTTCCCTGGGAGAGCTAGATTTCCTCAGCACTCCAACAGCTCCAGGAACTGTGTTCTCTCACGTCCTACATGTCATGCAAATCTGCCTCATTGCCCTAGGCTGAGCGGCACTGAGAAACCAAAACTGCTTCGCATTCCTTCTACAAAGTCATACCTTAAGACCCCATCCTTACAGGAGAGTGTCGGCTTGCCTTCCTGCTGTAACCAAAGCACAGTTCTTCCTCTTACACTGCAGGGTTTTAGAAGAAACTAAGCCCGAGAGCCTAGCAAGAGCGCTCCTTGGGGGAGGCGGTTGGCTACACGCAGAACTCAGTGCCAAATAAACTTTATTCAAGGAAGGGACCAGTGTGTAGCAAGAGTGTATACTTACTTGGTAGAAATCACAAGGAGGTAGGCTGCGTTTTCCCTGGAAACGGGGGCCTTATGGCACAAGCCTTGCTTTCCCATTTTGAGTGCTCCATTCATGCTGCCTTGAAGCTACCTAAATCACAGTTTAGGACGGGTCTCTAGTCACTGCAGGCAGGGCTCTGGGAAAGGAACGAGTGTTCTCTACATCAACAGGGTGCTTTCATAGCCTGGGTGGGAGCTCCTCCTGATACACTCTAGAGCTAAAAGGAAACTTGACGTGAGTCCTTTCCTCAAGGTAAAGCCTTGAATAGCCTTGCCGAAGTGGAAGCTTGGAGCAGAGTCCTTGAGGCATTAGCTTTAAGTCTGCTTTCTTTAACTTTAGTAAGCTTTTCAGGAAACGGAGGACCTCGCCTGGGCACCCTATTCCCTGCACGAATACCGAGCACCGGCAGGCTCCACTAGGCTGCTAAGAAACTTCCAGGCCCAGAAACCTTTCCCAGTCACTCTGTGTATGCTGAGTGTAGGGCAACACACTGCACTCTTCCCTGGGAGAGCTAGATTTCCTCAACATTCCAACAGCTCCAGGAACTGTGTTCTCTCACGTCCTACATGTCATACACATCTGCCTCATTGCCCTAGGCTGAGCGGCACTGAGAAACCAAAACTGCTTCGCATTCCTTCTACAAAGTCATACCTTAAGACCCCATCCTTACAGGAGAATGCCGGCTTGCGTTCCTGCTGTAACCAAAGCACAGTCCTTCCTCTTACACTGCAGGGTTTTAGAAGAAGCTAAGCCCGATAGTCGAGCAAGAGAGCTCCTTGCGGGAGGCGGTTGGCTACACGCAGAACTCCGTGCCAAATAAACTTTATTCATGAAAGGGACCAGTGTTTACCAAGAGTGTATACTTACTTGGTAGAAATCACAAGGAGGTAGGCTGCGTGTTCGCTGGAAACGGGGGCCTAATGGCACAAGCCTTGCTTTCTCATTTTGAGTGCTCCATTCATGCTGCCTTGAAGCTACCTAAATAACAGTTTTAGGACAGCTCTCTAGTCACTGCAGGCAGGGCTCTGGGAAAGGAACGAGTCTTCTCTACATCAACAGGATGATTTCAAAACCTGGGTGGGAGCTCCTCCTGATACGCTCTAGAGCTAAAAGGAAACTTGACGTGAGTCCTTTCCTCAAGGTAAAGCCTTGAATAGCCCTGCCGAAGTGGAAGCTTGGAGCAGAGTCCTTGAGGCCTTAGCTTTAGGTCTGCTTTCTTTAACGTTAGTAAGCATTTCTGGAAACGGAGGACCTCGCCTGGCAACCCTATTCCCTGCACGAACACCGAGCACCGGCAGGCTCCACTAGGCTGCTAAGAAACTTCCAGGCCCGGAAAACTTTCCCAGTCACTCAGTGTATGTTGAGTGTAGGGCAACACACTGCACTCTTCCCTGGGAGAGCTAGATTTCCTCAGCACTCCAACAGCTCCAGGAACTGTGTTCTCTCACGTCCTACATGTCATACACATCTGCCTCATTGCCCTAGGCTGAGCGGCACTGAGAAACCAAAACTGCTTCGCATTCCTTCTACAAAATCATACCTTAAGACCCCATCCTTACAGGAGAAAGTCGGCTTGCGTTCCTGCTGTAACCAAAGCTCAGTCCTTCCTCTTACACTGCAGGGTTTTAGAAGAAGCTAAGCCCGAGAGCCTAGCAAGAGCGCTCCTTGGGGGAGGCGGTTGGCTACACGCAGAACTCCGTGCCAAATAAACTCTATTCAAGGAAGGGACCAGTGTTTAGCAAGAGTGTATACTTACTTGGTAGAAATCACAAGGAGGTAGGCTGCGTGTTCGCTGGAACCGGGGGCCTTATGGCACAAGCCTTGCTTTCCCATTTTGAGTGCTCCATTCATGCTGCCTTGAAGCTCCCTAAATAACAGTTTTAGGACGGCTCTCTAGTCACTGCAGGCAGGGCTCTGGGAAAGGAACGAGTGTTCTCTACATCAACAGGGTGCTTTCATAGCCTGGGTGGGAGCTCCTCCTGATACACTCTAGAGCTAAAAGGAAACTTGACGTGAGTCCTTTCCTCAAGGTAAAGCCTTGAATAGCCCTGCCGAAGTGGAAGCTTGGAGCAGAGTCCTTGAGGCATTAGCTTTAGGTCTGCTTTCTTTAACGTTAGTAAGCTTTTCAGGAAACGGAGGACCTCGCCTGGGCACCCTATTCCCTGCACGAATACCGAGCACCGGCAGGCTCCACTAGGCTGCTAAGAAACTTCCAGGCCCGGAAAACATTCCCAGTCGCTCTGTGTATGCTGAGTGTAGGGCAACACACTGCACTCTTCCCTGGGAGAGCTAGATTTCCTCAACATTCCAACAGCTCCAGGAACTGTGTTCTCTCACGTCCTACATGTCATACACATCTGCCTCATTGCCCTAGGCTGAGCGGCACTGAGAAACCAAAACTGCTTCGCATTCCTTCTACAAAGTCATACCTTAAGACCCCATCCTTACAGGAGAATGCCGGCTTGCGTTCCTGCTGTAACCAAAGCACAGTCCTTCCTCTTACACTGCAGGGTTTTAGAAGAAGCTAAGCCCGATAGTCGAGCAAGAGAGCTCCTTGCGGGAGGCGGTTGGCTACACGCAGAACTCCGTGCCAAATAAACTTTATTCATGAAAGGGACCAGTGTTTACCAAGAGTGTATACTTACTTGGTAGAAATCACAAGGAGGTAGGCTGCGTGTTCGCTGGAAACGGGGGCCTAATGGCACAAGCCTTGCTTTCTCATTTTGAGTGCTCCATTCATGCTGCCTTGAAGCTACCTAAATAACAGTTTTAGGACAGCTCTCTAGTCACTGCAGGCAGGGCTCTGGGAAAGGAACGAGTCTTCTCTACATCAACAGGATGATTTCAAAACCTGGGTGGGAGCTCCTCCTGATACGCTCTAGAGCTAAAAGGAAACTTGACGTGAGTCCTTTCCTCAAGGTAAAGCCTTGAATAGCCCTGCCGAAGTGGAAGCTTGGAGCAGAGTCCTTGAGGCCTTAGCTTTAGGTCTGCTTTCTTTAACGTTAGTAAGCATTTCTGGAAACGGAGGACCTCGCCTGGCAACCCTATTCCCTGCACGAACACCGAGCACCGGCAGGCTCCACTAGGCTGCTAAGAAACTTCCAGGCCCGGAAAACTTTCCCAGTCACTCAGTGTATGTTGAGTGTAGGGCAACACACTGCACTCTTCCCTGGGAGAGCTAGATTTCCTCAGCACTCCAACAGCTCCAGGAACTGTGTTCTCTCACGTCCTACATGTCATACACATCTGCCTCATTGCCCTAGGCTGAGCGGCACTGAGAAACCAAAACTGCTTCGCATTCCTTCTACAAAATCATACCTTAAGACCCCATCCTTACAGGAGAAAGTCGGCTTGCGTTCCTGCTGTAACCAAAGCTCAGTCCTTCCTCTTACACTGCAGGGTTTTAGAAGAAGCTAAGCCCGAGAGCCTAGCAAGAGCGCTCCTTGGGGGAGGCGGTTGGCTACACGCAGAACTCCGTGCCAAATAAACTCTATTCAAGGAAGGGACCAGTGTTTAGCAAGAGTGTATACTTACTTGGTAGAAATCACAAGGAGGTAGGCTGCGTGTTCGCTGGAACCGGGGGCCTTATGGCACAAGCCTTGCTTTCCCATTTTGAGTGCTCCATTCATGCTGCCTTGAAGCTCCCTAAATAACAGTTTTAGGACGGCTCTCTAGTCACTGCAGGCAGGGCTCTGGGAAAGGAACGAGTGTTCTCTACATCAACAGGGTGCTTTCATAGCCTGGGTGGGAGCTCCTCCTGATACACTCTAGAGCTAAAAGGAAACTTGACGTGAGTCCTTTCCTCAAGGTAAAGCCTTGAATAGCCCTGCCGAAGTGGAAGCTTGGAGCAGAGTCCTTGAGGCATTAGCTTTAGGTCTGCTTTCTTTAACGTTAGTAAGCTTTTCAGGAAACGGAGGACCTCGCCTGGGCACCCTATTCCCTGCACGAATACCGAGCACCGGCAGGCTCCACTAGGCTGCTAAGAAACTTCCAGGCCCGGAAAACATTCCCAGTCGCTCTGTGTATGCTGAGTGTAGGGCAACACACTGCACTCTTCCCTGGGAGAGCTAGATTTCCTCAGCACTCCAACAGCTCCAGGAACTGTGTTCTCTCACGTCCTACCTGTCATACACATCTGCCTCATTGCCCTAAGCTGAGCGGCACTGAGAAACCAAAACTGCTTCGCATTCCTTCTACAAAGTCATACCTTAAGACCCCATCCTTACAGGAGAATGTCGGCTTGCGTTCCTGCTGTAACCAAAGCACAGTCCTTCCTCTTACACTGCAGGGTTTTAGAAGAAGCTAAGCCCGATAGCCTAGCAAGAGAGCTCCTTGCGGGAGGCGGTTGGCTACACGCAGAACTCCGTGCCAAATAAACTCTATTCAAGGAAGGGACCAGTGTTTAGCAAGAGTGTATACTTACTTGGTAGAAATCACAAGGAGGTAGGCTGCGTGTTTGCTGGAAACGGGGGCCTAATGGCACAAGCCTTGCTTTCTCATTTTGAGTGCTCCATTCATGCTGCCTTGAAGCTACCTAAATAACAGTTTTAGGACGGCTCTCTAGTCACTGCAGGCAGGGCTCTGGGAAAGGAACGAGTCTTTTCTACATCAAAAGGATGATTTCAAAACCTGGGTGGGAGCTCCTCCTGATACGCTCTAGAGCTAAAAGGAAACTTGACGTGAGTCCTTTCCTCAAGGTAAAGCCTTGAATAGCCCTGCCGAAGTGGAAGCTTGGAGCAGAGTCCTTGAGGCATTAGCTTTAGGTCTGCTTTCTTTAACGTTAGTAAGCTTTTCAGGAAACGGAGGACCTCTCCTGGGCACCCTGTTCCCTGCTCGAACACCGAGCACCGGCAGGCTCCACTAGGCTGCTAAGAAACTTCCAGGCCCGGAAAACTTTCCCAGTCACTCAGTGTATGCTGAGTGTAGGGCAACACACTGCACTCTTCCCTGGGAGAGCTAGATTTCCTCAGCACTCCAACAGCTCCAGGAACTGTGTTCTCTCACGTCCTACATGTCATGCACATCTGCCTCATTGCCCTAGGCTGAGCGGCACTGAGAAACAAAAACTGCTTCGCATTCCTTCTACAAAGTCATACCTTAAGACCCCATCCTTACAGGAGAGTGTCGGCTTGCTTTCCTGCTGTAACCAAAGCACAGTTCTTCCTCTTACACTGCAGGGTTTTAGAAGAAACTAAGCCCGAGAGCCTAGCAAGAGCGCTCCTTGGGGGAGGCGGTTGGCTACACGCAGAACTCAGTGCCAAATAAACTTTATTCAAGGAAGGGACCAGTGTGTAGCAAGAGTGTATACTTACTTGGTAGAAATCACAAGGAGATAGGCTGCGTGTTCGCTGGAAACGGGGGCCTTATGGCACAAGCCTTGCTTTCCCATTTTGAGTGCTCCATTCATGCTGCCTTGAAGCTACCTAAATCACAGTTTAGGACGGGTCTCTAGTCACTGCAGGCAGGGCTCTGGGAAAGGAACGAGTGTTCTCTACATCAACAGGGTGCTTTCATAGCCTGGGTGGGAGCTCCTCCTGATACACTCTAGAGCTAAAAGGAAACTTGACGTGAGTCCTTTCCTCAAGGTAAAGCCTTGAATAACCCTGCCGAAGTGGAAGCTTGGAGCAGAGTCCTTGAGGCATTAGCTTTAAGTCTGCTTTCTTTAACGTTAGTAAGCTTTTCAGGAAACCGAGGACCTCGCCTGGGCACCCTATTCCCTGCACGAATACCGAGCACCGGCAGGCTCCACTAGGCTGCTAAGAAACTTCCAGGCCCAGAAACCTTTCCCAGTCACTCTGTGTATGCTGAGTGTAGGGCAACACACTGCACTCTTCCCTGGGAGAGCTAGATTTCCTCAGCACTCCAACAGCTCCAGGAACTGTGTTCTCTCACGTCCTACATGTCATACACATCTGCCTCATTGCCCTAGGCTGAGCGGCACTGAGAAACCAAAACTGCTTCGCATTCCTTCTACAAAATCATACCTTAAGACCCCATCCTTACAGGAGAAAGTCGGCTTGCGTTCCTGCTGTAACCAAAGCTCAGTCCTTCCTCTTACACTGCAGGGTTTTAGAAGAAGCTAAGCCCGATAGCCTAGCAAGAGCGCTCCTTGGGGGAGGCGGTTGGCTACACGCAGAACTCCGTGCCAAATAAACTCTATTCAAGGAAGGGACCAGTGTTTAGCAAGAGTGTATACTTACTTGGTAGAAATCACAAGGAGGTAGGCTGCGTGTTCGCTGGAACCGGGGGCCTTATGGCACAAGCCTTGCTTTCCCATTTTGAGTGCTCCATTCATGCTGCCTTGAAGCTCCCTAAATAACAGTTTTAGGACGGCTCTCTAGTCACTGCAGGCAGGGCTCTGGGAAAGGAACGAGTGTTCTCTACATCAACAGGGTGCTTTCATAGCCTGGGTGGGAGCTCCTCCTGATACACTCTAGAGCTAAAAGGAAACTTGACGTGAGTCCTTTCCTCAAGGTAAAGCCTTGAATAGCCCTGCCGAAGTGGAAGCTTGGAGCAGAGTCCTTGAGGCATTAGCTTTAGGTCTGCTTTCTTTAACGTTAGTAAGCTTTTCAGGAAACGGAGGACCTCGCCTGGGCACCCTATTCCCTGCACGAATACCGAGCACCGGCAGGCTCCACTAGGCTGCTAAGAAACTTCCAGGCCCGGAAAACATTCCCAGTCGCTCTGTGTATGCTGAGTGTAGGGCAACACACTGCACTCTTCCCTGGGAGAGCTAGATTTCCTCAGCACTCCAACAGCTCCAGGAACTGTGTTCTCTCACGTCCTACCTGTCATACACATCTGCCTCATTGCCCTAAGCTGAGCGGCACTGAGAAACCAAAACTGCTTCGCATTCCTTCTACAAAGTCATACCTTAAGACCCCATCCTTACAGGAGAATGTCGGCTTGCGTTCCTGCTGTAACCAAAGCACAGTCCTTCCTCTTACACTGCAGGGTTTTAGAAGAAGCTAAGCCCGATAGCCTAGCAAGAGAGCTCCTTGCGGGAGGCGGTTGGCTACACGCAGAACTCCGTGCCAAATAAACTTTATTCATGAAAGGGACCAGTGTTTAGCAAGAGTGTATACTTACTTGGTAGAAATCACAAGGAGGTAGGCTGCGTGTTTGCTGGAAACGGGGGCCTAATGGCACAAGCCTTGCTTTCCCATTTTGAGGGCTCCATTCATGCTGCCTTGAAGCTACCTAAATAACAGTTTTAGGACGGCTCTCTAGTCACTGCAGGCAGGGCTCTGGGAAAGGAACGAGTCTTTTCTACATCAAAAGGATGATTTCAAAACCTGGGTGGGAGCTCCTCCTGATACGCTCTAGAGCTAAAAGGAAACTTGACGTGAGTCCTTTCCTCAAGGTAAAGCCTTGAATAGCCCTGCCGAAGTGGAAGCTTGGAGCAGAGTCCTTGAGGCATTAGCTTTAGGTCTGCTTTCTTTAACGTTAGTAAGCTTTTCAGGAAACGGAGGACCTCTCCTGGGCACCCTGTTCCCTGCTCGAACACCGAGCACCGGCAGGCTCCACTAGGCTGCTAAGAAACTTCCAGGCCCGGAAAACTTTCCCAGTCACTCTGTGTATGCTGAGTGTAGGGCAACACACTGCACTCTTCCCTGGGAGAGCTAGATTTCCTCAGCACTCCAACAGCTCCAGGAACTGTGTTCTCTCACGTCCTACATGTCATGCACATCTGCCTCATTGCCCTAGGCTGAGCGGCACTGAGAAACAAAAACTGCTTCGCATTCCTTCTACAAAGTCATACCTTAAGACCCCATCCTTACAGGAGAGTGTCGGCTTGCCTTCCTGCTGTAACCAAAGCACAGTTCTTCCTCTTACACTGCAGGGTTTTAGAAGAAACTAAGCCCGAGAGCCTAGCAAGAGCGCTCCTTGGGGGAGGCGGTTGGCTACACGCAGAACTCAGTGCCAAATAAACTTTATTCAAGGAAGGGACCAGTGTGTAGCAAGAGTGTATACTTACTTGGTAGAAATCACAAGGAGATAGGCTGCGTGTTCGCTGGAAACGGGGGCCTTATGGCACAAGCCTTGCTTTCCCATTTTGAGTGCTCCATTCATGCTGCCTTGAAGCTACCTAAATCACAGTTTAGGACGGGTCTCTAGTCACTGCAGGCAGGGCTCTGGGAAAGGAACGAGTGTTCTCTACATCAACAGGGTGCTTTCATAGCCTGGGTGGGAGCTCCTCCTGATACACTCTAGAGCTAAAAGGAAACTTGACGTGAGTCCTTTCCTCAAGGTAAAGCCTTGAATAACCCTGCCGAAGTGGAAGCTTGGAGCAGAGTCCTTGAGGCATTAGCTTTAGGTCTGCTTTCTTTAACGTTAGTAAGCTTTTCAGGAAACCGAGGACCTCGCCTGGGCACCCTATTCCCTGCACGAATACCGAGCACCGGCAGGCTCCACTAGGCTGCTAAGAAACTTCCAGGCCCAGAAACCTTTCCCAGTCACTCTGTGTATGCTGAGTGTAGGGCAACACACTGCACTCTTCCCTGGGAGAGCTAGATTTCCTCAGCACTCCAACAGCTCCAGGAACTGTGTTCTCTCACGTCCTACATGTCATACACATCTGCCTCATTGCCCTAGGCTGAGCGGCACTGAGAAACCAAAACTGCTTCGCATTCCTTCTACAAAATCATACCTTAAGACCCCATCCTTACAGGAGAAAGTCGGCTTGCGTTCCTGCTGTAACCAAAGCTCAGTCCTTCCTCTTACACTGCAGGGTTTTAGAAGAAGCTAAGCCCGATAGCCTAGCAAGAGCGCTCCTTGGGGGAGGCGGTTGGCTACACGCAGAACTCCGTGCCAAATAAACTCTATTCAAGGAAGGGACCAGTGTTTAGCAAGAGTGTATACTTACTTGGTAGAAATCACAAGGAGGTAGGCTGCGTGTTCGCTGGAACCGGGGGCCTTATGGCACAAGCCTTGCTTTCCCATTTTGAGTGCTCCATTCATGCTGCCTTGAAGCTCCCTAAATAACAGTTTTAGGACGGCTCTCTAGTCACTGCAGGCAGGGCTCTGGGAAAGGAACGAGTGTTCTCTACATCAACAGGGTGCTTTCATAGCCTGGGTGGGAGCTCCTCCTGATACACTCTAGAGCTAAAAGGAAACTTGACGTGAGTCCTTTCCTCAAGGTAAAGCCTTGAATAGCCCTGCCGAAGTGGAAGCTTGGAGCAGAGTCCTTGAGGCATTAGCTTTAGGTCTGCTTTCTTTAACGTTAGTAAGCTTTTCAGGAAACGGAGGACCTCGCCTGGGCACCCTATTCCCTGCACGAATACCGAGCACCGGCAGGCTCCACTAGGCTGCTAAGAAACTTCCAGGCCCGGAAAACATTCCCAGTCGCTCTGTGTATGCTGAGTGTAGGGCAACACACTGCACTCTTCCCTGGGAGAGCTAGATTTCCTCAGCACTCCAACAGCTCCAGGAACTGTGTTCTCTCACGTCCTACCTGTCATACACATCTGCCTCATTGCCCTAAGCTGAGCGGCACTGAGAAACCAAAACTGCTTCGCATTCCTTCTACAAAGTCATACCTTAAGACCCCATCCTTACAGGAGAATGTCGGCTTGCGTTCCTGCTGTAACCAAAGCACAGTCCTTCCTCTTACACTGCAGGGTTTTAGAAGAAGCTAAGCCCGATAGCCTAGCAAGAGAGCTCCTTGCGGGAGGCGGTTGGCTACACGCAGAACTCCGTGCCAAATAAACTTTATTCATGAAAGGGACCAGTGTTTAGCAAGAGTGTATACTTACTTGGTAGAAATCACAAGGAGGTAGGCTGCGTGTTTGCTGGAAACGGGGGCCTAATGGCACAAGCCTTGCTTTCTCATTTTGAGTGCTCCATTCATGCTGCCTTGAAGCTACCTAAATAACAGTTTTAGGACGGCTCTCTAGTCACTGCAGGCAGGGCTCTGGGAAAGGAACGAGTCTTTTCTACATCAAAAGGATGATTTCAAAACCTGGGTGGGAGCTCCTCCTGATACGCTCTAGAGCTAAAAGGAAACTTGACGTGAGTCCTTTCCTCAAGGTAAAGCCTTGAATAGCCCTGCCGAAGTGGAAGCTTGGAGCAGAGTCCTTGAGGCATTAGCTTTAGGTCTGCTTTCTTTAACGTTAGTAAGCTTTTCAGGAAACGGAGGACCTCTCCTGGGCACCCTGTTCCCTGCTCGAACACCGAGCACCGGCAGGCTCCACTAGGCTGCTAAGAAACTTCCAGGCCCGGAAAACTTTCCCAGTCACTCAGTGTATGTTGAGTGTAGGGCAACACACTGCACTCTTCCCTGGGAGAGCTAGATTTCCTCAGCACTCCAACAGTTCCAGGAACTGTGTTCTCTTACGTCCTACATGTCATGCAAATCTGCCTCATTGCCCTAGGCTGAGCGGCACTGAGAAACCAAAACTGCTTCGCATTCCTTCCACAAAGTCATACTTTACGACCCCATCCTTACAGGAGAAAGTCGGCTTGCGTTCCTGCTGTAACCAAAGCACAGTTCTTCCTCTTACACTGCAGGGTTTTAGAAGAAACTAAGCCCGAGAGCCTAGCAAGAGCGTTCCTTGGGAGAGGCGGTTGGCTACACGCAGAACTCAGTGCCAAATAAACTTTATTCAAGGAAGGGACCAGTGTGTAGCTAGAGTGTATACTTGGTAGAAATCACAAGGAAGTAGGCTGCGTGTTCGCTGGAACCGGGGGCCTTATGGCACAAGCCTTGTTTTCCCATTTTGAGTGCTCCATTCATGCTGCCTTGAAGCTACCTAAATCACAGTTTTAGGACGGGTCTCTAGTCACTGCAGGCAGGGCTCTGGGAAAGGAACGAGTGTTCTCTACATCAACAGGGTGCTTTCATAGCCTGGGTGGGAGCTCCTCCTGATACACTCTAGAGCTAAAAGGAAACTTGACGTGAGTCCTTTCCTCAAGGTAAAGCCTTGAATAACCCTGCCGAAGTGGAAGCTTGGAGCAGAGTCCTTGAGGCATTAGCTTTAGGTCTGCTTACTTTAACGTTAGTAAGCTTTTCAGGAAACGGAGGACCTCGCCTGGGCACCCTATTCCCTGCACGAATACCGAGCACCGGCAGGCTCCACTAGGCTGCTAAGAAACTTCCAGGCCCAGAAACCTTTCCCAGGCACTCAGTGTATGCTGAGTGTAGGGCAACACACTGCACTCTTCCCTGGGAGAGCTAGATTTCCTCAGCACTCCAACAGCTCCAGGAACTGTGTTCTCTCACGTCCTACATGTCATGCAAATCTGCCTCATTGCCCTAGGCTGAGCGGCACTGAGAAACCAAAACTGCTTCGCATTCCTTCTACAAAATCATACCTTAAGACCCCATCCTTACAGGAGAAAGTCGGCTTGCGTTCCTGCTGTAACCAAAGCTCAGTCCTTCCTCTTACACTGCAGGGTTTTAGAAGAAGCTAAGCCCGATAGCCTAGCAAGAGCGCTCCTTGGGGGAGGCGGTTGGCTACACGCAGAACTCCGTGCCAAATAAACTCTATTCAAGGAAGGGACCAGTGTTTAGCAAGAGTGTATACTTACTTGGTAGAAATCACAAGGAGGTAGGCTGCGTGTTCGCTGGAACCGGGGGCCTTATGGCACAAGCCTTGCTTTCCCATTTTGAGTGCTCCATTCATGCTGCCTTGAAGCTCCCTAAATAACAGTTTTAGGACGGCTCTCTAGTCACTGCAGGCAGGGCTCTGGGAAAGGAACGAGTGTTCTCTACATCAACAGGGTGCTTTCATAGCCTGGGTGGGAGCTCCTCCTGATACACTCTAGAGCTAAAAGGAAACTTGACGTGAGTCCTTTCCTCAAGGTAAAGCCTTGAATAGCCCTGCCGAAGTGGAAGCTTGGAGCAGAGTCCTTGAGGCATTAGCTTTAGGTCTGCTTTCTTTAACGTTAGTAAGCTTTTCAGGAAACGGAGGACCTCGCCTGGGCACCCTATTCCCTGCACGAATACCGAGCACCGGCAGGCTCCACTAGGCTGCTAAGAAACTTCCAGGTCTGGAAAACATTCCCAGTCGCTCTGTGTATGCTGAGTGTAGGGCAACACACTGC
Organism: Balaenoptera ricei; assembly: GCF_028023285.1. NCBI lineage: Eukaryota > Metazoa > Chordata > Mammalia > Artiodactyla > Balaenopteridae > Balaenoptera > Balaenoptera ricei. The sequence goes on along the minus strand of NC_082655.1, from coordinate 47,205,322 downwards.
ACTCTTCCCTGGGAGAGCTAGATTTCCTCAGCCCTCCAACAGCTCCAGGAACTGTGTTCTCTCACGTCCTACATGTCATGCACATCTGCCTCATTGCCCTAGGTTGAGCGGCACTGAGAAACCAAAACTGCTTCGCATTCCTTCTACAAAGTCATACCTTAACACCCCATCCTTACAGGAGAATGTCGGCTTGCGTTCCTGCTGTAACCAAAGCACAGTCCTTCCTCTTACACTGCAGGGTTTTAGAAGAAGCTAAGCCCGATAGCCTAGCAAGAGCGCTCCTTGCGGGAGGCGGTTGGCTACACGCAGAACTCCGTGCCAAATAAACTTTATTCAAGGAAGGGACCAGTGTTTAGCAAGAGTGTATACTTACTTGGTAGAAATCACAAGGAGGTAGGCTGCGTGTTCGCTGGAAACGGGGGCCTAATGGCTCAAGCCTTGCTTTCTCATTTTGAGTGCTCCATTCATGCTGCCTTGAAGCTACCTAAATAACAGTTTTAGGACGGCTCTCTAGTCACTGCAGGCAGGGCTCTGGGAAAGGAACGAGTCTTCTCTACATCAAAAGGATGATTTCAAAACCTGGGTGGGAGCTCCTCCTGATACGCTCTAGAGCTAAAAGGAAACATGACGTGAGTCCTTTCCTCAAGGTAAAGCCTTGAATAGCCCTGCCGAAGTGGAAGCTTGGAGCAGAGTCCTTGAGGCATTAGCTTTAGGTCTGCTTTCTTTAACGTTAGTAAGCATTTCTGGAAACGGAGGACCTCGCCTGGCCACCCTATTCCCTGCACGAACACCGAGCACCGGCAGGCTCCACTAGGCTGCTAAGAAACTTCCAGGCCCGGAAAACTTTCCCAGTCACTCAGTGTATGTTGAGTGTAGGGCAACACACTGCACTCTTCCCTGGGAGAGCTAGATTTCCTCAGCACTCCAACAGCTCCAGGAAATGTGTTCTCTCACATCCTACATGTCATGCACATCTGCCTCATTGCCCTAGGCTGAGCGGCACTGAGAAACAAAAACTGCTTCGCATTCCTTCTACAAAGTCATACCTTAAGACCCCATCCTTACAGGAGAGTGTCGGCTTGCCTTCCTGCTGTAATCAAAGCACAGTTCTTCCTCTTACACTGCAGGGTTTTAGAAGAAGCTAAGCCCGAGAGCCTAGCAAGAGCGTTCCTTGGGGGAGGCGGTTGGCTACACGCAGAACTCAGTGCCAAATAAACTTTATTCAAGGAAGGGACCAGTGTGTAGCAAGAGTGTATACTTATTTGGTAGAAATCACAAGGAGGTAGGCTGCGTTTTCGCTGGAAACGGGGGCCTTATGGCACAAGCCTTGCTTTCCCATTTTGAGTGCTCCATTCATGCTGCCTTGAAGCTACCTAAATCACAGTTTAGGACGGGTCTCTAGTCACTGCAGGCAGGGCTCTGGGAAAGGAACGAGTGTTCTCTACATCAACAGGGTGCTTTCATAGCCTGGGTGGGAGCTCCTCCTGATACACTCTAGAGCTAAAAGGAAACTTGACGTGAGTCCTTTCCTCAAGGTAAAGCCTTGAATAACCCTGCCGAAGTGGAAGCTTGGAGCAGAGTCCTTGAGGCATTAGCTTTAAGTCTGCTTTCTTTAACGTTAGTAAGCTTTTCAGGAAACCGAGGACCTCGCCTGGGCACCCTATTCCCTGCACGAATACCGAGCACCGGCAGGCTCCACTAGGCTGCTAAGAAACTTCCAGGCCCAGAAACCTTTCCCAGTCACTCTGTGTATGCTGAGTGTAGGGCAACACACTGCACTCTTCCCTGGGAGAGCTAGATTTCCTCAGCACTCCAACAGCTCCAGGAACTGTGTTCTCTCACGTCCTACATGTCATACACATCTGCCTCATTGCCCTAGGCTGAGCGGCACTGAGAAACCAAAACTGCTTCGCATTCCTTCTACAAAATCATACCTTAAGACCCCATCCTTACAGGAGAAAGTCGGCTTGCGTTCCTGCTGTAACCAAAGCTCAGTCCTTCCTCTTACACTGCAGGGTTTTAGAAGAAGCTAAGCCCGATAGCCTAGCAAGAGCGCTCCTTGGGGGAGGCGGTTGGCTACACGCAGAACTCCGTGCCAAATAAACTCTATTCAAGGAAGGGACCAGTGTTTAGCAAGAGTGTATACTTACTTGGTAGAAATCACAAGGAGGTAGGCTGCGTGTTCGCTGGAACCGGGGGCCTTATGGCACAAACCTTGCTTTCCCATTTTGAGTGCTCCATTCATGCTGCCTTGAAGCTCCCTAAATAACAGTTTTAGGACGGCTCTCTAGTCACTGCAGGCAGGGCTCTGGGAAAGGAACGAGTGTTCTCTACATCAACAGGGTGCTTTCATAGCCTGGGTGGGAGCTCCTCCTGATACACTCTAGAGCTAAAAGGAAACTTGACGTGAGTCCTTTCCTCAAGGTAAAGCCTTGAATAGCCCTGCCGAAGTGGAAGCTTGGAGCAGAGTCCTTGAGGCATTAGCTTTAAGTCTGCTTTCTTTAACGTTAGTAAGCTTTTCAGGAAACGGAGGACCTCTCCTGGGCACCCTGTTCCCTGCTCGAACACCGAGCACCGGCAGGCTCCACTAGGCTGCTAAGAAACTTCCAGGCCCGGAAAACTTTCCCAGTCACTCAGTGTATGCTGAGTGTAGGGCAACACACTGCACTCTTCCCTGGGAGAGCTAGATTTCCTCAGCACTCCAACAGCTCCAGGAACTGTGTTCTCTCACGTCCTACATGTCATGCACATCTGCCTCATTGCCCTAGCCTGAGCGGCACTGAGAAACAAAAACTGCTTCGCATTCCTTCTACAAAGTCATACCTTAAGACCACATCCTTACAGGAGAGTGTCGGCTTGCTTTCCTGCTGTAACCAAAGCACAGTTCTTCCTCTTACACTGCAGGGTTTTAGAAGAAACTAAGCCCGAGAGCCTAGCAAGAGCGCTCCTTGGGGGAGGCGGTTGGCTACACGCAGAACTCAGTGCCAAATAAACTTTATTCAAGGAAGGGACCAGTGTGTAGCAAGAGTGTATACTTACTTGGTAGAAATCACAAGGAGATAGGCTGCGTGTTCGCTGGAACCGGGGGCCTTATGGCACAAGCCTTGCTTTCCCATTTTGAGTGCTCCATTCATGCTGCCTTGAAGCTACCTAAATCACAGTTTAGGACGGGTCTCTAGTCACTGCAGGCAGGGCTCTGGGAAAGGAACGAGTGTTCTCTACATCAACAGGGTGCTTTCATAGCCTGGGTGGGAGCTCCTCCTGATACACTCTAGAGCTAAAAGGAAACTTGACGTGAGTCCTTTCCTCAAGGTAAAGCCTTGAATAACCCTGCCGAAGTGGAAGCTTGGAGCAGAGTCCTTGAGGCATTAGCTTTAAGTCTGCTTTCTTTAACGTTAGTAAGCTTTTCAGGAAACCGAGGACCTCGCCTGGGCACCCTATTCCCTGCACGAATACCGAGCACCGGCAGGCTCCACTAGGCTGCTAAGAAACTTCCAGGCCCAGAAACCTTTCCCAGTCACTCTGTGTATGCTGAGTGTAGGGCAACACACTGCACTCTTCCCTGGGAGAGCTAGATTTCCTCAACACTCCAACAGCTCCAGGAACTGTGTTCTCTCACGTCCTACATGTCATGCACATCTGCCTCATTGCCCTAGGCTGAGCGGCACTGAGAAACCAAAACTGCTTCGCATTCCTTATACAAAGTCATACCTTAAGACCCCATCCTTACAGGAGAAAGTCGGCTTGCGTTCCTGCTGTAACCAAAGCACAGTCCTTCCTCTTACACTGCAGGGTTTTAGAAGAAGCTAAGCCCGATAGTCTAGCAAGAGAGCTCCTTGAGGGAGGCGGTTGGCTACACGCAGAACTCCGTGCCAAATAAACTTTATTCATGAAAGGGACCAGTGTTTACCAAGAGTGTATACTTACTTGGTAGAAATCACAAGGAGGTAGGCTGCGTGTTCGCTGGAAACGGGGGCCTAATGGCACAAGCCTTGCTTTCTCATTTTGAGTGCTCCATTCATGCTGCCTTGAAGCTACCTAAAAGTTTTAGGACAGCTCTCTAGTCACTGCAGGCAGGGCTCTGGGAAAGGAACGAGACTTCTCTACATCAACAGGATGATTTCAAAACCTGGGTGGGAGCTCCTCCTGATACGCTCTAGAGCTAAAAGGAAACTTGACGTGAGTCCTTTCCTCAAGGTAAAGCCTTGAATAGCCCTGCCGAAGTGGAAGCTTGGAGCAGAGTCCTTGAGGCATTAGCTTTAGGTCTGCTTTCTTTAACGTTAGTAAGCGTTTCAGGAAACGGAGGACCTCTCCTGGGCACCCTATTCCCTGCTCGAACACCGAGCACCGGCAGGCTCCACTAGGCTGCTAAGAAACTTCCAGGCCCGGAAACCTTTCCCAGGCACTCAGTGTATGCTGAGTGTAGGGCAACACACTACACTCTTCCCTGGGAGAGCTAGATTTCCTCAGCACTCCAACAGCTCCAGGAACTGTGTTCTCTCACGTCCTACATGTCATGCAAATCTGCCTCATTGCCCTAGGCTGAGCGGCACTGAGAAACCAAAACTGCTTCGCATTCCTTCTACAAAGTCATACCTTAAGACCCCATCCTTACAGGAGAGTGTCGGCTTGCCTTCCTGCTGTAACCAAAGCACAGTTCTTCCTCTTACACTGCAGGGTTTTAGAAGAAACTAAGCCCGAGAGCCTAGCAAGAGCGCTCCTTGGGGGAGGCGGTTGGCTACACGCAGAACTCAGTGCCAAATAAACTTTATTCAAGGAAGGGACCAGTGTGTAGCAAGAGTGTATACTTACTTGGTAGAAATCACAAGGAGGTAGGCTGCGTTTTCCCTGGAAACGGGGGCCTTATGGCACAAGCCTTGCTTTCCCATTTTGAGTGCTCCATTCATGCTGCCTTGAAGCTACCTAAATCACAGTTTAGGACGGGTCTCTAGTCACTGCAGGCAGGGCTCTGGGAAAGGAACGAGTGTTCTCTACATCAACAGGGTGCTTTCATAGCCTGGGTGGGAGCTCCTCCTGATACACTCTAGAGCTAAAAGGAAACTTGACGTGAGTCCTTTCCTCAAGGTAAAGCCTTGAATAGCCTTGCCGAAGTGGAAGCTTGGAGCAGAGTCCTTGAGGCATTAGCTTTAAGTCTGCTTTCTTTAACTTTAGTAAGCTTTTCAGGAAACGGAGGACCTCGCCTGGGCACCCTATTCCCTGCACGAATACCGAGCACTGGCAGGCTCCACTAGGCTGCTAAGAAACTTCCAGGCCCGGAAAACATTCCCAGTCGCTCTGTGTATGCTGAGTGTAGGGCAACACACTGCACTCTTCCCTGGGAGAGCTAGATTTCCTCAGCACTCCAACAGCTCCAGGAACTGTGTTCTCTCACGTCCTACCTGTCATACACATCTGCCTCATTGCCCTAAGCTGAGCGGCACTGAGAAACCAAAACTGCTTCGCATTCCTTCTACAAAGTCATACCTTAAGACCCCATCCTTACAGGAGAATGTCGGCTTGCGTTCCTGCTGTAACCAAAGCACAGTCCTTCCTCTTACACTGCAGGGTTTTAGAAGAAGCTAAGCCCGATAGCCTAGCAAGAGAGCTCCTTGCGGGAGGCGGTTGGCTACACGCAGAACTCCGTGCCAAATAAACTTTATTCATGAAAGGGACCAGTGTTTAGCAAGAGTGTATACTTACTTGGTAGAAATCACAAGGAGGTAGGCTGCGTGTTTGCTGGAAACGGGGGCCTAATGGCACAAGCCTTGCTTTCTCATTTTGAGTGCTCCATTCATGCTGCCTTGAAGCTACCTAAATAACAGTTTTAGGACGGCTCTCTAGTCACTGCAGGCAGGGCTCTGGGAAAGGAACGAGTCTTTTCTACATCAAAAGGATGATTTCAAAACCTGGGTGGGAGCTCCTCCTGATACGCTCTAGAGCTAAAAGGAAACTTGACGTGAGTCCTTTCCTCAAGGTAAAGCCTTGAATAGCCCTGCCGAAGTGGAAGCTTGGAGCAGAGTCCTTGAGGCATTAGCTTTAGGTCTGCTTTCTTTAACGTTAGTAAGCTTTTCAGGAAACGGAGGACCTCTCCTGGGCACCCTGTTCCCTGCTCGAACACCGAGCACCGGCAGGCTCCACTAGGCTGCTAAGAAACTTCCAGGCCCGGAAAACTTTCCCAGTCACTCTGTGTATGCTGAGTGTAGGGCAACACACTGCACTCTTCCCTGGGAGAGCTAGATTTCCTCAGCACTCCAACAGCTCCAGGAACTGTGTTCTCTCACGTCCTACATGTCATGCACATCTGCCTCATTGCCCTAGGCTGAGCAGCACTGAGAAACAAAAACTGCTTCGCATTCCTTCTACAAAGTCATACCTTAAGACCCCATCCTTACAGGAGAGTGTCGGCTTGCCTTCCTGCTGTAACCAAAGCACAGTTCTTCCTCTTACACTGCAGGGTTTTAGAAGAAACTAAGCCCGAGAGCCTAGCAAGAGCGCTCCTTGGGGGAGGCGGTTGGCTACACGCAGAACTCAGTGCCAAATAAACTTTATTCAAGGAAGGGACCAGTGTGTAGCAAGAATGTATACTTACTTGGTAGTAATCACAAGGAGGTAGGCTGCGTGTTCGCTGGAAACGGGGGCCTTATGGCACAAGCCTTGCTTTCCCATTTTGAGTGCTCCATTCATGCTGCCTTGAAGCTACCTAAATCACAGTTTAGGACGGGTCTCTAGTCACTGCAGGCAGGGCTCTGGGAAAGGAACGAGTGTTCTCTACATCAACAGGGTGCTTTCATAGCCTGGGTGGGAGCTCCTCCTGATACACTCTAGAGCTAAAAGGAAACTTGACGTGAGTCCTTTCCTCAAGGTAAAGCCTTGAATAGCCTTGCCGAAGTGGAAGCTTGGAGCAGAGTCCTTGAGGCATTAGCTTTAAGTCTGCTTTCTTTAACTTTAGTAAGCTTTTCAGGAAACGGAGGACCTCGCCTGGGCACCCTATTCCCTGCACGAATACCGAGCACCGGCAGGCTCCACTAGGCTGCTAAGAAACTTCCAGGCCCGGAAAACATTCCCAGTCGCTCTGTGTATGCTGAGTGTAGGGCAACACACTGCACTCTTCCCTGGGAGAGCTAGATTTCCTCAGCACTCCAACAGCTCCAGGAACTGTGTTCTCTCACGTCCTACCTGTCATACACATCTGCCTCATTGCCCTAAGCTGAGCGGCACTGAGAAACCAAAACTGCTTCGCATTCCTTCTACAAAGTCATACCTTAAGACCCCATCCTTACAGGAGAATGTCGGCTTGCGTTCCTGCTGTAACCAAAGCACAGTCCTTCCTCTTACACTGCAGGGTTTTAGAAGAAGCTAAGCCCGATAGCCTAGCAAGAGAGCTCCTTGCGGGAGGCGGTTGGCTACACGCAGAACTCCGTGCCAAATAAACTTTATTCATGAAAGGGACCAGTGTTTAGCAAGAGTGTATACTTACTTGGTAGAAATCACAAGGAGGTAGGCTGCGTGTTTGCTGGAAACGGGGGCCTAATGGCACAAGCCTTGCTTTCTCATTTTGAGTGCTGCATTCATGCTGCCTTGAAGCTACCTAAATAACAGTTTTAGGACGGCTCTCTAGTCACTGCAGGCAGGGCTCTGGGAAAGGAACGAGTCTTTTCTACATCAAAAGGATGATTTCAAAACCTGGGTGGGAGCTCCTCCTGATACGCTCTAGAGCTAAAAGGAAACTTGACGTGAGTCCTTTCCTCAAGGTAAAGCCTTGAATAACCCTGCCGAAGTGGAAGCTTGGAGCAGAGTCCTTGAGGCATTAGCTTTAGGTCTGCTTTCTTTAACGTTAGTAAGCTTTTCAGGAAACGGAGGACCTCTCCTGGGCACCCTGTTCCCTGCTCGAACACCGAGCACCGGCAGGCTCCACTAGGCTGCTAAGAAACTTCCAGGCCCGGAAAACTTTCCCAGTCACTCTGTGTATGCTGAGTGTAGGGCAACACACTGCACTCTTCCCTGGGAGAGCTAGATTTCCTCAGCACTCCAACAGCTCCAGGAACTGTGTTCTCTCACGTCCTACATGTCATGCACATCTGCCTCATTGCCCTAGGCTGAGCGGCACTGAGAAACCAAAACTGCTTCGCATTCCTTCTACAAAGTCATACCTTAAGACCCCATCCTTACAGGAGAGTGTCGGCTTGCCTTCCTGCTGTAACCAAAGCACAGTTCTTCCTCTTACACTGCAGGGTTTTAGAAGAAGCTAAGCCCGAGAGCCTAGCAAGAGCGCTCCTTGGGGGAGGCGGTTGGCTACACGCAGAACTCCGTGCCAAATAAACTTTATTCAAGGAAGGGACCAGTGTGTAGCAAGAGTGTATACTTACTTGGTAGAAATCACAAGGAGATAGGCTGCGTGTTCGCTGGAAACGGGGGCCTTATGGCACAAGCCTTGCTTTCCCATTTTGAGTGCTCCATTCATGCTGCCTTGAAGCTACCTAAATCACAGTTTAGGACGGGTCTCTAGTCACTGCAGGCAGGGCTCTGGGAAAGGAACTAGTGTTCTCTACATCAACAGGGTGCTTTCATAGCCTGGGTGGGAGCTCCTCCTGATACACTCTAGAGCTAAAAGGAAACTTGACGTGAGTCCTTTCCTCAAGGTAAAGCCTTGAATAACCCTGCCGAAGTGGAAGCTTGGAGCAGAGTCCTTGGAGGCATTAGCTTTAAGTCTGCTTTCTTTAACGTTAGTAAGCTTTTCAGGAAACCGAGGACCTCGCCTGGGCACCCTATTCCCTGCACGAATACCGAGCACCGGCAGGCTCCACTAGGCTGCTAAGAAACTTCCAGGCCCAGAAACCTTTCCCAGTCACTCTGTGTATGCTGAGTGTAGGGCAACACACTGCACTCTTCCCTGGGAGAGCTAGATTTCCTCAGCACTCCAACAGCTCCAGGAACTGTGTTCTCTCACGTCCTACATGTCATACACATCTGCCTCATTGCCCTAGGCTGAGCGGCACTGAGAAACCAAAACTGCTTCGCATTCCTTCTACAAAATCATACCTTAAGACCCCATCCTTACAGGAGAATGTCGGCTTGCGTTCCTGCTGTAACCAAAGCTCAGTCCTTCCTCTTACACTGCAGGGTTTTAGAAGAAGCTAAGCCCGATAGCCTAGCAAGAGCGCTCCTTGGGGGAGGCGGTTGGCTACACGCAGAACTCCGTGCCAAATAAACTCTATTCAAGGAAGGGACCAGTGTTTAGCAAGAGTGTATACTTACTTGGTAGAAATCACAAGGAGGTAGGCTGCGTGTTCGCTGGAACCGGGGGCCTTATGGCACAAGCCTTGCTTTCCCATTTTGAGTGCTCCATTCATGCTGCCTTGAAGCTCCCTAAATAACAGTTTTAGGACGGCTCTCTAGTCACTGCAGGCAGGGCTCTGGGAAAGGAACGAGTGTTCTCTACATCAACAGGGTGCTTTCATAGCCTGGGTGGGAGCTCCTCCTGATACACTCTAGAGCTAAAAGGAAACGACGTGAGTCCTTTCCTCAAGGTAAAGCCTTGAATAGCCCTGCCGAAGTGGAAGCTTGGAGCAGAGTCCTTGAGGCATTAGCTTTAGGTCTGCTTTCTTTAACGTTAGTAAGCTTTTCAGGAAACGGAGGACCTCGCCTGGGCACCCTATTCCCTGCACGAATACCGAGCACCGGCAGGCTCCACTAGGCTGCTAAGAAACTTCCAGGCCCGGAAAACATTCCCAGTCGCTCTGTGTATGCTGAGTGTAGGGCAACACACTGCACTCTTCCCTGGGAGAGCTAGATTTCCTCAGCACTCCAACAGCTCCAGGAACTGTGTTCTCTCACGTCCTACCTGTCATACACATCTGCCTCATTGCCCTAAGCTGAGCGGCACTGAGAAACCAAAACTGCTTCGCATTCCTTCTACAAAGTCATACCTTAAGACCCCATCCTTACAGGAGAATGTCGGCTTGCGTTCCTGCTGTAACCAAAGCACAGTCCTTCCTCTTACACTGCAGGGTTTTAGAAGAAGCTAAGCCCGATAGCCTAGCAAGAGAGCTCCTTGCGGGAGGCGGTTGGCTACACGCAGAACTCCGTGCCAAATAAACTTTATTCATGAAAGGGACCAGTGTTTAGCAAGAGTGTATACTTACTTGGTAGAAATCACAAGGAGGTAGGCTGCGTGTTTGCTGGAAACGGGGGCCTAATGGCACAAGCCTTGCTTTCTCATTTTGAGTGCTCCATTCATGCTGCCTTGAAGCTACCTAAATAACAGTTTTAGGACGGCTCTCTAGTCACTGCAGGCAGGGCTCTGGGAAAGGAACGAGTCTTTTCTACATCAAAAGGATGATTTCAAAACCTGGGTGGGAGCTCCTCCTGATACGCTCTAGAGCTAAAAGGAAACTTGACGTGAGTCCTTTCCTCAAGGTAAAGCCTTGAATAGCCCTGCCGAAGTGGAAGCTTGGAGCAGAGTCCTTGAGGCATTAGCTTTAGGTCTGCTTTCTTTAACGTTAGTAAGCGTTTCAGGAAACGGAGGACCTCTCCTGGGCACCCTATTCCCTGCTCGAACACCGAGCACCGGCAGGCTCCACTAGGCTGCTAAGAAACTTCCAGGCCCGGAAACCTTTCCCAGGCACTCAGTGTATGCTGAGTGTAGGGCAACACACTACACTCTTCCCTGGGAGAGGTAGATTTCCTCAGCACTCCAACAGCTCCAGGAACTGTGTTCTCTCACGTCCTACATGTCATGCAAATCTGCCTCATTGCCCTAGGCTGAGCGGCACTGAGAAACCAAAACTGCTTCGCATTCCTTCTACAAAGTCATACCTTAAGACCCCATCCTTACAGGAGAGTGTCGGCTTGCCTTCCTGCTGTAACCAAAGCACAGTTCTTCCTCTTACACTGCAGGGTTTTAGAAGAAACTAAGCCCGAGAGCCTAGCAAGAGCGCTCCTTGGGGGAGGCGGTTGGCTACACGCAGAACTCAGTGCCAAATAAACTTTATTCAAGGAAGGGACCAGTGTGTAGCAAGAGTGTATACTTACTTGGTAGAAATCACAAGGAGGTAGGCTGCGTTTTCCCTGGAAACGGGGGCCTTATGGCACAAGCCTTGCTTTCCCATTTTGAGTGCTCCATTCATGCTGCCTTGAAGCTACCTAAATCACAGTTTAGGACGGGTCTCTAGTCACTGCAGGCAGGGCTCTGGGAAAGGAACGAGTGTTCTCTACATCAACAGGGTGCTTTCATAGCCTGGGTGGGAGCTCCTCCTGATACACTCTAGAGCTAAAAGGAAACTTGACGTGAGTCCTTTCCTCAAGGTAAAGCCTTGAATAGCCTTGCCGAAGTGGAAGCTTGGAGCAGAGTCCTTGAGGCATTAGCTTTAAGTCTGCTTTCTTTAACTTTAGTAAGCTTTTCAGGAAACGGAGGACCTCGCCTGGGCACCCTATTCCCTGCACGAATACCGAGCACCGGCAGGCTCCACTAGGCTGCTAAGAAACTTCCAGGCCCAGAAACCTTTCCCAGTCACTCTGTGTATGCTGAGTGTAGGGCAACACACTGCACTCTTCCCTGGGAGAGCTAGATTTCCTCAACACTCCAACAGCTCCAGGAACTGTGTTCTCTCACGTCCTACATGTCATGCACATCTGCCTCATTGCCCTAGGCTGAGCGGCACTGAGAAACCAAAACTGCTTCGCATTCCTTCTACAAAGTCATACCTTAAGACCCCATCCTTACAGGAGAAAGTCGGCTTGCGTTCCTGCTGTAACCAAAGCACAGTCCTTCCTCTTACACTGCAGGGTTTTAGAAGAAGCTAAGCCCGATAGTCTAGCAAGAGAGCTCCTTGCGGGAGGCGGTTGGCTACACGCAGAACTCCGTGCCAAATAAACTTTATTCATGAAAGGGACCAGTGTTTACCAAGAGTGTATACTTACTTGGTAGAAATCACAAGGAGGTAGGCTGCGTGTTCGCTGGAAACGGGGGCCTAATGGCACAAGCCTTGCTTTCTCATTTTGAGTGCTCCATTCATGCTGCCTTGAAGCTACCTAAATAACAGTTTTAGGACAGCTCTCTAGTCACTGCAGGCAGGGCTCTGGGAAAGGAACGAGACTTCTCTACATCAACAGGATGATTTCAAAACCTGGGTGGGAGCTCCTCCTGATACGCTCTAGAGCTAAAAGGAAACTTGACGTGAGTCCTTTCCTCAAGGTAAAGCCTTGAATAGCCCTGCCGAAGTGGAAGCTTGGAGCAGAGTCCTTGAGGCATTAGCTTTAGGTCTGCTTTCTTTAACGTTAGTAAGCGTTTCAGGAAACGGAGGACCTCTCCTGGGCACCCTATTCCCTGCTCGAACACCGAGCACCGGCAGGCTCCACTAGGCTGCTAAGAAACTTCCAGGCCCAGAAACCTTTCCCAGGCACTCAGTGTATGCTGAGTGTAGGGCAACACACTACACTCTTCCCTGGGAGAGCTAGATTTCCTCAGCACTCCAACAGCTCCAGGAACTGTGTTCTCTCACGTCCTACATGTCATGCAAATCTGCCTCATTGCCCTAGGCTGAGCGGCACTGAGAAACCAAAACTGCTTCGCATTCCTTCTACAAAGTCATACCTTAAGACCCCATCCTTACAGGAGAGTGTCGGCTTGCCTTCCTGCTGTAACCAAAGCACAGTTCTTCCTCTTACACTGCAGGGTTTTAGAAGAAACTAAGCCCGAGAGCCTAGCAAGAGCGCTCCTTGGGGGAGGCGGTTGGCTACACGCAGAACTCAGTGCCAAATAAACTTTATTCAAGGAAGGGACCAGTGTGTAGCAAGAGTGTATACTTACTTGGTAGAAATCACAAGGAGGTAGGCTGCGTTTTCCCTGGAAACGGGGGCCTTATGGCACAAGCCTTGCTTTCCCATTTTGAGTGCTCCATTCATGCTGCCTTGAAGCTACCTAAATCACAGTTTAGGACGGGTCTCTAGTCACTGCAGGCAGGGCTCTGGGAAAGGAACGAGTGTTCTCTACATCAACAGGGTGCTTTCATAGCCTGGGTGGGAGCTCCTCCTGATACACTCTAGAGCTAAAAGGAAACTTGACGTGAGTCCTTTCCTCAAGGTAAAGCCTTGAATAGCCTTGCCGAAGTGGAAGCTTGGAGCAGAGTCCTTGAGGCATTAGCTTTAAGTCTGCTTTCTTTAACTTTAGTAAGCTTTTCAGGAAACGGAGGACCTCGCCTGGGCACCCTATTCCCTGCACGAATACCGAGCACTGGCAGGCTCCACTAGGCTGCTAAGAAACTTCCAGGCCCGGAAAACATTCCCAGTCGCTCTGTGTATGCTGAGTGTAGGGCAACACACTGCACTCTTCCCTGGGAGAGCTAGATTTCCTCAGCACTCCAACAGCTCCAGGAACTGTGTTCTCTCACGTCCTACCTGTCATACACATCTGCCTCATTGCCCTAAGCTGAGCGGCACTGAGAAACCAAAACTGCTTCGCATTCCTTCTACAAAGTCATACCTTAAGACCCCATCCTTACAGGAGAATGTCGGCTTGCGTTCCTGCTGTAACCAAAGCACAGTCCTTCCTCTTACACTGCAGGGTTTTAGAAGAAGCTAAGCCCGATAGCCTAGCAAGAGAGCTCCTTGCGGGAGGCGGTTGGCTACACGCAGAACTCCGTGCCAAATAAACTTTATTCATGAAAGGGACCAGTGTTTAGCAAGAGTGTATACTTACTTGGTAGAAATCACAAGGAGGTAGGCTGCGTGTTTGCTGGAAACGGGGGCCTAATGGCACAAGCCTTGCTTTCTCATTTTGAGTGCTGCATTCATGCTGCCTTGAAGCTACCTAAATAACAGTTTTAGGACGGCTCTCTAGTCACTGCAGGCAGGGCTCTGGGAAAGGAACGAGTCTTTTCTACATCAAAAGGATGATTTCAAAACCTGGGTGGGAGCTCCTCCTGATACGCTCTAGAGCTAAAAGGAAACTTGACGTGAGTCCTTTCCTCAAGGTAAAGCCTTGAATAGCCCTGCCGAAGTGGAAGCTTGGAGCAGAGTCCTTGAGGCATTAGCTTTAGGTCTGCTTTCTTTAACGTTAGTAAGCTTTTCAGGAAACGGAGGACCTCTCCTGGGCACCCTGTTCCCTGCTCGAACACCGAGCACCGGCAGGCTCCACTAGGCTGCTAAGAAACTTCCAGGCCCGGAAAACTTTCCCAGTCACTCTGTGTATGCTGAGTGTAGGGCAACACACTGCACTCTTCCCTGGGAGAGCTAGATTTCCTCAGCACTCCAACAGCTCCAGGAACTGTGTTCTCTCACGTCCTACATGTCATGCACATCTGCCTCATTGCCCTAGGCTGAGCAGCACTGAGAAACAAAAACTGCTTCGCATTCCTTCTACAAAGTCATACCTTAAGACCCCATCCTTACAGGAGAGTGTCGGCTTGCCTTCCTGCTGTAACCAAAGCACAGTTCTTCCTCTTACACTGCAGGGTTTTAGAAGAAACTAAGCCCGAGAGCCTAGCAAGAGCGCTCCTTGGGGGAGGCGGTTGGCTACACGCAGAACTCAGTGCCAAATAAACTTTATTCAAGGAAGGGACCAGTGTGTAGCAAGAATGTATACTTACTTGGTAGTAATCACAAGGAGGTAGGCTGCGTGTTCGCTGGAAACGGGGGCCTTATGGCACAAGCCTTGCTTTCCCATTTTGAGTGCTCCATTCATGCTGCCTTGAAGCTACCTAAATCACAGTTTAGGACGGGTCTCTAGTCACTGCAGGCAGGGCTCTGGGAAAGGAACGAGTGTTCTCTACATCAACAGGGTGCTTTCATAGCCTGGGTGGGAGCTCCTCCTGATACACTCTAGAGCTAAAAGGAAACTTGACGTGAGTCCTTTCCTCAAGGTAAAGCCTTGAATAGCCTTGCCGAAGTGGAAGCTTGGAGCAGAGTCCTTGAGGCATTAGCTTTAAGTCTGCTTTCTTTAACTTTAGTAAGCTTTTCAGGAAACGGAGGACCTCGCCTGGGCACCCTATTCCCTGCACGAATACCGAGCACCGGCAGGCTCCACTAGGCTGCTAAGAAACTTCCAGGCCCGGAAAACATTCCCAGTCGCTCTGTGTATGCTGAGTGTAGGGCAACACACTGCACTCTTCCCTGGGAGAGCTAGATTTCCTCAGCACTCCAACAGCTCCAGGAACTGTGTTCTCTCACGTCCTACCTGTCATACACATCTGCCTCATTGCCCTAAGCTGAGCGGCACTGAGAAACCAAAACTGCTTCGCATTCCTTCTACAAAGTCATACCTTAAGACCCCATCCTTACAGGAGAATGTCGGCTTGCGTTCCTGCTGTAACCAAAGCACAGTCCTTCCTCTTACACTGCAGGGTTTTAGAAGAAGCTAAGCCCGATAGCCTAGCAAGAGAGCTCCTTGCGGGAGGCGGTTGGCTACACGCAGAACTCCGTGCCAAATAAACTTTATTCATGAAAGGGACCAGTGTTTAGCAAGAGTG
Organism: Balaenoptera ricei; assembly: GCF_028023285.1. Classification (NCBI taxonomy): domain Eukaryota; kingdom Metazoa; phylum Chordata; class Mammalia; order Artiodactyla; family Balaenopteridae; genus Balaenoptera; species Balaenoptera ricei. The sequence goes on along the minus strand of NC_082655.1, from coordinate 47,189,858 downwards.
TATACTTACTTGGTAGAAATCACAAGGAGGTAGGCTGCGTGTTTGCTGGAAACGGGGGCCTAATGGCACAAGCCTTGCTTTCTCATTTTGAGTGCTGCATTCATGCTGCCTTGAAGCTACCTAAATAACAGTTTTAGGACGGCTCTCTAGTCACTGCAGGCAGGGCTCTGGGAAAGGAACGAGTCTTTTCTACATCAAAAGGATGATTTCAAAACCTGGGTGGGAGCTCCTCCTGATACGCTCTAGAGCTAAAAGGAAACTTGACGTGAGTCCTTTCCTCAAGGTAAAGCCTTGAATAACGCTGCCGAAGTGGAAGCTTGGAGCAGAGTCCTTGAGGCATTAGCTTTAGGTCTGCTTTCTTTAACGTTAGTAAGCTTTTCAGGAAACGGAGGACCTCTCCTGGGCACCCTGTTCCCTGCTCGAACACCGAGCACCGGCAGGCTCCACTAGGCTGCTAAGAAACTTCCAGGCCCGGAAAACTTTCCCAGTCACTCTGTGTATGCTGAGTGTAGGGCAACACACTGCACTCTTCCCTGGGAGAGCTAGATTTCCTCAGCACTCCAACAGCTCCAGGAACTGTGTTCTCTCACGTCCTACATGTCATGCACATCTGCCTCATTGCCCTAGGCTGAGCGGCACTGAGAAACCAAAACTGCTTCGCATTCCTTCTACAAAGTCATACCTTAAGACCCCATCCTTACAGGAGAGTGTCGGCTTGCCTTCCTGCTGTAACCAAAGCACAGTTCTTCCTCTTACACTGCAGGGTTTTAGAAGAAGCTAAGCCCGAGAGCCTAGCAAGAGCGCTCCTTGGGGGAGGCGGTTGGCTACACGCAGAACTCCGTGCCAAATAAACTTTATTCAAGGAAGGGACCAGTGTGTAGCAAGAGTGTATACTTACTTGGTAGAAATCACAAGGAGATAGGCTGCGTGTTCGCTGGAAACGGGGGCCTTATGGCACAAGCCTTGCTTTCCCATTTTGAGTGCTCCATTCATGCTGCCTTGAAGCTACCTAAATCACAGTTTAGGACGGGTCTCTAGTCACTGCAGGCAGGGCTCTGGGAAAGGAACTAGTGTTCTCTACATCAACAGGGTGCTTTCATAGCCTGGGTGGGAGCTCCTCCTGATACACTCTAGAGCTAAAAGGAAACTTGACGTGAGTCCTTTCCTCAAGGTAAAGCCTTGAATAACCCTGCCGAAGTGGAAGCTTGGAGCAGAGTCCTTGGAGGCATTAGCTTTAAGTCTGCTTTCTTTAACGTTAGTAAGCTTTTCAGGAAACGGAGGACCTCGCCTGGGCACCCTATTCCCTGCACGAATACCGAGCACCGGCAGGCTCCACTAGGCTGCTAAGAAACTTCCAGGCCCAGAAACCTTTCCCAGTCACTCTGTGTATGCTGAGTGTAGGGCAACACACTGCACTCTTCCCTGGGAGAGCTAGATTTCCTCAGCACTCCAACAGCTCCAGGAACTGTGTTCTCTCACGTCCTACATGTCATACACATCTGCCTCATTGCCCTAGGCTGAGCGGCACTGAGAAACCAAAACTGCTTCGCATTCCTTCTACAAAATCATACCTTAAGACCCCATCCTTACAGGAGAATGTCGGCTTGCGTTCCTGCTGTAACCAAAGCTCAGTCCTTCCTCTTACACTGCAGGGTTTTAGAAGAAGCTAAGCCCGATAGCCTAGCAAGAGCGCTCCTTGGGGGAGGCGGTTGGCTACACGCAGAACTCCGTGCCAAATAAACTCTATTCAAGGAAGGGACCAGTGTTTAGCAAGAGTGTATACTTACTTGGTAGAAATCACAAGGAGGTAGGCTGCGTGTTCGCTGGAACCGGGGGCCTTATGGCACAAGCCTTGCTTTCCCATTTTGAGTGCTCCATTCATGCTGCCTTGAAGCTCCCTAAATAACAGTTTTAGGACGGCTCTCTAGTCACTGCAGGCAGGGCTCTGGGAAAGGAACGAGTGTTCTCTACATCAACAGGGTGCTTTCATAGCCTGGGTGGGAGCTCCTCCTGATACACTCTAGAGCTAAAAGGAAACGACGTGAGTCCTTTCCTCAAGGTAAAGCCTTGAATAGCCCTGCCGAAGTGGAAGCTTGGAGCAGAGTCCTTGAGGCATTAGCTTTAGGTCTGCTTTCTTTAACGTTAGTAAGCTTTTCAGGAAACGGAGGACCTCGCCTGGGCACCCTATTCCCTGCACGAATACCGAGCACCGGCAGGCTCCACTAGGCTGCTAAGAAACTTCCAGGCCCGGAAAACATTCCCAGTCGCTCTGTGTATGCTGAGTGTAGGGCAACACACTGCACTCTTCCCTGGGAGAGCTAGATTTCCTCAGCACTCCAACAGCTCCAGGAACTGTGTTCTCTCACGTCCTACCTGTCATACACATCTGCCTCATTGCCCTAAGCTGAGCGGCACTGAGAAACCAAAACTGCTTCGCATTCCTTCTACAAAGTCATACCTTAAGACCCCATCCTTACAGGAGAATGTCGGCTTGCGTTCCTGCTGTAACCAAAGCACAGTCCTTCCTCTTACACTGCAGGGTTTTAGAAGAAGCTAAGCCCGATAGCCTAGCAAGAGAGCTCCTTGCGGGAGGCGGTTGGCTACACGCAGAACTCCGTGCCAAATAAACTTTATTCATGAAAGGGACCAGTGTTTAGCAAGAGTGTATACTTACTTGGTAGAAATCACAAGGAGGTAGGCTGCGTGTTTGCTGGAAACGGGGGCCTAATGGCACAAGCCTTGCTTTCTCATTTTGAGTGCTCCATTCATGCTGCCTTGAAGCTACCTAAATAACAGTTTTAGGACGGCTCTCTAGTCACTGCAGGCAGGGCTCTGGGAAAGGAACGAGTCTTTTCTACATCAAAAGGATGATTTCAAAACCTGGGTGGGAGCTCCTCCTGATACGCTCTAGAGCTAAAAGGAAACTTGACGTGAGTCCTTTCCTCAAGGTAAAGCCTTGAATAGCCCTGCCGAAGTGGAAGCTTGGAGCAGAGTCCTTGAGGCATTAGCTTTAGGTCTGCTTTCTTTAACGTTAGTAAGCGTTTCAGGAAACGGAGGACCTCTCCTGGGCACCCTATTCCCTGCTCGAACACCGAGCACCGGCAGGCTCCACTAGGCTGCTAAGAAACTTCCAGGCCCGGAAACCTTTCCCAGGCACTCAGTGTATGCTGAGTGTAGGGCAACACACTACACTCTTCCCTGGGAGAGCTAGATTTCCTCAGCACTCCAACAGCTCCAGGAACTGTGTTCTCTCACGTCCTACATGTCATGCAAATCTGCCTCATTGCCCTAGGCTGAGCGGCACTGAGAAACCAAAACTGCTTCGCATTCCTTCTACAAAGTCATACCTTAAGACCCCATCCTTACAGGAGAGTGTCGGCTTGCCTTCCTGCTGTAACCAAAGCACAGTTCTTCCTCTTACACTGCAGGGTTTTAGAAGAAACTAAGCCCGAGAGCCTAGCAAGAGCGCTCCTTGGGGGAGGCGGTTGGCTACACGCAGAACTCAGTGCCAAATAAACTTTATTCAAGGAAGGGACCAGTGTGTAGCAAGAGTGTATACTTACTTGGTAGAAATCACAAGGAGGTAGGCTGCGTTTTCCCTGGAAACGGGGGCCTTATGGCACAAGCCTTGCTTTCCCATTTTGAGTGCTCCATTCATGCTGCCTTGAAGCTACCTAAATCACAGTTTAGGACGGGTCTCTAGTCACTGCAGGCAGGGCTCTGGGAAAGGAACGAGTGTTCTCTACATCAACAGGGTGCTTTCATAGCCTGGGTGGGAGCTCCTCCTGATACACTCTAGAGCTAAAAGGAAACTTGACGTGAGTCCTTTCCTCAAGGTAAAGCCTTGAATAGCCTTGCCGAAGTGGAAGCTTGGAGCAGAGTCCTTGAGGCATTAGCTTTAAGTCTGCTTTCTTTAACTTTAGTAAGCTTTTCAGGAAACGGAGGACCTCGCCTGGGCACCCTATTCCCTGCACGAATACCGAGCACTGGCAGGCTCCACTAGGCTGCTAAGAAACTTCCAGGCCCGGAAAACATTCCCAGTCGCTCTGTGTATGCTGAGTGTAGGGCAACACACTGCACTCTTCCCTGGGAGAGCTAGATTTCCTCAGCACTCCAACAGCTCCAGGAACTGTGTTCTCTCACGTCCTACATGTCATACACATCTGCCTCATTGCCCTAGGCTGAGCGGCACTGAGAAACCAAAACTGCTTCGCATTCCTTCTACAAAGTCATACCTTAAGACCCCATCCTTACAGGAGAAAGTCGGCTTGCGTTCCTGCTGTAACCAAAGCTCAGTCCTTCCTCTTACACTGCAGGGTTTTAGAAGAAGCTAAGCCCGATAGCCTAGCAAGAGCGCTCCTTGGGGGAGGCGGTTGGCTACACGCAGAACTCCGTGCCAAATAAACTCTATTCAAGGAAGGGACCAGTGTTTAGCAAGAGTGTATACTTACTTGGTAGAAATCACAAGGAGGTAGGCTGCGTGTTCGCTGGAACCGGGGGCCTTATGGCACAAGCCTTGCTTTCCCATTTTGAGTGCTCCATTCATGCTGCCTTGAAGCTACCTAAATCACAGTTTAGGACGGGTCTCTAGTAACTGCAGGCAGGGCTCTGGGAAAGGAACGAGTGTTCTCTACATCAACAGGGTGCTTTCATAGCCTGGGTGGGAGCTCCTCCTGATACACTCTAGAGCTAAAAGGAAACTTGACGTGAGTCCTTTCCTCAAGGTAAAGCCTTGAATAACCCTGCCGAAGTGGAAGCTTGGAGCAGAGTCCTTGAGGCATTAGCTTTAAGTCTGCTTTCTTTAACGTTAGTAAGCTTTTCAGGAAACGGAGGACCTCGCCTGGGCACCCTATTCCCTGCACGAATACCGAGCACCGGCAGGCTCCACTAGGCTGCTAAGAAACTTCCAGGCCCAGAAACCTTTCCCAGTCACTCTGTGTATGCTGAGTGTAGGGCAACACACTGCACTCTTCCCTGGGAGAGCTAGATTTCCTCAGCACTCCAACAGCTCCAGGAACTGTGTTCTCTCACGTCCTACATGTCATACACATCTGCCTCATTGCCCTAGGCTGAGCGGCACTGAGAAACCAAAACTGCTTCGCATTCCTTCTACAAAATCATACCTTAAGACCCCATCCTTACAGGAGAAAGTCGGCTTGCGTTCCTGCTGTAACCAAAGCTCAGTCCTTCCTCTTACACTGCAGGGTTTTAGAAGAAGCTAAGCCCGATAGCCTAGCAAGAGAGCTCCTTGCGGGAGGCGGTTGGCTACACGCAGAACTCCGTGCCAAATAAACTTTATTCATGAAAGGGACCAGTGTTTAGCAAGAGTGTATACTTACTTGGTAGAAATCACAAGGAGGTAGGCTGCGTGTTTGCTGGAAACGGGGGCCTAATGGCACAAGCCTTGCTTTCTCATTTTGAGTGCTGCATTCATGCTGCCTTGAAGCTACCTAAATAACAGTTTTAGGACGGCTCTCTAGTCACTGCAGGCAGGGCTCTGGGAAAGGAACGAGTCTTTTCTACATCAAAAGGATGATTTCAAAACCTGGGTGGGAGCTCCTCCTGATACGCTCTAGAGCTAAAAGGAAACTTGACGTGAGTCCTTTCCTCAAGGTAAAGCCTTGAATAGCCCTGCCGAAGTGGAAGCTTGGAGCAGAGTCCTTGAGGCATTAGCTTTAGGTCTGCTTTCTTTAACGTTAGTAAGCTTTTCAGGAAACGGAGGACCTCTCCTGGGCACCCTGTTCCCTGCTCGAACACCGAGCACCGGCAGGCTCCACTAGGCTGCTAAGAAACTTCCAGGCCCGGAAAACTTTCCCAGTCACTCTGTGTATGCTGAGTGTAGGGCAACACACTGCACTCTTCCCTGGGAGAGCTAGATTTCCTCAGCACTCCAACAGCTCCAGGAACTGTGTTCTCTCACGTCCTACATGTCATTCACATCTGCCTCATTGCCCTAGGCTGAGCAGCACTGAGAAACAAAAACTGCTTCGCATTCCTTCTACAAAGTCATACCTTAAGACCCCATCCTTACTGGAGAGTGTCGGCTTGCCTTCCTGCTGTAACCAAAGCACAGTTCTTCCTCTTACACTGCAGGGTTTTAGAAGAAACTAAGCCCGAGAGCCTAGCAAGAGCGCTCCTTGGGGGAGGCGGTTGGCTACACGCAGAACTCAGTGCCAAATAAACTTTATTCAAGGAAGGGACCAGTGTGTAGCAAGAATGTATACTTACTTGGTAGTAATCACAAGGAGGTAGGCTGCGTGTTCGCTGGAAATGGGGGCCTTATGGCACAAGCCTTGCTTTCCCATTTTGAGTGCTCCATTCATGCTGCCTTGAAGCTACCTAAATCACAGTTTAGGACGGGTCTCTAGTCACTGCAGGCAGGGCTCTGGGAAAGGAACGAGTGTTCTCTACATCAACAGGGTGCTTTCATAGCCTGGGTGGGAGCTCCTCCTGATACACTCTAGAGCTAAAAGGAAACTTGACGTGAGTCCTTTCCTCAAGGTAAAGCCTTGAATAGCCTTGCCGAAGTGGAAGCTTGGAGCAGAGTCCTTGAGGCATTAGCTTTAAGTCTGCTTTCTTTAACTTTAGTAAGCTTTTCAGGAAACGGAGGACCTCGCCTGGGCACCCTATTCCCTGCACGAATACCGAGCACCGGCAGGCTCCACTAGGCTGCTAAGAAACTTCCAGGCCCGGAAAACATTCCCAGTCGCTCTGTGTATGCTGAGTGTAGGGCAACACACTGCACTCTTCCCTGGGAGAGCTAGATTTCCTCAGCACTCCAACAGCTCCAGGAACTGTGTTCTCTCACGTCCTACCTGTCATACACATCTGCCTCATTGCCCTAAGCTGAGCGGCACTGAGAAACCAAAACTGCTTCGCATTCCTTCTACAAAGTCATACCTTAAGACCCCATCCTTACAGGAGAATGTCGGCTTGCGTTCCTGCTGTAACCAAAGCACAGTCCTTCCTCTTACACTGCAGGGTTTTAGAAGAAGCTAAGCCCGATAGCCTAGCAAGAGAGCTCCTTGCGGGAGGCGGTTGGCTACACGCAGAACTCCGTGCCAAATAAACTTTATTCATGAAAGGGACCAGTGTTTAGCAAGAGTGTATACTTACTTGGTAGAAATCACAAGGAGGTAGGCTGCGTGTTTGCTGGAAACGGGGGCCTAATGGCACAAGCCTTGCTTTCTCATTTTGAGTGCTGCATTCATGCTGCCTTGAAGCTACCTAAATAACAGTTTTAGGACGGCTCTCTAGTCACTGCAGGCAGGGCTCTGGGAAAGGAACGAGTCTTTTCTACATCAAAAGGATGATTTCAAAACCTGGGTGGGAGCTCCTCCTGATACGCTCTAGAGCTAAAAGGAAACTTGACGTGAGTCCTTTCCTCAAGGTAAAGCCTTGAATAACCCTGCCGAAGTGGAAGCTTGGAGCAGAGTCCTTGAGGCATTAGCTTTAGGTCTGCTTTCTTTAACGTTAGTAAGCTTTTCAGGAAACGGAGGACCTCTCCTGGGCACCCTGTTCCCTGCTCGAACACCGAGCACCGGCAGGCTCCACTAGGCTGCTAAGAAACTTCCAGGCCCGGAAAACTTTCCCAGTCACTCTGTGTATGCTGAGTGTAGGGCAACACACTGCACTCTTCCCTGGGAGAGCTAGATTTCCTCAGCACTCCAACAGCTCCAGGAACTGTGTTCTCTCACGTCCTACATGTCATGCACATCTGCCTCATTGCCCTAGGCTGAGCGGCACTGAGAAACCAAAACTGCTTCGCATTCCTTCTACAAAGTCATACCTTAAGACCCCATCCTTACAGGAGAGTGTCGGCTTGCCTTCCTGCTGTAACCAAAGCACAGTTCTTCCTCTTACACTGCAGGGTTTTAGAAGAAGCTAAGCCCGAGAGCCTAGCAAGAGCGCTCCTTGGGGGAGGCGGTTGGCTACACGCAGAACTCCGTGCCAAATAAACTTTATTCAAGGAAGGGACCAGTGTGTAGCAAGAGTGTATACTTACTTGGTAGAAATCACAAGGAGATAGGCTGCGTGTTCGCTGGAAACGGGGGCCTTATGGCACAAGCCTTGCTTTCCCATTTTGAGTGCTCCATTCATGCTGCCTTGAAGCTACCTAAATCACAGTTTAGGACGGGTCTCTAGTCACTGCAGGCAGGGCTCTGGGAAAGGAACTAGTGTTCTCTACATCAACAGGGTGCTTTCATAGCCTGGGTGGGAGCTCCTCCTGATACACTCTAGAGCTAAAAGGAAACTTGACGTGAGTCCTTTCCTCAAGGTAAAGCCTTGAATAACCCTGCCGAAGTGGAAGCTTGGAGCAGAGTCCTTGGAGGCATTAGCTTTAAGTCTGCTTTCTTTAACGTTAGTAAGCTTTTCAGGAAACCGAGGACCTCGCCTGGGCACCCTATTCCCTGCACGAATACCGAGCACCGGCAGGCTCCACTAGGCTGCTAAGAAACTTCCAGGCCCAGAAACCTTTCCCAGTCACTCTGTGTATGCTGAGTGTAGGGCAACACACTGCACTCTTCCCTGGGAGAGCTAGATTTCCTCAGCACTCCAACAGCTCCAGGAACTGTGTTCTCTCACGTCCTACATGTCATACACATCTGCCTCATTGCCCTAGGCTGAGCGGCACTGAGAAACCAAAACTGCTTCGCATTCCTTCTACAAAATCATACCTTAAGACCCCATCCTTACAGGAGAATGTCGGCTTGCGTTCCTGCTGTAACCAAAGCTCAGTCCTTCCTCTTACACTGCAGGGTTTTAGAAGAAGCTAAGCCCGATAGCCTAGCAAGAGCGCTCCTTGGGGGAGGCGGTTGGCTACACGCAGAACTCCGTGCCAAATAAACTCTATTCAAGGAAGGGACCAGTGTTTAGCAAGAGTGTATACTTACTTGGTAGAAATCACAAGGAGGTAGGCTGCGTGTTCGCTGGAACCGGGGGCCTTATGGCACAAGCCTTGCTTTCCCATTTTGAGTGCTCCATTCATGCTGCCTTGAAGCTCCCTAAATAACAGTTTTAGGACGGCTCTCTAGTCACTGCAGGCAGGGCTCTGGGAAAGGAACGAGTGTTCTCTACATCAACAGGGTGCTTTCATAGCCTGGGTGGGAGCTCCTCCTGATACACTCTAGAGGTAAAAGGAAACGACGTGAGTCCTTTCCTCAAGGTAAAGCCTTGAATAGCCCTGCCGAAGTGGAAGCTTGGAGCAGAGTCCTTGAGGCATTAGCTTTAGGTCTGCTTTCTTTAACGTTAGTAAGCTTTTCAGGAAACGGAGGACCTCGCCTGGGCACCCTATTCCCTGCACGAATACCGAGCACCGGCAGGCTCCACTAGGCTGCTAAGAAACTTCCAGGCCCGGAAAACATTCCCAGTCGCTCTGTGTATGCTGAGTGTAGGGCAACACACTGCACTCTTCCCTGGGAGAGCTAGATTTCCTCAGCACTCCAAAAGCTCCAGGAACTGTGTTCTCTCACGTCCTACCTGTCATACACATCTGCCTCATTGCCCTAAGCTGAGCGGCACTGAGAAACCAAAACTGCTTCGCATTCCTTCTACAAAGTCATACCTTAAGACCCCATCCTTACAGGAGAATGTCGGCTTGCGTTCCTGCTGTAACCAAAGCACAGTCCTTCCTCTTACACTGCAGGGTTTTAGAAGAAGCTAAGCCCGATAGCCTAGCAAGAGAGCTCCTTGCGGGAGGCGGTTGGCTACACGCAGAACTCCGTGCCAAATAAACTTTATTCATGAAAGGGACCAGTGTTTAGCAAGAGTGTATACTTACTTGGTAGAAATCACAAGGAGGTAGGCTGCGTGTTTGCTGGAAACGGGGGCCTAATGGCACAAGCCTTGCTTTCTCATTTTGAGTGCTCCATTCATGCTGCCTTGAAGCTACCTAAATAACAGTTTTAGGACGGCTCTCTAGTCACTGCAGGCAGGGCTCTGGGAAAGGAACGAGTCTTTTCTACATCAAAAGGATGATTTCAAAACCTGGGTGGGAGCTCCTCCTGATACGCTCTAGAGCTAAAAGGAAACTTGACGTGAGTCCTTTCCTCAAGGTAAAGCCTTGAATAGCCCTGCCGAAGTGGAAGCTTGGAGCAGAGTCCTTGAGGCATTAGCTTTAGGTCTGCTTTCTTTAACGTTAGTAAGCGTTTCAGGAAACGGAGGACCTCTCCTGGGCACCCTATTCCCTGCTCGAACACCGAGCACCGGCAGGCTCCACTAGGCTGCTAAGAAACTTCCAGGCCCGGAAACCTTTCCCAGGCACTCAGTGTATGCTGAGTGTAGGGCAACACACTACACTCTTCCCTGGGAGAGCTAGATTTCCTCAGCACTCCAACAGCTCCAGGAACTGTGTTCTCTCACGTCCTACATGTCATGCAAATCTGCCTCATTGCCCTAGGCTGAGCGGCACTGAGAAACCAAAACTGCTTCGCATTCCTTCTACAAAGTCATACCTTAAGACCCCATCCTTACAGGAGAGTGTCGGCTTGCCTTCCTGCTGTAACCAAAGCACAGTTCTTCCTCTTACACTGCAGGGTTTTAGAAGAAACTAAGCCCGAGAGCCTAGCAAGAGCGCTCCTTGGGGGAGGCGGTTGGCTACACGCAGAACTCAGTGCCAAATAAACTTTATTCAAGGAAGGGACCAGTGTGTAGCAAGAGTGTATACTTACTTGGTAGAAATCACAAGGAGGTAGGCTGCGTTTTCCCTGGAAACGGGGGCCTTATGGCACAAGCCTTGCTTTCCCATTTTGAGTGCTCCATTCATGCTGCCTTGAAGCTACCTAAATCACAGTTTAGGACGGGTCTCTAGTCACTGCAGGCAGGGCTCTGGGAAAGGAACGAGTGTTCTCTACATCAACAGGGTGCTTTCATAGCCTGGGTGGGAGCTCCTCCTGATACACTCTAGAGCTAAAAGGAAACTTGACGTGAGTCCTTTCCTCAAGGTAAAGCCTTGAATAGCCTTGCCGAAGTGGAAGCTTGGAGCAGAGTCCTTGAGGCATTAGCTTTAAGTCTGCTTTCTTTAACTTTAGTAAGCTTTTCAGGAAACGGAGGACCTCGCCTGGGCACCCTATTCCCTGCACGAATACCGAGCACTGGCAGGCTCCACTAGGCTGCTAAGAAACTTCCAGGCCCGGAAAACATTCCCAGTCGCTCTGTGTATGCTGAGTGTAGGGCAACACACTGCACTCTTCCCTGGGAGAGCTAGATTTCCTCAGCACTCCAACAGCTCCAGGAACTGTGTTCTCTCACGTCCTACATGTCATACACATCTGCCTCATTGCCCTAGGCTGAGCGGCACTGAGAAACCAAAACTGCTTCGCATTCCTTCTACAAAGTCATACCTTAAGACCCCATCCTTACAGGAGAAAGTCGGCTTGCGTTCCTGCTGTAACCAAAGCTCAGTCCTTCCTCTTACACTGCAGGGTTTTAGAAGAAGCTAAGCCCGATAGCCTAGCAAGAGCGCTCCTTGGGGGAGGCGGTTGGCTACACGCAGAACTCCGTGCCAAATAAACTCTATTCAAGGAAGGGACCAGTGTTTAGCAAGAGTGTATACTTACTTGGTAGAAATCACAAGGAGGTAGGCTGCGTGTTCGCTGGAACCGGGGGCCTTATGGCACAAGCCTTGCTTTCCCATTTTGAGTGCTCCATTCATGCTGCCTTGAAGCTACCTAAATCACAGTTTAGGACGGGTCTCTAGTAACTGCAGGCAGGGCTCTGGGAAAGGAACGAGTGTTCTCTACATCAACAGGGTGCTTTCATAGCCTGGGTGGGAGCTCCTCCTGATACACTCTAGAGCTAAAAGGAAACTTGACGTGAGTCCTTTCCTCAAGGTAAAGCCTTGAATAACCCTGCCGAAGTGGAAGCTTGGAGCAGAGTCCTTGAGGCATTAGCTTTAAGTCTGCTTTCTTTAATGTTAGTAAGCTTTTCAGGAAACGGAGGACCTCGCCTGGGCACCCTATTCCCTGCACGAATACCGAGCACCGGCAGGCTCCACTAGGCTGCTAAGAAACTTCCAGGCCCAGAAACCTTTCCCAGTCACTCTGTGTATGCTGAGTGTAGGGCAACACACTGCACTCTTCCCTGGGAGAGCTAGATTTCCTCAGCACTCCAACAGCTCCAGGAACTGTGTTCTCTCACGTCCTACATGTCATACACATCTGCCTCATTGCCCTAGGCTGAGCGGCACTGAGAAACCAAAACTGCTTCGCATTCCTTCTACAAAATCATACCTTAAGACCCCATCCTTACAGGAGAAAGTCGGCTTGCGTTCCTGCTGTAACCAAAGCTCAGTCCTTCCTCTTACACTGCAGGGTTTTAGAAGAAGCTAAGCCCGATAGCCTAGCAAGAGAGCTCCTTGCGGGAGGCGGTTGGCTACACGCAGAACTCCGTGCCAAATAAACTTTATTCATGAAAGGGACCAGTGTTTAGCAAGAGTGTATACTTACTTGGTAGAAATCACAAGGAGGTAGGCTGCGTGTTTGCTGGAAACGGGGGCCTAATGGCACAAGCCTTGCTTTCTCATTTTGAGTGCTGCATTCATGCTGCCTTGAAGCTACCTAAATAACAGTTTTAGGACGGCTCTCTAGTCACTGCAGGCAGGGCTCTGGGAAAGGAACGAGTCTTTTCTACATCAAAAGGATGATTTCAAAACCTGGGTGGGAGCTCCTCCTGATACGCTCTAGAGCTAAAAGGAAACTTGACGTGAGTCCTTTCCTCAAGGTAAAGCCTTGAATAGCCCTGCCGAAGTGGAAGCTTGGAGCAGAGTCCTTGAGGCATTAGCTTTAGGTCTGCTTTCTTTAACGTTAGTAAGCTTTTCAGGAAACGGAGGACCTCTCCTGGGCACCCTGTTCCCTGCTCGAACACCGAGCACCGGCAGGCTCCACTAGGCTGCTAAGAAACTTCCAGGCCCGGAAAACTTTCCCAGTCACTCTGTGTATGCTGAGTGTAGGGCAACACACTGCACTCTTCCCTGGGAGAGCTAGATTTCCTCAGCACTCCAACAGCTCCAGGAACTGTGTTCTCTCACGTCCTACATGTCATGCACATCTGCCTCATTGCCCTAGGCTGAGCAGCACTGAGAAACAAAAACTGCTTCGCATTCCTTCTACAAAGTCATACCTTAAGACCCCATCCTTACAGGAGAGTGTCGGCTTGCCTTCCTGCTGTAACCAAAGCACAGTTCTTCCTCTTACACTGCAGGGTTTTAGAAGAAACTAAGCCCGAGAGCCTAGCAAGAGCGCTCCTTGGGGGAGGCGGTTGGCTACACGCAGAACTCAGTGCCAAATAAACTTTATTCAAGGAAGGGACCAGTGTGTAGCAAGAATGTATACTTACTTGGTAGTAATCACAAGGAGGTAGGCTGCGTGTTCGCTGGAAATGGGGGCCTTATGGCACAAGCCTTGCTTTCCCATTTTGAGTGCTCCATTCATGCTGCCTTGAAGCTACCTAAATCACAGTTTAGGACGGGTCTCTAGTCACTGCAGGCAGGGCTCTGGGAAAGGAACGAGTGTTCTCTACATCAACAGGGTGCTTTCATAGCCTGGGTGGGAGCTCCTCCTGATACACTCTAGAGCTAAAAGGAAACTTGACGTGAGTCCTTTCCTCAAGGTAAAGCCTTGAATAGCCTTGCCGAAGTGGAAGCTTGGAGCAGAGTCCTTGAGGCATTAGCTTTAAGTCTGCTTTCTTTAACTTTAGTAAGCTTTTCAGGAAACGGAGGACCTCGCCTGGGCACCCTATTCCCTGCACGAATACCGAGCACCGGCAGGCTCCACTAGGCTGCTAAGAAACTTCCAGGCCCGGAAAACATTCCCAGTCGCTCTGTGTATGCTGAGTGTAGGGCAACACACTGCACTCTTCCCTGGGAGAGCTAGATTTCCTCAGCACTCCAACAGCTCCAGGAACTGTGTTCTCTCACGTCCTACCTGTCATACACATCTGCCTCATTGCCCTAAGCTGAGCGGCACTGAGAAACCAAAACTGCTTCGCATTCCTTCTACAAAGTCATACCTTAAGACCCCATCCTTACAGGAGAATGTCGGCTTGCGTTCCTGCTGTAACCAAAGCACAGTCCTTCCTCTTACACTGCAGGGTTTTAGAAGAAGCTAAGCCCGATAGCCTAGCAAGAGAGCTCCTTGCGGGAGGCGGTTGGCTACACGCAGAACTCCGTGCCAAATAAACTTTATTCATGAAAGGGACCAGTGTTTAGCAAGAGTGTATACTTACTTGGTAGAAATCACAAGGAGGTAGGCTGCGTGTTTGCTGGAAACGGGGGCCTAATGGCACAAGCCTTGCTTTCTCATTTTGAGTGCTGCATTCATGCTGCCTTGAAGCTACCTAAATAACAGTTTTAGGACGGCTCTCTAGTCACTGCAGGCAGGGCTCTGGGAAAGGAACGAGTCTTTTCTACATCAAAAGGATGATTTCAAAACCTGGGTGGGAGCTCCTCCTGATACGCTCTAGAGCTAAAAGGAAACTTGACGTGAGTCCTTTCCTCAAGGTAAAGCCTTGAATAACCCTGCCGAAGTGGAAGCTTGGAGCAGAGTCCTTGAGGCATTAGCTTTAGGTCTGCTTTCTTTAACGTTAGTAAGCTTTTCAGGAAACGGAGGACCTCTCCTGGGCACCCTGTTCCCTGCTCGAACACCGAGCACCGGCAGGCTCCACTAGGCTGCTAAGAAACTTCCAGGCCCGGAAAACTTTCCCAGTCACTCTGTGTATGCTGAGTGTAGGGCAACACACTGCACTCTTCCCTGGGAGAGCTAGATTTCCTCAGCACTCCAACAGCTCCAGGAACTGTGTTCTCTCACGTCCTACATGTCATGCACATCTGCCTCATTGCCCTAGGCTGAGCGGCACTGAGAAACCAAAACTGCTTCGCATTCCTTCTACAAAGTCATACCTTAAGACCCCATCCTTACAGGAGAGTGTCGGCTTGCCTTCCTGCTGTAACCAAAGCACAGTTCTTCCTCTTACACTGCAGGGTTTTAGAAGAAGCTAAGCCCGAGAGCCTAGCAAGAGCGCTCCTTGGGGGAGGCGGTTGGCTACACGCAGAACTCCGTGCCAAATAAACTTTATTCAAGGAAGGGACCAGTGTGTAGCAAGAGTGTATACTTACTTGGTAGAAATCACAAGGAGATAGGCTGCGTGTTCGCTGGAAACGGGGGCCTTATGGCACAAGCCTTGCTTTCCCATTTTGAGTGCTCCATTCATGCTGCCTTGAAGCTACCTAAATCACAGTTTAGGACGGGTCTCTAGTCACTGCAGGCAGGGCTCTGGGAAAGGAACTAGTGTTCTCTACATCAACAGGGTGCTTTCATAGCCTGGGTGGGAGCTCCTCCTGATACACTCTAGAGCTAAAAGGAAACTTGACGTGAGTCCTTTCCTCAAGGTAAAGCCTTGAATAACCCTGCCGAAGTGGAAGCTTGGAGCAGAGTCCTTGGAGGCATTAGCTTTAAGTCTGCTTTCTTTAACGTTAGTAAGCTTTTCAGGAAACCGAGGACCTCGCCTGGGCACCCTATTCCCTGCACGAATACCGAGCACCGGCAGGCTCCACTAGGCTGCTAAGAAACTTCCAGGCCCAGAAACCTTTCCCAGTCACTCTGTGTATGCTGAGTGTAGGGCAACACACTGCACTCTTCCCTGGGAGAGCTAGATTTCCTCAGCACTCCAACAGCTCCAGGAACTGTGTTCTCTCACGTCCTACATGTCATACACATCTGCCTCATTGCCCTAGGCTGAGCGGCACTGAGAAACCAAAACTGCTTCGCATTCCTTCTACAAAATCATACCTTAAGACCCCATCCTTACAGGAGAATGTCGGCTTGCGTTCCTGCTGTAACCAAAGCTCAGTCCTTCCTCTTACACTGCAGGGTTTTAGAAGAAGCTAAGCCCGATAGCCTAGCAAGAGCGCTCCTTGGGGGAGGCGGTTGGCTACACGCAGAACTCCGTGCCAAATAAACTCTATTCAAGGAAGGGACCAGTGTTTAGCAAGAGTGTATACTTACTTGGTAGAAATCACAAGGAGGTAGGCTGCGTGTTCGCTGGAACCGGGGGCCTTATGGCACAAGCCTTGCTTTCCCATTTTGAGTGCTCCATTCATGCTGCCTTGAAGCTCCCTAAATAACAGTTTTAGGACGGCTCTCTAGTCACTGCAGGCAGGGCTCTGGGAAAGGAACGAGTGTTCTCTACATCAACAGGGTGCTTTCATAGCCTGGGTGGGAGCTCCTCCTGATACACTCTAGAGCTAAAAGGAAACGACGTGAGTCCTTTCCTCAAGGTAAAGCCTTGAATAGCCCTGCCGAAGTGGAAGCTTGGAGCAGAGTCCTTGAGGCATTAGCTTTAGGTCTGCTTTCTTTAACGTTAGTAAGCTTTTCAGGAAACGGAGGACCTCGCCTGGGCACCCTATTCCCTGCACGAATACCGAGCACCGGCAGGCTCCACTAGGCTGCTAAGAAACTTCCAGGCCCGGAAAACATTCCCAGTCGCTCTGTGTATGCTGAGTGTAGGGCAACACACTGCACTCTTCCCTGGGAGAGCTAGATTTCCTCAGCACTCCAAAAGCTCCAGGAACTGTGTTCTCTCACGTCCTACCTGTCATACACATCTGCCTCATTGCCCTAAGCTGAGCGGCACTGAGAAACCAAAACTGCTTCGCATTCCTTCTACAAAGTCATACCTTAAGACCCCATCCTTACAGGAGAATGTCGGCTTGCGTTCCTGCTGTAACCAAAGCACAGTCCTTCCTCTTACACTGCAGGGTTTTAGAAGAAGCTAAGCCCGATAGCCTAGCAAGAGAGCTCCTTGCGGGAGGCGGTTGGCTACACGCAGAACTCCGTGCCAAATAAACTTTATTCATGAAAGGGACCAGTGTTTAGCAAGAGTGTATACTTACTTGGTAGAAATCACAAGGAGGTAGGCTGCGTGTTTGCTGGAAACGGGGGCCTAATGGCACAAGCCTTGCTTTCTCATTTTGAGTGCTCCATTCATGCTGCCTTGAAGCTACCTAAATAACAGTTTTAGGACGGCTCTCTAGTCACTGCAGGCAGGGCTCTGGGAAAGGAACGAGTCTTTTCTACATCAAAAGGATGATTTCAAAACCTGGGTGGGAGCTCCTCCTGATACGCTCTAGAGCTAAAAGGAAACTTGACGTGAGTCCTTTCCTCAAGGTAAAGCCTTGAATAGCCCTGCCGAAGTGGAAGCTTGGAGCAGAGTCCTTGAGGCATTAGCTTTAGGTCTGCTTTCTTTAACGTTAGTAAGCTTTTCAGGAAACGGAGGACCTCTCCTGGGCACCCTGTTCCCTGCTCGAACACCGAGCACCGGCAGGCTCCACTAGGCTGCTAAGAAACTTCCAGGCCCGGAAAACTTTCCCAGTCACTCAGTGTATGCTGAGTGTAGGGCAACACACTGCACTCTTCCCTGGGAGAGCTAGATTTCCTCAGCACTCCAACAGCTCCAGGAACTGTGTTCTCTCACGTCCTACATGTCATGCACATCTGCCTCATTGCCCTAGGCTGAGCGGCACTGAGAAACAAAAACTGCTTCGCATTCCTTCTACAAAGTCATACCTTAAGACCCCATCCTTACAGGAGAGTGTCGGCTTGCTTTCCTGCTGTAACCAAAGCACAGTTCTTCCTCTTACACTGCAGGGTTTTAGAAGAAACTAAGCCCGAGAGCCTAGCAAGAGCGCTCCTTGGGGGAGGCGGTTGGCTACACGCAGAACTCAGTGCCAAATAAACTTTATTCAAGGAAGGGACCAGTGTGTAGCAAGAGTGTATACTTACTTGGTAGAAATCACAAGGAGATAGGCTGCGTGTTCGCTGGAAACGGGGGCCTTATGGCACAAGCCTTGCTTTCCCATTTTGAGTGCTCCATTCATGCTGCCTTGAAGCTACCTAAATCACAGTTTAGGACGGGTCTCTAGTCACTGCAGGCAGGGCTCTGGGAAAGGAACGAGTGTTCTCTACATCAACAGGGTGCTTTCATAGCCTGGGTGGGAGCTCCTCCTGATACACTCTAGAGCTAAAAGGAAACTTGACGTGAGTCCTTTCCTCAAGGTAAAGCCTTGAATAACCCTGCCGAAGTGGAAGCTTGGAGCAGAGTCCTTGAGGCATTAGCTTTAAGTCTGCTTTCTTTAACGTTAGTAAGCTTTTCAGGAAACCGAGGACCTCGCCTGGGCACCCTATTCCCTGCACGAATACCGAGCACCGGCAGGCTCCACTAGGCTGCTAAGAAACTTCCAGGCCCAGAAACCTTTCCCAGTCACTCTGTGTATGCTGAGTGTAGGGCAACACACTGCACTCTTCCCTGGGAGAGCTAGATTTCCTCAGCACTCCAACAGCTCCAGGAACTGTGTTCTCTCACGTCCTACATGTCATACACATCTGCCTCATTGCCCTAGGCTGAGCGGCACTGAGAAACCAAAACTGCTTCGCATTCCTTCTACAAAATCATACCTTAAGACCCCATCCTTACAGGAGAAAGTCGGCTTGCGTTCCTGCTGTAACCAAAGCTCAGTCCTTCCTCTTACACTGCAGGGTTTTAGAAGAAGCTAAGCCCGATAGCCTAGCAAGAGCGCTCCTTGGGGGAGGCGGTTGGCTACACGCAGAACTCCGTGCCAAATAAACTCTATTCAAGGAAGGGACCAGTGTTTAGCAAGAGTGTATACTTACTTGGTAGAAATCACAAGGAGGTAGGCTGCGTGTTCGCTGGAACCGGGGGCCTTATGGCACAAGCCTTGCTTTCCCATTTTGAGTGCTCCATTCATGCTGCCTTGAAGCTCCCTAAATAACAGTTTTAGGACGGCTCTCTAGTCACTGCAGGCAGGGCTCTGGGAAAGGAACGAGTGTTCTCTACATCAACAGGGTGCTTTCATAGCCTGGGTGGGAGCTCCTCCTGATACACTCTAGAGCTAAAAGGAAACTTGACGTGAGTCCTTTCCTCAAGGTAAAGCCTTGAATAGCCCTGCCGAAGTGGAAGCTTGGAGCAGAGTCCTTGAGGCATTAGCTTTAGGTCTGCTTTCTTTAACGTTAGTAAGCTTTTCAGGAAACGGAGGACCTCGCCTGGGCACCCTATTCCCTGCACGAATACCGAGCACCGGCAGGCTCCACTAGGCTGCTAAGAAACTTCCAGGCCCGGAAAACATTCCCAGTCGCTCTGTGTATGCTGAGTGTAGGGCAACACACTGCACTCTTCCCTGGGAGAGCTAGATTTCCTCAGCACTCCAACAGCTCCAGGAACTGTGTTCTCTCACGTCCTACCTGTCATACACATCTGCCTCATTGCCCTAAGCTGAGCGGCACTGAGAAACCAAAACTGCTTCGCATTCCTTCTACAAAGTCATACCTTAAGACCCCATCCTTACAGGAGAATGTCGGCTTGCGTTCCTGCTGTAACCAAAGCACAGTCCTTCCTCTTACACTGCAGGGTTTTAGAAGAAGCTAAGCCCGATAGCCTAGCAAGAGAGCTCCTTGCGGGAGGCGGTTGGCTACACGCAGAACTCCGTGCCAAATAAACTTTATTCATGAAAGGGACCAGTGTTTAGCAAGAGTGTATACTTACTTGGTAGAAATCACAAGGAGGTAGGCTGCGTGTTTGCTGGAAACGGGGGCCTAATGGCACAAGCCTTGCTTTCTCATTTTGAGTGCTCCATTCATGCTGCCTTGAAGCTCCCTAAATAACAGTTTTAGGACGGCTCTCTAGTCACTGCAGGCAGGGCTCTGGGAAAGGAACGAGTGTTCTCTACATCAACAGGGTGCTTTCATAGCCTGGGTGGGAGCTCCTCCTGATACACTCTAGAGCTAAAAGGAAACGACGTGAGTCCTTTCCTCAAGGTAAAGCCTTGAATAGCCCTGCCGAAGTGGAAGCTTGGAGCAGAGTCCTTGAGGCATTAGCTTTAGGTCTGCTTTCTTTAACGTTAGTAAGCTTTTCAGGAAACGGAGGACCTCGCCTGGGCACCCTATTCCCTGCACGAATACCGAGCACCGGCAGGCTCCACTAGGCTGCTAAGAAACTTCCAGGCCCGGAAAACATTCCCAGTCGCTCTGTGTATGCTGAGTGTAGGGCAACACACTGCACTCTTCCCTGGGAGAGCTAGATTTCCTCAGCACTCCAAAAGCTCCAGGAACTGTGTTCTCTCACGTCCTACCTGTCATACACATCTGCCTCATTGCCCTAAGCTGAGCGGCACTGAGAAACCAAAACTGCTTCGCATTCCTTCTACAAAGTCATACCTTAAGACCCCATCCTTACAGGAGAATGTCGGCTTGCGTTCCTGCTGTAACCAAAGCACAGTCCTTCCTCTTACACTGCAGGGTTTTAGAAGAAGCTAAGCCCGATAGCCTAGCAAGAGAGCTCCTTGCGGGAGGCGGTTGGCTACACGCAGAACTCCGTGCCAAATAAACTTTATTCATGAAAGGGACCAGTGTTTAGCAAGAGTGTATACTTACTTGGTAGAAATCACAAGGAGGTAGGCTGCGTGTTTGCTGGAAACGGGGGCCTAATGGCACAAGCCTTGCTTTCTCATTTTGAGTGCTCCATTCATGCTGCCTTGAAGCTACCTAAATAACAGTTTTAGGACGGCTCTCTAGTCACTGCAGGCAGGGCTCTGGGAAAGGAACGAGTCTTTTCTACATCAAAAGGATGATTTCAAAACCTGGGTGGGAGCTCCTCCTGATACGCTCTAGAGCTAAAAGGAAACTTGACGTGAGTCCTTTCCTCAAGGTAAAGCCTTGAATAGCCCTGCCGAAGTGGAAGCTTGGAGCAGAGTCCTTGAGGCATTAGCTTTAGGTCTGCTTTCTTTAACGTTAGTAAGCGTTTCAGGAAACGGAGGACCTCTCCTGGGCACCCTATTCCCTGCTCGAACACCGAGCACCGGCAGGCTCCACTAGGCTGCTAAGAAACTTCCAGGCCCGGAAACCTTTCCCAGGCACTCAGTGTATGCTGAGTGTAGGGCAACACACTACACTCTTCCCTGGGAGAGCTAGATTTCCTCAGCACTCCAACAGCTCCAGGAACTGTGTTCTCTCACGTCCTACATGTCATGCAAATCTGCCTCATTGCCCTAGGCTGAGCGGCACTGAGAAACCAAAACTGCTTCGCATTCCTTCTACAAAGTCATACCTTAAGACCCCATCCTTACAGGAGAGTGTCGGCTTGCCTTCCTGCTGTAACCAAAGCACAGTTCTTCCTCTTACACTGCAGGGTTTTAGAAGAAACTAAGCCCGAGAGCCTAGCAAGAGCGCTCCTTGGGGGAGGCGGTTGGCTACACGCAGAACTCAGTGCCAAATAAACTTTATTCAAGGAAGGGACCAGTGTGTAGCAAGAGTGTATACTTACTTGGTAGAAATCACAAGGAGGTAGGCTGCGTTTTCCCTGGAAACGGGGGCCTTATGGCACAAGCCTTGCTTTCCCATTTTGAGTGCTCCATTCATGCTGCCTTGAAGCTACCTAAATCACAGTTTAGGACGGGTCTCTAGTCACTGCAGGCAGGGCTCTGGGAAAGGAACGAGTGTTCTCTACATCAACAGGGTGCTTTCATAGCCTGGGTGGGAGCTCCTCCTGATACACTCTAGAGCTAAAAGGAAACTTGACGTGAGTCCTTTCCTCAAGGTAAAGCCTTGAATAACCCTGCCGAAGTGGAAGCTTGGAGCAGAGTCCTTGAGGCATTAGCTTTAAGTCTGCTTTCTTTAATGTTAGTAAGCTTTTCAGGAAACGGAGGACCTCGCCTGGGCACCCTATTCCCTGCACGAATACCGAGCACCGGCAGGCTCCACTAGGCTGCTAAGAAACTTCCAGGCCCAGAAACCTTTCCCAGTCACTCTGTGTATGCTGAGTGTAGGGCAACACACTGCACTCTTCCCTGGGAGAGCTAGATTTCCTCAGCACTCCAACAGCTCCAGGAACTGTGTTCTCTCACGTCCTACATGTCATACACATCTGCCTCATTGCCCTAGGCTGAGCGGCACTGAGAAACCAAAACTGCTTCGCATTCCTTCTACAAAATCATACCTTAAGACCCCATCCTTACAGGAGAAAGTCGGCTTGCGTTCCTGCTGTAACCAAAGCTCAGTCCTTCCTCTTACACTGCAGGGTTTTAGAAGAAGCTAAGCCCGATAGCCTAGCAAGAGAGCTCCTTGCGGGAGGCGGTTGGCTACACGCAGAACTCCGTGCCAAATAAACTTTATTCATGAAAGGGACCAGTGTTTAGCAAGAGTGTATACTTACTTGGTAGAAATCACAAGGAGGTAGGCTGCGTGTTTGCTGGAAACGGGGGCCTAATGGCACAAGCCTTGCTTTCTCATTTTGAGTGCTGCATTCATGCTGCCTTGAAGCTACCTAAATAACAGTTTTAGGACGGCTCTCTAGTCACTGCAGGCAGGGCTCTGGGAAAGGAACGAGTCTTTTCTACATCAAAAGGATGATTTCAAAACCTGGGTGGGAGCTCCTCCTGATACGCTCTAGAGCTAAAAGGAAACTTGACGTGAGTCCTTTCCTCAAGGTAAAGCCTTGAATAGCCCTGCCGAAGTGGAAGCTTGGAGCAGAGTCCTTGAGGCATTAGCTTTAGGTCTGCTTTCTTTAACGTTAGTAAGCTTTTCAGGAAACGGAGGACCTCTCCTGGGCACCCTGTTCCCTGCTCGAACACCGAGCACCGGCAGGCTCCACTAGGCTGCTAAGAAACTTCCAGGCCCGGAAAACTTTCCCAGTCACTCTGTGTATGCTGAGTGTAGGGCAACACACTGCACTCTTCCCTGGGAGAGCTAGATTTCCTCAGCACTCCAACAGCTCCAGGAACTGTGTTCTCTCACGTCCTACATGTCATGCACATCTGCCTCATTGCCCTAGGCTGAGCAGCACTGAGAAACAAAAACTGCTTCGCATTCCTTCTACAAAGTCATACCTTAAGACCCCATCCTTACAGGAGAGTGTCGGCTTGCCTTCCTGCTGTAACCAAAGCACAGTTCTTCCTCTTACACTGCAGGGTTTTAGAAGAAACTAAGCCCGAGAGCCTAGCAAGAGTGCTCCTTGGGGGAGGCGGTTGGCTACACGCAGAACTCAGTGCCAAATAAACTTTATTCAAGGAAGGGACCAGTGTGTAGCAAGAATGTATACTTACTTGGTAGTAATCACAAGGAGGTAGGCTGCGTGTTCGCTGGAAATGGGGGCCTTATGGCACAAGCCTTGCTTTCCCATTTTGAGTGCTCCATTCATGCTGCCTTGAAGCTACCTAAATCACAGTTTAGGACGGGTCTCTAGTCACTGCAGGCAGGGCTCTGGGAAAGGAACGAGTGTTCTCTACATCAACAGGGTGCTTTCATAGCCTGGGTGGGAGCTCCTCCTGATACACTCTAGAGCTAAAAGGAAACTTGACGTGAGTCCTTTCCTCAAGGTAAAGCCTTGAATAGCCTTGCCGAAGTGGAAGCTTGGAGCAGAGTCCTTGAGGCATTAGCTTTAAGTCTGCTTTCTTTAACTTTAGTAAGCTTTTCAGGAAACGGAGGACCTCGCCTGGGCACCCTATTCCCTGCACGAATACCGAGCACCGGCAGGCTCCACTAGGCTGCTAAGAAACTTCCAGGCCCGGAAAACATTCCCAGTCGCTCTGTGTATGCTGAGTGTAGGGCAACACACTGCACTCTTCCCTGGGAGAGCTAGATTTCCTCAGCACTCCAACAGCTCCAGGAACTGTGTTCTCTCACGTCCTACCTGTCATACACATCTGCCTCATTGCCCTAAGCTGAGCGGCACTGAGAAACCAAAACTGCTTCGCATTCCTTCTACAAAGTCATACCTTAAGACCCCATCCTTACAGGAGAATGTCGGCTTGCGTTCCTGCTGTAACCAAAGCACAGTCCTTCCTCTTACACTGCAGGGTTTTAGAAGAAGCTAAGCCCGATAGCCTAGCAAGAGAGCTCCTTGCGGGAGGCGGTTGGCTACACGCAGAACTCCGTGCCAAATAAACTTTATTCATGAAAGGGACCAGTGTTTAGCAAGAGTGTATACTTACTTGGTAGAAATCACAAGGAGGTAGGCTGCGTGTTTGCTGGAAATGGGGGCCTAATGGCACAAGCCTTGCTTTCTCATTTTGAGTGCTGCATTCATGCTGCCTTGAAGCTACCTAAATAACAGTTTTAGGACGGCTCTCTAGTCACTGCAGGCAGGGCTCTGGGAAAGGAACGAGTCTTTTCTACATCAAAAGGATGATTTCAAAACCTGGGTGGGAGCTCCTCCTGATACGCTCTAGAGCTAAAAGGAAACTTGACGTGAGTCCTTTCCTCAAGGTAAAGCCTTGAATAACCCTGCCGAAGTGGAAGCTTGGAGCAGAGTCCTTGAGGCATTAGCTTTAGGTCTGCTTTCTTTAACGTTAGTAAGCTTTTCAGGAAACGGAGGACCTCTCCTGGGCACCCTGTTCCCTGCTCGAACACCGAGCACCGGCAGGCTCCACTAGGCTGCTAAGAAACTTCCAGGCCCGGAAAACTTTCCCAGTCACTCTGTGTATGCTGAGTGTAGGGCAACACACTGCACTCTTCCCTGGGAGAGCTAGATTTCCTCAGCACTCCAACAGCTCCAGGAACTGTGTTCTCTCACGTCCTACATGTCATGCACATCTGCCTCATTGCCCTAGGCTGAGCGGCACTGAGAAACCAAAACTGCTTCGCATTCCTTCTACAAAGTCATACCTTAAGACCCCATCCTTACAGGAGAGTGTCGGCTTGCCTTCCTGCTGTAACCAAAGCACAGTTCTTCCTCTTACACTGCAGGGTTTTAGAAGAAGCTAAGCCCGAGAGCCTAGCAAGAGCGCTCCTTGGGGGAGGCGGTTGGCTACACGCAGAACTCCGTGCCAAATAAACTTTATTCAAGGAAGGGACCAGTGTGTAGCAAGAGTGTATACTTACTTGGTAGAAATCACAAGGAGATAGGCTGCGTGTTCGCTGGAAACGGGGGCCTTATGGCACAAGCCTTGCTTTCCCATTTTGAGTGCTCCATTCATGCTGCCTTGAAGCTACCTAAATCACAGTTTAGGACGGGTCTCTAGTCACTGCAGGCAGGGCTCTGGGAAAGGAACTAGTGTTCTCTACATCAACAGGGTGCTTTCATAGCCTGGGTGGGAGCTCCTCCTGATACACTCTAGAGCTAAAAGGAAACTTGACGTGAGTCCTTTCCTCAAGGTAAAGCCTTGAATAACCCTGCCGAAGTGGAAGCTTGGAGCAGAGTCCTTGGAGGCATTAGCTTTAAGTCTGCTTTCTTTAACGTTAGTAAGCTTTTCAGGAAACCGAGGACCTCGCCTGGGCACCCTATTCCCTGCACGAATACCGAGCACCGGCAGGCTCCACTAGGCTGCTAAGAAACTTCCAGGCCCAGAAACCTTTCCCAGTCACTCTGTGTATGCTGAGTGTAGGGCAACACACTGCACTCTTCCCTGGGAGAGCTAGATTTCCTCAGCACTCCAACAGCTCCAGGAACTGTGTTCTCTCACGTCCTACATGTCATACACATCTGCCTCATTGCCCTAGGCTGAGCGGCACTGAGAAACCAAAACTGCTTCGCATTCCTTCTACAAAATCATACCTTAAGACCCCATCCTTACAGGAGAATGTCGGCTTGCGTTCCTGCTGTAACCAAAGCTCAGTCCTTCCTCTTACACTGCAGGGTTTTAGAAGAAGCTAAGCCCGATAGCCTAGCAAGAGCGCTCCTTGGGGGAGGCGGTTGGCTACACGCAGAACTCCGTGCCAAATAAACTCTATTCAAGGAAGGGACCAGTGTTTAGCAAGAGTGTATACTTACTTGGTAGAAATCACAAGGAGGTAGGCTGCGTGTTCGCTGGAACCGGGGGCCTTATGGCACAAGCCTTGCTTTCCCATTTTGAGTGCTCCATTCATGCTGCCTTGAAGCTCCCTAAATAACAGTTTTAGGACGGCTCTCTAGTCACTGCAGGCAGGGCTCTGGGAAAGGAACGAGTGTTCTCTACATCAACAGGGTGCTTTCATAGCCTGGGTGGGAGCTCCTCCTGATACACTCTAGAGCTAAAAGGAAACGACGTGAGTCCTTTCCTCAAGGTAAAGCCTTGAATAGCCCTGCCGAAGTGGAAGCTTGGAGCAGAGTCCTTGAGGCATTAGCTTTAGGTCTGCTTTCTTTAACGTTAGTAAGCTTTTCAGGAAACGGAGGACCTCGCCTGGGCACCCTATTCCCTGCACGAATACCGAGCACCGGCAGGCTCCACTAGGCTGCTAAGAAACTTCCAGGCCCGGAAAACATTCCCAGTCGCTCTGTGTATGCTGAGTGTAGGGCAACACACTGCACTCTTCCCTGGGAGAGCTAGATTTCCTCAGCACTCCAAAAGCTCCAGGAACTGTGTTCTCTCACGTCCTACCTGTCATACACATCTGCCTCATTGCCCTAAGCTGAGCGGCACTGAGAAACCAAAACTGCTTCGCATTCCTTCTACAAAGTCATACCTTAAGACCCCATCCTTACAGGAGAATGTCGGCTTGCGTTCCTGCTGTAACCAAAGCACAGTCCTTCCTCTTACACTGCAGGGTTTTAGAAGAAGCTAAGCCCGATAGCCTAGCAAGAGAGCTCCTTGCGGGAGGCGGTTGGCTACACGCAGAACTCCGTGCCAAATAAACTTTATTCATGAAAGGGACCAGTGTTTAGCAAGAGTGTATACTTACTTGGTAGAAATCACAAGGAGGTAGGCTGCGTGTTTGCTGGAAACGGGGGCCTAATGGCACAAGCCTTGCTTTCTCATTTTGAGTGCTCCATTCATGCTGCCTTGAAGCTACCTAAATAACAGTTTTAGGACGGCTCTCTAGTCACTGCAGGCAGGGCTCTGGGAAAGGAACGAGTCTTTTCTACATCAAAAGGATGATTTCAAAACCTGGGTGGGAGCTCCTCCTGATACGCTCTAGAGCTAAAAGGAAACTTGACGTGAGTCCTTTCCTCAAGGTAAAGCCTTGAATAGCCCTGCCGAAGTGGAAGCTTGGAGCAGAGTCCTTGAGGCATTAGCTTTAGGTCTGCTTTCTTTAACGTTAGTAAGCTTTTCAGGAAACGGAGGACCTCTCCTGGGCACCCTGTTCCCTGCTCGAACACCGAGCACCGGCAGGCTCCACTAGGCTGCTAAGAAACTTCCAGGCCCGGAAAACTTTCCCAGTCACTCAGTGTATGCTGAGTGTAGGGCAACACACTGCACTCTTCCCTGGGAGAGCTAGATTTCCTCAGCACTCCAACAGCTCCAGGAACTGTGTTCTCTCACGTCCTACATGTCATGCACATCTGCCTCATTGCCCTAGGCTGAGCGGCACTGAGAAACAAAAACTGCTTCGCATTCCTTCTACAAAGTCATACCTTAAGACCCCATCCTTACAGGAGAGTGTCGGCTTGCTTTCCTGCTGTAACCAAAGCACAGTTCTTCCTCTTACACTGCAGGGTTTTAGAAGAAACTAAGCCCGAGAGCCTAGCAAGAGCGCTCCTTGGGGGAGGCGGTTGGCTACACGCAGAACTCAGTGCCAAATAAACTTTATTCAAGGAAGGGACCAGTGTGTAGCAAGAGTGTATACTTACTTGGTAGAAATCACAAGGAGATAGGCTGCGTGTTCGCTGGAAACGGGGGCCTTATGGCACAAGCCTTGCTTTCCCATTTTGAGTGCTCCATTCATGCTGCCTTGAAGCTACCTAAATCACAGTTTAGGACGGGTCTCTAGTCACTGCAGGCAGGGCTCTGGGAAAGGAACGAGTGTTCTCTACATCAACAGGGTGCTTTCATAGCCTGGGTGGGAGCTCCTCCTGATACACTCTAGAGCTAAAAGGAAACTTGACGTGAGTCCTTTCCTCAAGGTAAAGCCTTGAATAACCCTGCCGAAGTGGAAGCTTGGAGCAGAGTCCTTGAGGCATTAGCTTTAAGTCTGCTTTCTTTAACGTTAGTAAGCTTTTCAGGAAACCGAGGACCTCGCCTGGGCACCCTATTCCCTGCACGAATACCGAGCACCGGCAGGCTCCACTAGGCTGCTAAGAAACTTCCAGGCCCAGAAACCTTTCCCAGTCACTCTGTGTATGCTGAGTGTAGGGCAACACACTGCACTCTTCCCTGGGAGAGCTAGATTTCCTCAGCACTCCAACAGCTCCAGGAACTGTGTTCTCTCACGTCCTACATGTCATACACATCTGCCTCATTGCCCTAGGCTGAGCGGCACTGAGAAACCAAAACTGCTTCGCATTCCTTCTACAAAATCATACCTTAAGACCCCATCCTTACAGGAGAAAGTCGGCTTGCGTTCCTGCTGTAACCAAAGCTCAGTCCTTCCTCTTACACTGCAGGGTTTTAGAAGAAGCTAAGCCCGATAGCCTAGCAAGAGCGCTCCTTGGGGGAGGCGGTTGGCTACACGCAGAACTCCGTGCCAAATAAACTCTATTCAAGGAAGGGACCAGTGTTTAGCAAGAGTGTATACTTACTTGGTAGAAATCACAAGGAGGTAGGCTGCGTGTTCGCTGGAACCGGGGGCCTTATGGCACAAGCCTTGCTTTCCCATTTTGAGTGCTCCATTCATGCTGCCTTGAAGCTCCCTAAATAACAGTTTTAGGACGGCTCTCTAGTCACTGCAGGCAGGGCTCTGGGAAAGGAACGAGTGTTCTCTACATCAACAGGGTGCTTTCATAGCCTGGGTGGGAGCTCCTCCTGATACACTCTAGAGCTAAAAGGAAACTTGACGTGAGTCCTTTCCTCAAGGTAAAGCCTTGAATAGCCCTGCCGAAGTGGAAGCTTGGAGCAGAGTCCTTGAGGCATTAGCTTTAGGTCTGCTTTCTTTAACGTTAGTAAGCTTTTCAGGAAACGGAGGACCTCGCCTGGGCACCCTATTCCCTGCACGAATACCGAGCACCGGCAGGCTCCACTAGGCTGCTAAGAAACTTCCAGGCCCGGAAAACATTCCCAGTCGCTCTGTGTATGCTGAGTGTAGGGCAACACACTGCACTCTTCCCTGGGAGAGCTAGATTTCCTCAGCACTCCAACAGCTCCAGGAACTGTGTTCTCTCACGTCCTACCTGTCATACACATCTGCCTCATTGCCCTAAGCTGAGCGGCACTGAGAAACCAAAACTGCTTCGCATTCCTTCTACAAAGTCATACCTTAAGACCCCATCCTTACAGGAGAATGTCGGCTTGCGTTCCTGCTGTAACCAAAGCACAGTCCTTCCTCTTACACTGCAGGGTTTTAGAAGAAGCTAAGCCCGATAGCCTAGCAAGAGAGCTCCTTGCGGGAGGCGGTTGGCTACACGCAGAACTCCGTGCCAAATAAACTTTATTCATGAAAGGGACCAGTGTTTAGCAAGAGTGTATACTTACTTGGTAGAAATCACAAGGAGGTAGGCTGCGTGTTTGCTGGAAACGGGGGCCTAATGGCACAAGCCTTGCTTTCTCATTTTGAGTGCTCCATTCATGCTGCCTTGAAGCTACCTAAATAACAGTTTTAGGACGGCTCTCTAGTCACTGCAGGCAGGGCTCTGGGAAAGGAACGAGTCTTTTCTACATCAAAAGGATGATTTCAAAACCTGGGTGGGAGCTCCTCCTGATACGCTCTAGAGCTAAAAGGAAACTTGACGTGAGTCCTTTCCTCAAGGTAAAGCCTTGAATAGCCCTGCCGAAGTGGAAGCTTGGAGCAGAGTCCTTGAGGCATTAGCTTTAGGTCTGCTTTCTTTAACGTTAGTAAGCTTTTCAGGAAACGGAGGACCTCTCCTGGGCACCCTGTTCCCTGCTCGAACACCGAGCACCGGCAGGCTCCACTAGGCTGCTAAGAAACTTCCAGGCCCGGAAAACTTTCCCAGTCACTCTGTGTATGCTGAGTGTAGGGCAACACACTGCACTCTTCCCTGGGAGAGCTAGATTTCCTCAGCACTCCAACAGCTCCAGGAACTGTGTTCTCTCACGTCCTACATGTCATGCACATCTGCCTCATTGCCCTAGGCTGAGCGGCACTGAGAAACAAAAACTGCTTCGCATTCCTTCTACAAAGTCATACCTTAAGACCCCATCCTTACAGGAGAGTGTCGGCTTGCCTTCCTGCTGTAACCAAAGCACAGTTCTTCCTCTTACACTGCAGGGTTTTAGAAGAAACTAAGCCCGAGAGCCTAGCAAGAGCGCTCCTTGGGGGAGGCGGTTGGCTACACGCAGAACTCAGTGCCAAATAAACTTTATTCAAGGAAGGGACCAGTGTGTAGCAAGAATGTATACTTACTTGGTAGTAATCACAAGGAGGTAGGCTGCGTGTTCGCTGGAAATGGGGGCCTTATGGCACAAGCCTTGCTTTCCCATTTTGAGTGCTCCATTCATGCTGCCTTGAAGCTACCTAAATCACAGTTTAGGACGGGTCTCTAGTCACTGCAGGCAGGGCTCTGGGAAAGGAACGAGTGTTCTCTACATCAACAGGGTGCTTTCATAGCCTGGGTGGGAGCTCCTCCTGATACACTCTAGAGCTAAAAGGAAACTTGACGTGAGTCCTTTCCTCAAGGTAAAGCCTTGAATAGCCTTGCCGAAGTGGAAGCTTGGAGCAGAGTCCTTGAGGCATTAGCTTTAAGTCTGCTTTCTTTAACTTTAGTAAGCTTTTCAGGAAACGGAGGACCTCGCCTGGGCACCCTATTCCCTGCACGAATACCGAGCACCGGCAGGCTCCACTAGGCTGCTAAGAAACTTCCAGGCCCGGAAAACATTCCCAGTCGCTCTGTGTATGCTGAGTGTAGGGCAACACACTGCACTCTTCCCTGGGAGAGCTAGATTTCCTCAGCACTCCAACAGCTCCAGGAACTGTGTTCTCTCACGTCCTACCTGTCATACACATCTGCCTCATTGCCCTAAGCTGAGCGGCACTGAGAAACCAAAACTGCTTCGCATTCCTTCTACAAAGTCATACCTTAAGACCCCATCCTTACAGGAGAATGTCGGCTTGCGTTCCTGCTGTAACCAAAGCACAGTCCTTCCTCTTACACTGCAGGGTTTTAGAAGAAGCTAAGCCCGATAGCCTAGCAAGAGAGCTCCTTGCGGGAGGCGGTTGGCTACACGCAGAACTCCGTGCCAAATAAACTTTATTCATGAAAGGGACCAGTGTTTAGCAAGAGTGTATACTTACTTGGTAGAAATCACAAGGAGGTAGGCTGCGTGTTTGCTGGAAACGGGGGCCTAATGGCACAAGCCTTGCTTTCTCATTTTGAGTGCTCCATTCATGCTGCCTTGAAGCTACCTAAATAACAGTTTTAGGACGGCTCTCTAGTCACTGCAGGCAGGGCTCTGGGAAAGGAACGAGTCTTTTCTACATCAAAAGGATGATTTCAAAACCTGGGTGGGAGCTCCTCCTGATACGCTCTAGAGCTAAAAGGAAACTTGACGTGAGTCCTTTCCTCAAGGTAAAGCCTTGAATAGCCCTGCCGAAGTGGAAGCTTGGAGCAGAGTCCTTGAGGCATTAGCTTTAGGTCTGCTTTCTTTAACGTTAGTAAGCGTTTCAGGAAACGGAGGACCTCTCCTGGGCACCCTATTCCCTGCTCGAACACCGAGCACCGGCAGGCTCCACTAGGCTGCTAAGAAACTTCCAGGCCCGGAAACCTTTCCCAGGCACTCAGTGTATGCTGAGTGTAGGGCAACACACTACACTCTTCCCTGGGAGAGCTAGATTTCCTCAGCACTCCAACAGCTCCAGGAACTGTGTTCTCTCACGTCCTACATGTCATGCAAATCTGCCTCATTGCCCTAGGCTGAGCGGCACTGAGAAACCAAAACTGCTTCGCATTCCTTCTACAAAGTCATACCTTAAGACCCCATCCTTACAGGAGAGTGTCGGCTTGCCTTCCTGCTGTAACCAAAGCACAGTTCTTCCTCTTACACTGCAGGGTTTTAGAAGAAACTAAGCCCGAGAGCCTAGCAAGAGCGCTCCTTGGGGGAGGCGGTTGGCTACACGCAGAACTCAGTGCCAAATAAACTTTATTCAAGGAAGGGACCAGTGTGTAGCAAGAGTGTATACTTACTTGGTAGAAATCACAAGGAGGTAGGCTGCGTTTTCCCTGGAAACGGGGGCCTTATGGCACAAGCCTTGCTTTCCCATTTTGAGTGCTCCATTCATGCTGCCTTGAAGCTACCTAAATCACAGTTTAGGACGGGTCTCTAGTCACTGCAGGCAGGGCTCTGGGAAAGGAACGAGTGTTCTCTACATCAACAGGGTGCTTTCATAGCCTGGGTGGGAGCTCCTCCTGATACACTCTAGAGCTAAAAGGAAACTTGACGTGAGTCCTTTCCTCAAGGTAAAGCCTTGAATAGCCTTGCCGAAGTGGAAGCTTGGAGCAGAGTCCTTGAGGCATTAGCTTTAAGTCTGCTTTCTTTAACTTTAGTAAGCTTTTCAGGAAACGGAGGACCTCGCCTGGGCACCCTATTCCCTGCACGAATACCGAGCACTGGCAGGCTCCACTAGGCTGCTAAGAAACTTCCAGGCCCGGAAAACATTCCCAGTCGCTCTGTGTATGCTGAGTGTAGGGCAACACACTGCACTCTTCCCTGGGAGAGCTAGATTTCCTCAGCACTCCAACAGCTCCAGGAACTGTGTTCTCTCACGTCCTACATGTCATACACATCTGCCTCATTGCCCTAGGCTGAGCGGCACTGAGAAACCAAAACTGCTTCGCATTCCTTCTACAAAGTCATACCTTAAGACCCCATCCTTACAGGAGAAAGTCGGCTTGCGTTCCTGCTGTAACCAAAGCTCAGTCCTTCCTCTTACACTGCAGGGTTTTAGAAGAAGCTAAGCCCGATAGCCTAGCAAGAGCGCTCCTTGGGGGAGGCGGTTGGCTACACGCAGAACTCCGTGCCAAATAAACTCTATTCAAGGAAGGGACCAGTGTTTAGCAAGAGTGTATACTTACTTGGTAGAAATCACAAGGAGGTAGGCTGCGTGTTCGCTGGAACCGGGGGCCTTATGGCACAAGCCTTGCTTTCCCATTTTGAGTGCTCCATTCATGCTGCCTTGAAGCTACCTAAATCACAGTTTAGGACGGGTCTCTAGTAACTGCAGGCAGGGCTCTGGGAAAGGAACGAGTGTTCTCTACATCAACAGGGTGCTTTCATAGCCTGGGTGGGAGCTCCTCCTGATACACTCTAGAGCTAAAAGGAAACTTGACGTGAGTCCTTTCCTCAAGGTAAAGCCTTGAATAACCCTGCCGAAGTGGAAGCTTGGAGCAGAGTCCTTGAGGCATTAGCTTTAAGTCTGCTTTCTTTAACGTTAGTAAGCTTTTCAGGAAACGGAGGACCTCGCCTGGGCACCCTATTCCCTGCACGAATACCGAGCACCGGCAGGCTCCACTAGGCTGCTAAGAAACTTCCAGGCCCAGAAACCTTTCCCAGTCACTCTGTGTATGCTGAGTGTAGGGCAACACACTGCACTCTTCCCTGGGAGAGCTAGATTTCCTCAGCACTCCAACAGCTCCAGGAACTGTGTTCTCTCACGTCCTACATGTCATACACATCTGCCTCATTGCCCTAGGCTGAGCGGCACTGAGAAACCAAAACTGCTTCGCATTCCTTCTACAAAATCATACCTTAAGACCCCATCCTTACAGGAGAAAGTCGGCTTGCGTTCCTGCTGTAACCAAAGCTCAGTCCTTCCTCTTACACTGCAGGGTTTTAGAAGAAGCTAAGCCCGATAGCCTAGCAAGAGAGCTCCTTGCGGGAGGCGGTTGGCTACACGCAGAACTCCGTGCCAAATAAACTTTATTCATGAAAGGGACCAGTGTTTAGCAAGAGTGTATACTTACTTGGTAGAAATCACAAGGAGGTAGGCAGCGTGTTTGCTGGAAACGGGGGCCTAATGGCACAAGCCTTGCTTTCTCATTTTGAGTGCTGCATTCATGCTGCCTTGAAGCTACCTAAATAACAGTTTTAGGACGGCTCTCTAGTCACTGCAGGCAGGGCTCTGGGAAAGGAACGAGTCTTTTCTACATCAAAAGGATGATTTCAAAACCTGGGTGGGAGCTCCTCCTGATACGCTCTAGAGCTAAAAGGAAACTTGACGTGAGTCCTTTCCTCAAGGTAAAGCCTTGAATAGCCCTGCCGAAGTGGAAGCTTGGAGCAGAGTCCTTGAGGCATTAGCTTTAGGTCTGCTTTCTTTAACGTTAGTAAGCTTTTCAGGAAACGGAGGACCTCTCCTGGGCACCCTGTTCCCTGCTCGAACACCGAGCACCGGCAGGCTCCACTAGGCTGCTAAGAAACTTCCAGGCCCGGAAAACTTTCCCAGTCACTCTGTGTATGCTGAGTGTAGGGCAACACACTGCACTCTTCCCTGGGAGAGCTAGATTTCCTCAGCACTCCAACAGCTCCAGGAACTGTGTTCTCTCACGTCCTACATGTCATTCACATCTGCCTCATTGCCCTAGGCTGAGCAGCACTGAGAAACAAAAACTGCTTCGCATTCCTTCTACAAAGTCATACCTTAAGACCCCATCCTTACTGGAGAGTGTCGGCTTGCCTTCCTGCTGTAACCAAAGCACAGTTCTTCCTCTTACACTGCAGGGTTTTAGAAGAAACTAAGCCCGAGAGCCTAGCAAGAGCGCTCCTTGGGGGAGGCGGTTGGCTACACGCAGAACTCAGTGCCAAATAAACTTTATTCAAGGAAGGGACCAGTGTGTAGCAAGAATGTATACTTACTTGGTAGTAATCACAAGGAGGTAGGCTGCGTGTTCGCTGGAAATGGGGGCCTTATGGCACAAGCCTTGCTTTCCCATTTTGAGTGCTCCATTCATGCTGCCTTGAAGCTACCTAAATCACAGTTTAGGACGGGTCTCTAGTCACTGCAGGCAGGGCTCTGGGAAAGGAACGAGTGTTCTCTACATCAACAGGGTGCTTTCATAGCCTGGGTGGGAGCTCCTCCTGATACACTCTAGAGCTAAAAGGAAACTTGACGTGAGTCCTTTCCTCAAGGTAAAGCCTTGAATAGCCTTGCCGAAGTGGAAGCTTGGAGCAGAGTCCTTGAGGCATTAGCTTTAAGTCTGCTTTCTTTAACTTTAGTAAGCTTTTCAGGAAACGGAGGACCTCGCCTGGGCACCCTATTCCCTGCACGAATACCGAGCACCGGCAGGCTCCACTAGGCTGCTAAGAAACTTCCAGGCCCGGAAAACATTCCCAGTCGCTCTGTGTATGCTGAGTGTAGGGCAACACACTGCACTCTTCCCTGGGAGAGCTAGATTTCCTCAGCACTCCAACAGCTCCAGGAACTGTGTTCTCTCACGTCCTACCTGTCATACACATCTGCCTCATTGCCCTAAGCTGAGCGGCACTGAGAAACCAAAACTGCTTCGCATTCCTTCTACAAAGTCATACCTTAAGACCCCATCCTTACAGGAGAATGTCGGCTTGCGTTCCTGCTGTAACCAAAGCACAGTCCTTCCTCTTACACTGCAGGGTTTTAGAAGAAGCTAAGCCCGATAGCCTAGCAAGAGAGCTCCTTGCGGGAGGCGGTTGGCTACACGCAGAACTCCGTGCCAAATAAACTTTATTCATGAAAGGGACCAGTGTTTAGCAAGAGTGTATACTTACTTGGTAGAAATCACAAGGAGGTAGGCTGCGTGTTTGCTGGAAACGGGGGCCTAATGGCACAAGCCTTGCTTTCTCATTTTGAGTGCTGCATTCATGCTGCCTTGAAGCTACCTAAATAACAGTTTTAGGACGGCTCTCTAGTCACTGCAGGCAGGGCTCTGGGAAAGGAACGAGTCTTTTCTACATCAAAAGGATGATTTCAAAACCTGGGTGGGAGCTCCTCCTGATACGCTCTAGAGCTAAAAGGAAACTTGACGTGAGTCCTTTCCTCAAGGTAAAGCCTTGAATAACCCTGCCGAAGTGGAAGCTTGGAGCAGAGTCCTTGAGGCATTAGCTTTAGGTCTGCTTTCTTTAACGTTAGTAAGCTTTTCAGGAAACGGAGGACCTCTCCTGGGCACCCTGTTCCCTGCTCGAACACCGAGCACCGGCAGGCTCCACTAGGCTGCTAAGAAACTTCCAGGCCCGGAAAACTTTCCCAGTCACTCTGTGTATGCTGAGTGTAGGGCAACACACTGCACTCTTCCCTGGGAGAGCTAGATTTCCTCAGCACTCCAACAGCTCCAGGAACTGTGTTCTCTCACGTCCTACATGTCATGCACATCTGCCTCATTGCCCTAGGCTGAGCGGCACTGAGAAACCAAAACTGCTTCGCATTCCTTCTACAAAGTCATACCTTAAGACCCCATCCTTACAGGAGAGTGTCGGCTTGCCTTCCTGCTGTAACCAAAGCACAGTTCTTCCTCTTACACTGCAGGGTTTTAGAAGAAGCTAAGCCCGAGAGCCTAGCAAGAGCGCTCCTTGGGGGAGGCGGTTGGCTACACGCAGAACTCCGTGCCAAATAAACTTTATTCAAGGAAGGGACCAGTGTGTAGCAAGAGTGTATACTTACTTGGTAGAAATCACAAGGAGATAGGCTGCGTGTTCGCTGGAAACGGGGGCCTTATGGCACAAGCCTTGCTTTCCCATTTTGAGTGCTCCATTCATGCTGCCTTGAAGCTACCTAAATCACAGTTTAGGACGGGTCTCTAGTCACTGCAGGCAGGGCTCTGGGAAAGGAACTAGTGTTCTCTACATCAACAGGGTGCTTTCATAGCCTGGGTGGGAGCTCCTCCTGATACACTCTAGAGCTAAAAGGAAACTTGACGTGAGTCCTTTCCTCAAGGTAAAGCCTTGAATAACCCTGCCGAAGTGGAAGCTTGGAGCAGAGTCCTTGGAGGCATTAGCTTTAAGTCTGCTTTCTTTAACGTTAGTAAGCTTTTCAGGAAACCGAGGACCTCGCCTGGGCACCCTATTCCCTGCACGAATACCGAGCACCGGCAGGCTCCACTAGGCTGCTAAGAAACTTCCAGGCCCAGAAACCTTTCCCAGTCACTCTGTGTATGCTGAGTGTAGGGCAACACACTGCACTCTTCCCTGGGAGAGCTAGATTTCCTCAGCACTCCAACAGCTCCAGGAACTGTGTTCTCTCACGTCCTACATGTCATACACATCTGCCTCATTGCCCTAGGCTGAGCGGCACTGAGAAACCAAAACTGCTTCGCATTCCTTCTACAAAATCATACCTTAAGACCCCATCCTTACAGGAGAATGTCGGCTTGCGTTCCTGCTGTAACCAAAGCTCAGTCCTTCCTCTTACACTGCAGGGTTTTAGAAGAAGCTAAGCCCGATAGCCTAGCAAGAGCGCTCCTTGGGGGAGGCGGTTGGCTACACGCAGAACTCCGTGCCAAATAAACTCTATTCAAGGAAGGGACCAGTGTTTAGCAAGAGTGTATACTTACTTGGTAGAAATCACAAGGAGGTAGGCTGCGTGTTCGCTGGAACCGGGGGCCTTATGGCACAAGCCTTGCTTTCCCATTTTGAGTGCTCCATTCATGCTGCCTTGAAGCTCCCTAAATAACAGTTTTAGGACGGCTCTCTAGTCACTGCAGGCAGGGCTCTGGGAAAGGAACGAGTGTTCTCTACATCAACAGGGTGCTTTCATAGCCTGGGTGGGAGCTCCTCCTGATACACTCTAGAGCTAAAAGGAAACGACGTGAGTCCTTTCCTCAAGGTAAAGCCTTGAATAGCCCTGCCGAAGTGGAAGCTTGGAGCAGAGTCCTTGAGGCATTAGCTTTAGGTCTGCTTTCTTTAACGTTAGTAAGCTTTTCAGGAAACGGAGGACCTCGCCTGGGCACCCTATTCCCTGCACGAATACCGAGCACCGGCAGGCTCCACTAGGCTGCTAAGAAACTTCCAGGCCCGGAAAACATTCCCAGTCGCTCTGTGTATGCTGAGTGTAGGGCAACACACTGCACTCTTCCCTGGGAGAGCTAGATTTCCTCAGCACTCCAACAGCTCCAGGAACTGTGTTCTCTCACGTCCTACCTGTCATACACATCTGCCTCATTGCCCTAAGCTGAGCGGCACTGAGAAACCAAAACTGCTTCGCATTCCTTCTACAAAGTCATACCTTAAGACCCCATCCTTACAGGAGAATGTCGGCTTGCGTTCCTGCTGTAACCAAAGCACAGTCCTTCCTCTTACACTGCAGGGTTTTAGAAGAAGCTAAGCCCGATAGCCTAGCAAGAGAGCTCCTTGCGGGAGGCGGTTGGCTACACGCAGAACTCCGTGCCAAATAAACTTTATTCATGAAAGGGACCAGTGTTTAGCAAGAGTGTATACTTACTTGGTAGAAATCACAAGGAGGTAGGCTGCGTGTTTGCTGGAAACGGGGGCCTAATGGCACAAGCCTTGCTTTCTCATTTTGAGTGCTGCATTCATGCTGCCTTGAAGCTACCTAAATAACAGTTTTAGGACGGCTCTCTAGTCACTGCAGGCAGGGCTCTGGGAAAGGAACGAGTCTTTTCTACATCAAAAGGATGATTTCAAAACCTGGGTGGGAGCTCCTCCTGATACGCTCTAGAGCTAAAAGGAAACTTGACGTGAGTCCTTTCCTCAAGGTAAAGCCTTGAATAGCCCTGCCGAAGTGGAAGCTTGGAGCAGAGTCCTTGAGGCATTAGCTTTAGGTCTGCTTTCTTTAACGTTAGTAAGCGTTTCAGGAAACGGAGGACCTCTCCTGGGCACCCTATTCCCTGCTCGAACACCGAGCACCGGCAGGCTCCACTAGGCTGCTAAGAAACTTCCAGGCCCGGAAACCTTTCCCAGGCACTCAGTGTATGCTGAGTGTAGGGCAACACACTACACTCTTCCCTGGGAGAGCTAGAT
Organism: Balaenoptera ricei; assembly: GCF_028023285.1. NCBI lineage: Eukaryota > Metazoa > Chordata > Mammalia > Artiodactyla > Balaenopteridae > Balaenoptera > Balaenoptera ricei. Next base: position 47,151,109 of record NC_082655.1, on the reverse strand, counting down.
TTCCTCAGCACTCCAACAGCTCCAGGAACTGTGTTCTCTCACGTCCTACATGTCATGCAAATCTGCCTCATTGCCCTAGGCTGAGCGGCACTGAGAAACCAAAACTGCTTCGCATTCCTTCTACAAAGTCATACCTTAAGACCCCATCCTTACAGGAGAGTGTCGGCTTGCCTTCCTGCTGTAACCAAAGCACAGTTCTTCCTCTTACACTGCAGGGTTTTAGAAGAAACTAAGCCCGAGAGCCTAGCAAGAGCGCTCCTTGGGGGAGGCGGTTGGCTACACGCAGAACTCAGTGCCAAATAAACTTTATTCAAGGAAGGGACCAGTGTGTAGCAAGAGTGTATACTTACTTGGTAGAAATCACAAGGAGGTAGGCTGCGTTTTCCCTGGAAACGGGGGCCTTATGGCACAAGCCTTGCTTTCCCATTTTGAGTGCTCCATTCATGCTGCCTTGAAGCTACCTAAATCACAGTTTAGGACGGGTCTCTAGTCACTGCAGGCAGGGCTCTGGGAAAGGAACGAGTGTTCTCTACATCAACAGGGTGCTTTCATAGCCTGGGTGGGAGCTCCTCCTGATACACTCTAGAGCTAAAAGGAAACTTGACGTGAGTCCTTTCCTCAAGGTAAAGCCTTGAATAGCCTTGCCGAAGTGGAAGCTTGGAGCAGAGTCCTTGAGGCATTAGCTTTAAGTCTGCTTTCTTTAACTTTAGTAAGCTTTTCAGGAAACGGAGGACCTCGCCTGGGCACCCTATTCCCTGCACGAATACCGAGCACTGGCAGGCTCCACTAGGCTGCTAAGAAACTTCCAGGCCCGGAAAACATTCCCAGTCGCTCTGTGTATGCTGAGTGTAGGGCAACACACTGCACTCTTCCCTGGGAGAGCTAGATTTCCTCAGCACTCCAACAGCTCCAGGAACTGTGTTCTCTCACGTCCTACATGTCATACACATCTGCCTCATTGCCCTAGGCTGAGCGGCACTGAGAAACCAAAACTGCTTCGCATTCCTTCTACAAAGTCATACCTTAAGACCCCATCCTTACAGGAGAAAGTCGGCTTGCGTTCCTGCTGTAACCAAAGCTCAGTCCTTCCTCTTACACTGCAGGGTTTTAGAAGAAGCTAAGCCCGATAGCCTAGCAAGAGCGCTCCTTGGGGGAGGCGGTTGGCTACACGCAGAACTCCGTGCCAAATAAACTCTATTCAAGGAAGGGACCAGTGTTTAGCAAGAGTGTATACTTACTTGGTAGAAATCACAAGGAGGTAGGCTGCGTGTTCGCTGGAACCGGGGGCCTTATGGCACAAGCCTTGCTTTCCCATTTTGAGTGCTCCATTCATGCTGCCTTGAAGCTACCTAAATCACAGTTTAGGACGGGTCTCTAGTAACTGCAGGCAGGGCTCTGGGAAAGGAACGAGTGTTCTCTACATCAACAGGGTGCTTTCATAGCCTGGGTGGGAGCTCCTCCTGATACACTCTAGAGCTAAAAGGAAACTTGACGTGAGTCCTTTCCTCAAGGTAAAGCCTTGAATAACCCTGCCGAAGTGGAAGCTTGGAGCAGAGTCCTTGAGGCATTAGCTTTAAGTCTGCTTTCTTTAATGTTAGTAAGCTTTTCAGGAAACGGAGGACCTCGCCTGGGCACCCTATTCCCTGCACGAATACCGAGCACCGGCAGGCTCCACTAGGCTGCTAAGAAACTTCCAGGCCCAGAAACCTTTCCCAGTCACTCTGTGTATGCTGAGTGTAGGGCAACACACTGCACTCTTCCCTGGGAGAGCTAGATTTCCTCAGCACTCCAACAGCTCCAGGAACTGTGTTCTCTCACGTCCTACATGTCATACACATCTGCCTCATTGCCCTAGGCTGAGCGGCACTGAGAAACCAAAACTGCTTCGCATTCCTTCTACAAAATCATACCTTAAGACCCCATCCTTACAGGAGAAAGTCGGCTTGCGTTCCTGCTGTAACCAAAGCTCAGTCCTTCCTCTTACACTGCAGGGTTTTAGAAGAAGCTAAGCCCGATAGCCTAGCAAGAGAGCTCCTTGCGGGAGGCGGTTGGCTACACGCAGAACTCCGTGCCAAATAAACTTTATTCATGAAAGGGACCAGTGTTTAGCAAGAGTGTATACTTACTTGGTAGAAATCACAAGGAGGTAGGCTGCGTGTTTGCTGGAAACGGGGGCCTAATGGCACAAGCCTTGCTTTCTCATTTTGAGTGCTGCATTCATGCTGCCTTGAAGCTACCTAAATAACAGTTTTAGGACGGCTCTCTAGTCACTGCAGGCAGGGCTCTGGGAAAGGAACGAGTCTTTTCTACATCAAAAGGATGATTTCAAAACCTGGGTGGGAGCTCCTCCTGATACGCTCTAGAGCTAAAAGGAAACTTGACGTGAGTCCTTTCCTCAAGGTAAAGCCTTGAATAGCCCTGCCGAAGTGGAAGCTTGGAGCAGAGTCCTTGAGGCATTAGCTTTAGGTCTGCTTTCTTTAACGTTAGTAAGCTTTTCAGGAAACGGAGGACCTCTCCTGGGCACCCTGTTCCCTGCTCGAACACCGAGCACCGGCAGGCTCCACTAGGCTGCTAAGAAACTTCCAGGCCCGGAAAACTTTCCCAGTCACTCTGTGTATGCTGAGTGTAGGGCAACACACTGCACTCTTCCCTGGGAGAGCTAGATTTCCTCAGCACTCCAACAGCTCCAGGAACTGTGTTCTCTCACGTCCTACATGTCATGCACATCTGCCTCATTGCCCTAGGCTGAGCAGCACTGAGAAACAAAAACTGCTTCGCATTCCTTCTACAAAGTCATACCTTAAGACCCCATCCTTACAGGAGAGTGTCGGCTTGCCTTCCTGCTGTAACCAAAGCACAGTTCTTCCTCTTACACTGCAGGGTTTTAGAAGAAACTAAGCCCGAGAGCCTAGCAAGAGCGCTCCTTGGGGGAGGCGGTTGGCTACACGCAGAACTCAGTGCCAAATAAACTTTATTCAAGGAAGGGACCAGTGTGTAGCAAGAATGTATACTTACTTGGTAGTAATCACAAGGAGGTAGGCTGCGTGTTCGCTGGAAATGGGGGCCTTATGGCACAAGCCTTGCTTTCCCATTTTGAGTGCTCCATTCATGCTGCCTTGAAGCTACCTAAATCACAGTTTAGGACGGGTCTCTAGTCACTGCAGGCAGGGCTCTGGGAAAGGAACGAGTGTTCTCTACATCAACAGGGTGCTTTCATAGCCTGGGTGGGAGCTCCTCCTGATACACTCTAGAGCTAAAAGGAAACTTGACGTGAGTCCTTTCCTCAAGGTAAAGCCTTGAATAGCCTTGCCGAAGTGGAAGCTTGGAGCAGAGTCCTTGAGGCATTAGCTTTAAGTCTGCTTTCTTTAACTTTAGTAAGCTTTTCAGGAAACGGAGGACCTCGCCTGGGCACCCTATTCCCTGCACGAATACCGAGCACCGGCAGGCTCCACTAGGCTGCTAAGAAACTTCCAGGCCCGGAAAACATTCCCAGTCGCTCTGTGTATGCTGAGTGTAGGGCAACACACTGCACTCTTCCCTGGGAGAGCTAGATTTCCTCAGCACTCCAACAGCTCCAGGAACTGTGTTCTCTCACGTCCTACCTGTCATACACATCTGCCTCATTGCCCTAAGCTGAGCGGCACTGAGAAACCAAAACTGCTTCGCATTCCTTCTACAAAGTCATACCTTAAGACCCCATCCTTACAGGAGAATGTCGGCTTGCGTTCCTGCTGTAACCAAAGCACAGTCCTTCCTCTTACACTGCAGGGTTTTAGAAGAAGCTAAGCCCGATAGCCTAGCAAGAGAGCTCCTTGCGGGAGGCGGTTGGCTACACGCAGAACTCCGTGCCAAATAAACTTTATTCATGAAAGGGACCAGTGTTTAGCAAGAGTGTATACTTACTTGGTAGAAATCACAAGGAGGTAGGCTGCGTGTTTGCTGGAAACGGGGGCCTAATGGCACAAGCCTTGCTTTCTCATTTTGAGTGCTGCATTCATGCTGCCTTGAAGCTACCTAAATAACAGTTTTAGGACGGCTCTCTAGTCACTGCAGGCAGGGCTCTGGGAAAGGAACGAGTCTTTTCTACATCAAAAGGATGATTTCAAAACCTGGGTGGGAGCTCCTCCTGATACGCTCTAGAGCTAAAAGGAAACTTGACGTGAGTCCTTTCCTCAAGGTAAAGCCTTGAATAACCCTGCCGAAGTGGAAGCTTGGAGCAGAGTCCTTGAGGCATTAGCTTTAGGTCTGCTTTCTTTAACGTTAGTAAGCTTTTCAGGAAACGGAGGACCTCTCCTGGGCACCCTGTTCCCTGCTCGAACACCGAGCACCGGCAGGCTCCACTAGGCTGCTAAGAAACTTCCAGGCCCGGAAAACTTTCCCAGTCACTCTGTGTATGCTGAGTGTAGGGCAACACACTGCACTCTTCCCTGGGAGAGCTAGATTTCCTCAGCACTCCAACAGCTCCAGGAACTGTGTTCTCTCACGTCCTACATGTCATGCACATCTGCCTCATTGCCCTAGGCTGAGCGGCACTGAGAAACCAAAACTGCTTCGCATTCCTTCTACAAAGTCATACCTTAAGACCCCATCCTTACAGGAGAGTGTCGGCTTGCCTTCCTGCTGTAACCAAAGCACAGTTCTTCCTCTTACACTGCAGGGTTTTAGAAGAAGCTAAGCCCGAGAGCCTAGCAAGAGCGCTCCTTGGGGGAGGCGGTTGGCTACACGCAGAACTCCGTGCCAAATAAACTTTATTCAAGGAAGGGACCAGTGTGTAGCAAGAGTGTATACTTACTTGGTAGAAATCACAAGGAGATAGGCTGCGTGTTCGCTGGAAACGGGGGCCTTATGGCACAAGCCTTGCTTTCCCATTTTGAGTGCTCCATTCATGCTGCCTTGAAGCTACCTAAATCACAGTTTAGGACGGGTCTCTAGTCACTGCAGGCAGGGCTCTGGGAAAGGAACTAGTGTTCTCTACATCAACAGGGTGCTTTCATAGCCTGGGTGGGAGCTCCTCCTGATACACTCTAGAGCTAAAAGGAAACTTGACGTGAGTCCTTTCCTCAAGGTAAAGCCTTGAATAGCCTTGCCGAAGTGGAAGCTTGGAGCAGAGTCCTTGAGGCATTAGCTTTAAGTCTGCTTTCTTTAACTTTAGTAAGCTTTTCAGGAAACGGAGGACCTCGCCTGGGCACCCTATTCCCTGCACGAATACCGAGCACCGGCAGGCTCCACTAGGCTGCTAAGAAACTTCCAGGCCCGGAAAACATTCCCAGTCGCTCTGTGTATGCTGAGTGTAGGGCAACACACTGCACTCTTCCCTGGGAGAGCTAGATTTCCTCAGCACTCCAACAGCTCCAGGAACTGTGTTCTCTCACGTCCTACCTGTCATACACATCTGCCTCATTGCCCTAAGCTGAGCGGCACTGAGAAACCAAAACTGCTTCGCATTCCTTCTACAAAGTCATACCTTAAGACCCCATCCTTACAGGAGAATGTCGGCTTGCGTTCCTGCTGTAACCAAAGCACAGTCCTTCCTCTTACACTGCAGGGTTTTAGAAGAAGCTAAGCCCGATAGCCTAGCAAGAGAGCTCCTTGCGGGAGGCGGTTGGCTACACGCAGAACTCCGTGCCAAATAAACTTTATTCATGAAAGGGACCAGTGTTTAGCAAGAGTGTATACTTACTTGGTAGAAATCACAAGGAGGTAGGCTGCGTGTTTGCTGGAAACGGGGGCCTAATGGCACAAGCCTTGCTTTCTCATTTTGAGTGCTCCATTCATGCTGCCTTGAAGCTACCTAAATAACAGTTTTAGGACGGCTCTCTAGTCACTGCAGGCAGGGCTCTGGGAAAGGAACGAGTCTTTTCTACATCAAAAGGATGATTTCAAAACCTGGGTGGGAGCTCCTCCTGATACGCTCTAGAGCTAAAAGGAAACTTGACGTGAGTCCTTTCCTCAAGGTAAAGCCTTGAATAACCCTGCCGAAGTGGAAGCTTGGAGCAGAGTCCTTGAGGCATTAGCTTTAGGTCTGCTTTCTTTAACGTTAGTAAGCTTTTCAGGAAACGGAGGACCTCTCCTGGGCACCCTGTTCCCTGCTCGAACACCGAGCACCGGCAGGCTCCACTAGGCTGCTAAGAAACTTCCAGGCCCGGAAAACTTTCCCAGTCACTCTGTGTATGCTGAGTGTAGGGCAACACACTGCACTCTTCCCTGGGAGAGCTAGATTTCCTCAGCACTCCAACAGCTCCAGGAACTGTGTTCTCTCACGTCCTACATGTCATGCACATCTGCCTCATTGCCCTAGGCTGAGCGGCACTGAGAAACCAAAACTGCTTCGCATTCCTTCTACAAAGTCATACCTTAAGACCCCATCCTTACAGGAGAGTGTCGGCTTGCCTTCCTGCTGTAACCAAAGCACAGTTCTTCCTCTTACACTGCAGGGTTTTAGAAGAAGCTAAGCCCGAGAGCCTAGCAAGAGCGCTCCTTGGGGGAGGCGGTTGGCTACACGCAGAACTCCGTGCCAAATAAACTTTATTCAAGGAAGGGACCAGTGTGTAGCAAGAGTGTATACTTACTTGGTAGAAATCACAAGGAGATAGGCTGCGTGTTCGCTGGAAACGGGGGCCTTATGGCACAAGCCTTGCTTTCCCATTTTGAGTGCTCCATTCATGCTGCCTTGAAGCTACCTAAATCACAGTTTAGGACGGGTCTCTAGTCACTGCAGGCAGGGCTCTGGGAAAGGAACTAGTGTTCTCTACATCAACAGGGTGCTTTCATAGCCTGGGTGGGAGCTCCTCCTGATACACTCTAGAGCTAAAAGGAAACTTGACGTGAGTCCTTTCCTCAAGGTAAAGCCTTGAATAACCCTGCCGAAGTGGAAGCTTGGAGCAGAGTCCTTGGAGGCATTAGCTTTAAGTCTGCTTTCTTTAACGTTAGTAAGCTTTTCAGGAAACCGAGGACCTCGCCTGGGCACCCTATTCCCTGCACGAATACCGAGCACCGGCAGGCTCCACTAGGCTGCTAAGAAACTTCCAGGCCCAGAAACCTTTCCCAGTCACTCTGTGTATGCTGAGTGTAGGGCAACACACTGCACTCTTCCCTGGGAGAGCTAGATTTCCTCAGCACTCCAACAGCTCCAGGAACTGTGTTCTCTCACGTCCTACATGTCATACACATCTGCCTCATTGCCCTAGGCTGAGCGGCACTGAGAAACCAAAACTGCTTCGCATTCCTTCTACAAAATCATACCTTAAGACCCCATCCTTACAGGAGAATGTCGGCTTGCGTTCCTGCTGTAACCAAAGCTCAGTCCTTCCTCTTACACTGCAGGGTTTTAGAAGAAGCTAAGCCCGATAGCCTAGCAAGAGCGCTCCTTGGGGGAGGCGGTTGGCTACACGCAGAACTCCGTGCCAAATAAACTCTATTCAAGGAAGGGACCAGTGTTTAGCAAGAGTGTATACTTACTTGGTAGAAATCACAAGGAGGTAGGCTGCGTGTTCGCTGGAACCGGGGGCCTTATGGCACAAGCCTTGCTTTCCCATTTTGAGTGCTCCATTCATGCTGCCTTGAAGCTCCCTAAATAACAGTTTTAGGACGGCTCTCTAGTCACTGCAGGCAGGGCTCTGGGAAAGGAACGAGTGTTCTCTACATCAACAGGGTGCTTTCATAGCCTGGGTGGGAGCTCCTCCTGATACACTCTAGAGCTAAAAGGAAACGACGTGAGTCCTTTCCTCAAGGTAAAGCCTTGAATAGCCCTGCCGAAGTGGAAGCTTGGAGCAGAGTCCTTGAGGCATTAGCTTTAGGTCTGCTTTCTTTAACGTTAGTAAGCTTTTCAGGAAACGGAGGACCTCGCCTGGGCACCCTATTCCCTGCACGAATACCGAGCACCGGCAGGCTCCACTAGGCTGCTAAGAAACTTCCAGGCCCGGAAAACATTCCCAGTCGCTCTGTGTATGCTGAGTGTAGGGCAACACACTGCACTCTTCCCTGGGAGAGCTAGATTTCCTCAGCACTCCAAAAGCTCCAGGAACTGTGTTCTCTCACGTCCTACCTGTCATACACATCTGCCTCATTGCCCTAAGCTGAGCGGCACTGAGAAACCAAAACTGCTTCGCATTCCTTCTACAAAGTCATACCTTAAGACCCCATCCTTACAGGAGAATGTCGGCTTGCGTTCCTGCTGTAACCAAAGCACAGTCCTTCCTCTTACACTGCAGGGTTTTAGAAGAAGCTAAGCCCGATAGCCTAGCAAGAGAGCTCCTTGCGGGAGGCGGTTGGCTACACGCAGAACTCCGTGCCAAATAAACTTTATTCATGAAAGGGACCAGTGTTTAGCAAGAGTGTATACTTACTTGGTAGAAATCACAAGGAGGTAGGCTGCGTGTTTGCTGGAAACGGGGGCCTAATGGCACAAGCCTTGCTTTCTCATTTTGAGTGCTCCATTCATGCTGCCTTGAAGCTACCTAAATAACAGTTTTAGGACGGCTCTCTAGTCATTGCAGGCAGGGCTCTGGGAAAGGAACGAGTCTTTTCTACATCAAAAGGATGATTTCAAAACCTGGGTGGGAGCTCCTCCTGATACGCTCTAGAGCTAAAAGGAAACTTGACGTGAGTCCTTTCCTCAAGGTAAAGCCTTGAATAGCCCTGCCGAAGTGGAAGCTTGGAGCAGAGTCCTTGAGGCATTAGCTTTAGGTCTGCTTTCTTTAACGTTAGTAAGCTTTTCAGGAAACGGAGGACCTCTCCTGGGCACCCTGTTCCCTGCTCGAACACCGAGCACCGGCAGGCTCCACTAGGCTGCTAAGAAACTTCCAGGCCCGGAAAACTTTCCCAGTCACTCAGTGTATGCTGAGTGTAGGGCAACACACTGCACTCTTCCCTGGGAGAGCTAGATTTCCTCAGCACTCCAACAGCTCCAGGAACTGTGTTCTCTCACGTCCTACATGTCATGCACATCTGCCTCATTGCCCTAGGCTGAGCGGCACTGAGAAACAAAAACTGCTTCGCATTCCTTCTACAAAGTCATACCTTAAGACCCCATCCTTACAGGAGAGTGTCGGCTTGCTTTCCTGCTGTAACCAAAGCACAGTTCTTCCTCTTACACTGCAGGGTTTTAGAAGAAACTAAGCCCGAGAGCCTAGCAAGAGCGCTCCTTGGGGGAGGCGGTTGGCTACACGCAGAACTCAGTGCCAAATAAACTTTATTCAAGGAAGGGACCAGTGTGTAGCAAGAGTGTATACTTACTTGGTAGAAATCACAAGGAGATAGGCTGCGTGTTCGCTGGAAACGGGGGCCTTATGGCACAAGCCTTGCTTTCCCATTTTGAGTGCTCCATTCATGCTGCCTTGAAGCTACCTAAATCACAGTTTACGACGGGTCTCTAGTCACTGCAGGCAGGGCTCTGGGAAAGGAACGAGTGTTCTCTACATCAACAGGGTGCTTTCATAGCCTGGGTGGGAGCTCCTCCTGATACACTCTAGAGCTAAAAGGAAACTTGACGTGAGTCCTTTCCTCAAGGTAAAGCCTTGAATAACCCTGCCGAAGTGGAAGCTTGGAGCAGAGTCCTTGAGGCATTAGCTTTAAGTCTGCTTTCTTTAACGTTAGTAAGCTTTTCAGGAAACCGAGGACCTCGCCTGGGCACCCTATTCCCTGCACGAATACCGAGCACCGGCAGGCTCCACTAGGCTGCTAAGAAACTTCCAGGCCCAGAAACCTTTCCCAGTCACTCTGTGTATGCTGAGTGTAGGGCAACACACTGCACTCTTCCCTGGGAGAGCTAGATTTCCTCAGCACTCCAACAGCTCCAGGAACTGTGTTCTCTCACGTCCTACATGTCATACACATCTGCCTCATTGCCCTAGGCTGAGCGGCACTGAGAAACCAAAACTGCTTCGCATTCCTTCTACAAAATCATACCTTAAGACCCCATCCTTACAGGAGAAAGTCGGCTTGCGTTCCTGCTGTAACCAAAGCTCAGTCCTTCCTCTTACACTGCAGGGTTTTAGAAGAAGCTAAGCCCGATAGCCTAGCAAGAGCGCTCCTTGGGGGAGGCGGTTGGCTACACGCAGAACTCCGTGCCAAATAAACTCTATTCAAGGAAGGGACCAGTGTTTAGCAAGAGTGTATACTTACTTGGTAGAAATCACAAGGAGGTAGGCTGCGTGTTCGCTGGAACCGGGGGCCTTATGGCACAAGCCTTGCTTTCCCATTTTGAGTGCTCCATTCATGCTGCCTTGAAGCTCCCTAAATAACAGTTTTAGGACGGCTCTCTAGTCACTGCAGGCAGGGCTCTGGGAAAGGAACGAGTGTTCTCTACATCAACAGGGTGCTTTCATAGCCTGGGTGGGAGCTCCTCCTGATACACTCTAGAGCTAAAAGGAAACTTGACGTGAGTCCTTTCCTCAAGGTAAAGCCTTGAATAGCCCTGCCGAAGTGGAAGCTTGGAGCAGAGTCCTTGAGGCATTAGCTTTAGGTCTGCTTTCTTTAACGTTAGTAAGCTTTTCAGGAAACGGAGGACCTCGCCTGGGCACCCTATTCCCTGCACGAATACCGAGCACCGGCAGGCTCCACTAGGCTGCTAAGAAACTTCCAGGCCCGGAAAACATTCCCAGTCGCTCTGTGTATGCTGAGTGTAGGGCAACACACTGCACTCTTCCCTGGGAGAGCTAGATTTCCTCAGCACTCCAACAGCTCCAGGAACTGTGTTCTCTCACGTCCTACCTGTCATACACATCTGCCTCATTGCCCTAAGCTGAGCGGCACTGAGAAACCAAAACTGCTTCGCATTCCTTCTACAAAGTCATACCTTAAGACCCCATCCTTACAGGAGAATGTCGGCTTGCGTTCCTGCTGTAACCAAAGCACAGTCCTTCCTCTTACACTGCAGGGTTTTAGAAGAAGCTAAGCCCGATAGCCTAGCAAGAGAGCTCCTTGCGGGAGGCGGTTGGCTACACGCAGAACTCCGTGCCAAATAAACTTTATTCATGAAAGGGACCAGTGTTTAGCAAGAGTGTATACTTACTTGGTAGAAATCACAAGGAGGTAGGCTGCGTGTTTGCTGGAAACGGGGGCCTAATGGCACAAGCCTTGCTTTCTCATTTTGAGTGCTCCATTCATGCTGCCTTGAAGCTACCTAAATAACAGTTTTAGGACGGCTCTCTAGTCACTGCAGGCAGGGCTCTGGGAAAGGAACGAGTCTTTTCTACATCAAAAGGATGATTTCAAAACCTGGGTGGGAGCTCCTCCTGATACGCTCTAGAGCTAAAAGGAAACTTGACGTGAGTCCTTTCCTCAAGGTAAAGCCTTGAATAGCCCTGCCGAAGTGGAAGCTTGGAGCAGAGTCCTTGAGGCATTAGCTTTAGGTCTGCTTTCTTTAACGTTAGTAAGCTTTTCAGGAAACGGAGGACCTCTCCTGGGCACCCTGTTCCCTGCTCGAACACCGAGCACCGGCAGGCTCCACTAGGCTGCTAAGAAACTTCCAGGCCCGGAAAACTTTCCCAGTCACTCTGTGTATGCTGAGTGTAGGGCAACACACTGCACTCTTCCCTGGGAGAGCTAGATTTCCTCAGCACTCCAACAGCTCCAGGAACTGTGTTCTCTCACGTCCTACATGTCATGCACATCTGCCTCATTGCCCTAGGCTGAGCGGCACTGAGAAACAAAAACTGCTTCGCATTCCTTCTACAAAGTCATACCTTAAGACCCCATCCTTACAGGAGAGTGTCGGCTTGCCTTCCTGCTGTAACCAAAGCACAGTTCTTCCTCTTACACTGCAGGGTTTTAGAAGAAACTAAGCCCGAGAGCCTAGCAAGAGCGCTCCTTGGGGGAGGCGGTTGGCTACACGCAGAACTCAGTGCCAAATAAACTTTATTCAAGGAAGGGACCAGTGTGTAGCAAGAATGTATACTTACTTGGTAGTAATCACAAGGAGGTAGGCTGCGTGTTCGCTGGAAATGGGGGCCTTATGGCACAAGCCTTGCTTTCCCATTTTGAGTGCTCCATTCATGCTGCCTTGAAGCTACCTAAATCACAGTTTAGGACGGGTCTCTAGTCACTGCAGGCAGGGCTCTGGGAAAGGAACGAGTGTTCTCTACATCAACAGGGTGCTTTCATAGCCTGGGTGGGAGCTCCTCCTGATACACTCTAGAGCTAAAAGGAAACTTGACGTGAGTCCTTTCCTCAAGGTAAAGCCTTGAATAGCCTTGCCGAAGTGGAAGCTTGGAGCAGAGTCCTTGAGGCATTAGCTTTAAGTCTGCTTTCTTTAACTTTAGTAAGCTTTTCAGGAAACGGAGGACCTCGCCTGGGCACCCTATTCCCTGCACGAATACCGAGCACCGGCAGGCTCCACTAGGCTGCTAAGAAACTTCCAGGCCCGGAAAACATTCCCAGTCGCTCTGTGTATGCTGAGTGTAGGGCAACACACTGCACTCTTCCCTGGGAGAGCTAGATTTCCTCAGCACTCCAACAGCTCCAGGAACTGTGTTCTCTCACGTCCTACCTGTCATACACATCTGCCTCATTGCCCTAAGCTGAGCGGCACTGAGAAACCAAAACTGCTTCGCATTCCTTCTACAAAGTCATACCTTAAGACCCCATCCTTACAGGAGAATGTCGGCTTGCGTTCCTGCTGTAACCAAAGCACAGTCCTTCCTCTTACACTGCAGGGTTTTAGAAGAAGCTAAGCCCGATAGCCTAGCAAGAGAGCTCCTTGCGGGAGGCGGTTGGCTACACGCAGAACTCCGTGCCAAATAAACTTTATTCATGAAAGGGACCAGTGTTTAGCAAGAGTGTATACTTACTTGGTAGAAATCACAAGGAGGTAGGCTGCGTGTTTGCTGGAAACGGGGGCCTAATGGCACAAGCCTTGCTTTCTCATTTTGAGTGCTGCATTCATGCTGCCTTGAAGCTACCTAAATAACAGTTTTAGGACGGCTCTCTAGTCACTGCAGGCAGGGCTCTGGGAAAGGAACGAGTCTTTTCTACATCAAAAGGATGATTTCAAAACCTGGGTGGGAGCTCCTCCTGATACGCTCTAGAGCTAAAAGGAAACTTGACGTGAGTCCTTTCCTCAAGGTAAAGCCTTGAATAACCCTGCCGAAGTGGAAGCTTGGAGCAGAGTCCTTGAGGCATTAGCTTTAGGTCTGCTTTCTTTAACGTTAGTAAGCTTTTCAGGAAACGGAGGACCTCTCCTGGGCACCCTGTTCCCTGCTCGAACACCGAGCACCGGCAGGCTCCACTAGGCTGCTAAGAAACTTCCAGGCCCGGAAAACTTTCCCAGTCACTCTGTGTATGCTGAGTGTAGGGCAACACACTGCACTCTTCCCTGGGAGAGCTAGATTTCCTCAGCACTCCAACAGCTCCAGGAACTGTGTTCTCTCACGTCCTACATGTCATGCACATCTGCCTCATTGCCCTAGGCTGAGCGGCACTGAGAAACCAAAACTGCTTCGCATTCCTTCTACAAAGTCATACCTTAAGACCCCATCCTTACAGGAGAGTGTCGGCTTGCCTTCCTGCTGTAACCAAAGCACAGTTCTTCCTCTTACACTGCAGGGTTTTAGAAGAAGCTAAGCCCGAGAGCCTAGCAAGAGCGCTCCTTGGGGGAGGCGGTTGGCTACACGCAGAACTCCGTGCCAAATAAACTTTATTCAAGGAAGGGACCAGTGTGTAGCAAGAGTGTATACTTACTTGGTAGAAATCACAAGGAGATAGGCTGCGTGTTCGCTGGAAACGGGGGCCTTATGGCACAAGCCTTGCTTTCCCATTTTGAGTGCTCCATTCATGCTGCCTTGAAGCTACCTAAATCACAGTTTAGGACGGGTCTCTAGTCACTGCAGGCAGGGCTCTGGGAAAGGAACTAGTGTTCTCTACATCAACAGGGTGCTTTCATAGCCTGGGTGGGAGCTCCTCCTGATACACTCTAGAGCTAAAAGGAAACTTGACGTGAGTCCTTTCCTCAAGGTAAAGCCTTGAATAACCCTGCCGAAGTGGAAGCTTGGAGCAGAGTCCTTGGAGGCATTAGCTTTAAGTCTGCTTTCTTTAACGTTAGTAAGCTTTTCAGGAAACGGAGGACCTCGCCTGGGCACCCTATTCCCTGCACGAATACCGAGCACCGGCAGGCTCCACTAGGCTGCTAAGAAACTTCCAGGCCCAGAAACCTTTCCCAGTCACTCTGTGTATGCTGAGTGTAGGGCAACACACTGCACTCTTCCCTGGGAGAGCTAGATTTCCTCAGCACTCCAACAGCTCCAGGAACTGTGTTCTCTCACGTCCTACATGTCATACACATCTGCCTCATTGCCCTAGGCTGAGCGGCACTGAGAAACCAAAACTGCTTCGCATTCCTTCTACAAAATCATACCTTAAGACCCCATCCTTACAGGAGAATGTCGGCTTGCGTTCCTGCTGTAACCAAAGCTCAGTCCTTCCTCTTACACTGCAGGGTTTTAGAAGAAGCTAAGCCCGATAGCCTAGCAAGAGCGCTCCTTGGGGGAGGCGGTTGGCTACACGCAGAACTCCGTGCCAAATAAACTCTATTCAAGGAAGGGACCAGTGTTTAGCAAGAGTGTATACTTACTTGGTAGAAATCACAAGGAGGTAGGCTGCGTGTTCGCTGGAACCGGGGGCCTTATGGCACAAGCCTTGCTTTCCCATTTTGAGTGCTCCATTCATGCTGCCTTGAAGCTCCCTAAATAACAGTTTTAGGACGGCTCTCTAGTCACTGCAGGCAGGGCTCTGGGAAAGGAACGAGTGTTCTCTACATCAACAGGGTGCTTTCATAGCCTGGGTGGGAGCTCCTCCTGATACACTCTAGAGCTAAAAGGAAACGACGTGAGTCCTTTCCTCAAGGTAAAGCCTTGAATAGCCCTGCCGAAGTGGAAGCTTGGAGCAGAGTCCTTGAGGCATTAGCTTTAGGTCTGCTTTCTTTAACGTTAGTAAGCTTTTCAGGAAACGGAGGACCTCGCCTGGGCACCCTATTCCCTGCACGAATACCGAGCACCGGCAGGCTCCACTAGGCTGCTAAGAAACTTCCAGGCCCGGAAAACATTCCCAGTCGCTCTGTGTATGCTGAGTGTAGGGCAACACACTGCACTCTTCCCTGGGAGAGCTAGATTTCCTCAGCACTCCAACAGCTCCAGGAACTGTGTTCTCTCACGTCCTACCTGTCATACACATCTGCCTCATTGCCCTAAGCTGAGCGGCACTGAGAAACCAAAACTGCTTCGCATTCCTTCTACAAAGTCATACCTTAAGACCCCATCCTTACAGGAGAATGTCGGCTTGCGTTCCTGCTGTAACCAAAGCACAGTCCTTCCTCTTACACTGCAGGGTTTTAGAAGAAGCTAAGCCCGATAGCCTAGCAAGAGAGCTCCTTGCGGGAGGCGGTTGGCTACACGCAGAACTCCGTGCCAAATAAACTTTATTCATGAAAGGGACCAGTGTTTAGCAAGAGTGTATACTTACTTGGTAGAAATCACAAGGAGGTAGGCTGCGTGTTTGCTGGAAACGGGGGCCTAATGGCACAAGCCTTGCTTTCTCATTTTGAGTGCTCCATTCATGCTGCCTTGAAGCTACCTAAATAACAGTTTTAGGACGGCTCTCTAGTCACTGCAGGCAGGGCTCTGGGAAAGGAACGAGTCTTTTCTACATCAAAAGGATGATTTCAAAACCTGGGTGGGAGCTCCTCCTGATACGCTCTAGAGCTAAAAGGAAACTTGACGTGAGTCCTTTCCTCAAGGTAAAGCCTTGAATAGCCCTGCCGAAGTGGAAGCTTGGAGCAGAGTCCTTGAGGCATTAGCTTTAGGTCTGCTTTCTTTAACGTTAGTAAGCTTTTCAGGAAACGGAGGACCTCTCCTGGGCACCCTGTTCCCTGCTCGAACACCGAGCACCGGCAGGCTCCACTAGGCTGCTAAGAAACTTCCAGGCCCGGAAAACTTTCCCAGTCACTCAGTGTATGCTGAGTGTAGGGCAACACACTGCACTCTTCCCTGGGAGAGCTAGATTTCCTCAGCACTCCAACAGCTCCAGGAACTGTGTTCTCTCACGTCCTACATGTCATGCACATCTGCCTCATTGCCCTAGGCTGAGCGGCACTGAGAAACAAAAACTGCTTCGCATTCCTTCTACAAAGTCATACCTTAAGACCCCATCCTTACAGGAGAGTGTCGGCTTGCTTTCCTGCTGTAACCAAAGCACAGTTCTTCCTCTTACACTGCAGGGTTTTAGAAGAAACTAAGCCCGAGAGCCTAGCAAGAGCGCTCCTTGGGGGAGGCGGTTGGCTACACGCAGAACTCAGTGCCAAATAAACTTTATTCAAGGAAGGGACCAGTGTGTAGCAAGAGTGTATACTTACTTGGTAGAAATCACAAGGAGATAGGCTGCGTGTTCGCTGGAAACGGGGGCCTTATGGCACAAGCCTTGCTTTCCCATTTTGAGTGCTCCATTCATGCTGCCTTGAAGCTACCTAAATCACAGTTTAGGACGGGTCTCTAGTCACTGCAGGCAGGGCTCTGGGAAAGGAACGAGTGTTCTCTACATCAACAGGGTGCTTTCATAGCCTGGGTGGGAGCTCCTCCTGATACACTCTAGAGCTAAAAGGAAACTTGACGTGAGTCCTTTCCTCAAGGTAAAGCCTTGAATAACCCTGCCGAAGTGGAAGCTTGGAGCAGAGTCCTTGAGGCATTAGCTTTAAGTCTGCTTTCTTTAACGTTAGTAAGCTTTTCAGGAAACCGAGGACCTCGCCTGGGCACCCTATTCCCTGCACGAATACCGAGCACCGGCAGGCTCCACTAGGCTGCTAAGAAACTTCCAGGCCCAGAAACCTTTCCCAGTCACTCTGTGTATGCTGAGTGTAGGGCAACACACTGCACTCTTCCCTGGGAGAGCTAGATTTCCTCAGCACTCCAACAGCTCCAGGAACTGTGTTCTCTCACGTCCTACATGTCATACACATCTGCCTCATTGCCCTAGGCTGAGCGGCACTGAGAAACCAAAACTGCTTCGCATTCCTTCTACAAAATCATACCTTAAGACCCCATCCTTACAGGAGAAAGTCGGCTTGCGTTCCTGCTGTAACCAAAGCTCAGTCCTTCCTCTTACACTGCAGGGTTTTAGAAGAAGCTAAGCCCGATAGCCTAGCAAGAGCGCTCCTTGGGGGAGGCGGTTGGCTACACGCAGAACTCCGTGCCAAATAAACTCTATTCAAGGAAGGGACCAGTGTTTAGCAAGAGTGTATACTTACTTGGTAGAAATCACAAGGAGGTAGGCTGCGTGTTCGCTGGAACCGGGGGCCTTATGGCACAAGCCTTGCTTTCCCATTTTGAGTGCTCCATTCATGCTGCCTTGAAGCTCCCTAAATAACAGTTTTAGGACGGCTCTCTAGTCACTGCAGGCAGGGCTCTGGGAAAGGAACGAGTGTTCTCTACATCAACAGGGTGCTTTCATAGCCTGGGTGGGAGCTCCTCCTGATACACTCTAGAGCTAAAAGGAAACTTGACGTGAGTCCTTTCCTCAAGGTAAAGCCTTGAATAGCCCTGCCGAAGTGGAAGCTTGGAGCAGAGTCCTTGAGGCATTAGCTTTAGGTCTGCTTTCTTTAACGTTAGTAAGCTTTTCAGGAAACGGAGGACCTCGCCTGGGCACCCTATTCCCTGCACGAATACCGAGCACCGGCAGGCTCCACTAGGCTGCTAAGAAACTTCCAGGCCCGGAAAACATTCCCAGTCGCTCTGTGTATGCTGAGTGTAGGGCAACACACTGCACTCTTCCCTGGGAGAGCTAGATTTCCTCAGCACTCCAACAGCTCCAGGAACTGTGTTCTCTCACGTCCTACCTGTCATACACATCTGCCTCATTGCCCTAAGCTGAGCGGCACTGAGAAACCAAAACTGCTTCGCATTCCTTCTACAAAGTCATACCTTAAGACCCCATCCTTACAGGAGAATGTCGGCTTGCGTTCCTGCTGTAACCAAAGCACAGTCCTTCCTCTTACACTGCAGGGTTTTAGAAGAAGCTAAGCCCGATAGCCTAGCAAGAGAGCTCCTTGCGGGAGGCGGTTGGCTACACGCAGAACTCCGTGCCAAATAAACTTTATTCATGAAAGGGACCAGTGTTTAGCAAGAGTGTATACTTACTTGGTAGAAATCACAAGGAGGTAGGCTGCGTGTTTGCTGGAAACGGGGGCCTAATGGCACAAGCCTTGCTTTCTCATTTTGAGTGCTCCATTCATGCTGCCTTGAAGCTACCTAAATAACAGTTTTAGGACGGCTCTCTAGTCACTGCAGGCAGGGCTCTGGGAAAGGAACGAGTCTTTTCTACATCAAAAGGATGATTTCAAAACCTGGGTGGGAGCTCCTCCTGATACGCTCTAGAGCTAAAAGGAAACTTGACGTGAGTCCTTTCCTCAAGGTAAAGCCTTGAATAGCCCTGCCGAAGTGGAAGCTTGGAGCAGAGTCCTTGAGGCATTAGCTTTAGGTCTGCTTTCTTTAACGTTAGTAAGCTTTTCAGGAAACGGAGGACCTCTCCTGGGCACCCTGTTCCCTGCTCGAACACCGAGCACCGGCAGGCTCCACTAGGCTGCTAAGAAACTTCCAGGCCCGGAAAACTTTCCCAGTCACTCTGTGTATGCTGAGTGTAGGGCAACACACTGCACTCTTCCCTGGGAGAGCTAGATTTCCTCAGCACTCCAACAGCTCCAGGAACTGTGTTCTCTCACGTCCTACATGTCATGCACATCTGCCTCATTGCCCTAGGCTGAGCGGCACTGAGAAACAAAAACTGATTCGCATTCCTTCTACAAAGTCATACCTTAAGACCCCATCCTTACAGGAGAGTGTCGGCTTGCCTTCCTGCTGTAACCAAAGCACAGTTCTTCCTCTTACACTGCAGGGTTTTAGAAGAAACTAAGCCCGAGAGCCTAGCAAGAGCGCTCCTTGGGGGAGGCGGTTGGCTACACGCAGAACTCAGTGCCAAATAAACTTTATTCAAGGAAGGGACCAGTGTGTAGCAAGAGTGTATACTTACTTGGTAGAAATCACAAGGAGATAGGCTGCGTGTTCGCTGGAAACGGGGGCCTTATGGCACAAGCCTTGCTTTCCCATTTTGAGTGCTCCATTCATGCTGCCTTGAAGCTACCTAAATCACAGTTTAGGACGGGTCTCTAGTCACTGCAGGCAGGGCTCTGGGAAAGGAACGAGTGTTCTCTACATCAACAGGGTGCTTTCATAGCCTGGGTGGGAGCTCCTCCTGATACACTCTAGAGCTAAAAGGAAACTTGACGTGAGTCCTTTCCTCAAGGTAAAGCCTTGAATAACCCTGCCGAAGTGGAAGCTTGGAGCAGAGTCCTTGAGGCATTAGCTTTAAGTCTGCTTTCTTTAACGTTAGTAAGCTTTTCAGGAAACCGAGGACCTCGCCTGGGCACCCTATTCCCTGCACGAATACCGAGCACCGGCAGGCTCCACTAGGCTGCTAAGAAACTTCCAGGCCCAGAAACCTTTCCCAGTCACTCTGTGTATGCTGAGTGTAGGGCAACACACTGCACTCTTCCCTGGGAGAGCTAGATTTCCTCAGCACTCCAACAGCTCCAGGAACTGTGTTCTCTCACGTCCTACATGTCATACACATCTGCCTCATTGCCCTAGGCTGAGCGGCACTGAGAAACCAAAACTGCTTCGCATTCCTTCTACAAAATCATACCTTAAGACCCCATCCTTACAGGAGAAAGTCGGCTTGCGTTCCTGCTGTAACCAAAGCTCAGTCCTTCCTCTTACACTGCAGGGTTTTAGAAGAAGCTAAGCCCGATAGCCTAGCAAGAGAGCTCCTTGCGGGAGGCGGTTGGCTACACGCAGAACTCCGTGCCAAATAAACTTTATTCATGAAAGGGACCAGTGTTTAGCAAGAGTGTATACTTACTTGGTAGAAATCACAAGGAGGTAGGCTGCGTGTTTGCTGGAAACGGGGGCCTAATGGCACAAGCCTTGCTTTCTCATTTTGAGTGCTGCATTCATGCTGCCTTGAAGCTACCTAAATAACAGTTTTAGGACGGCTCTCTAGTCACTGCAGGCAGGGCTCTGGGAAAGGAACGAGTCTTTTCTACATCAAAAGGATGATTTCAAAACCTGGGTGGGAGCTCCTCCTGATACGCTCTAGAGCTAAAAGGAAACTTGACGTGAGTCCTTTCCTCAAGGTAAAGCCTTGAATAACCCTGCCGAAGTGGAAGCTTGGAGCAGAGTCCTTGAGGCATTAGCTTTAGGTCTGCTTTCTTTAACGTTAGTAAGCTTTTCAGGAAACGGAGGACCTCTCCTGGGCACCCTGTTCCCTGCTCGAACACCGAGCACCGGCAGGCTCCACTAGGCTGCTAAGAAACTTCCAGGCCCGGAAAACTTTCCCAGTCACTCTGTGTATGCTGAGTGTAGGGCAACACACTGCACTCTTCCCTGGGAGAGCTAGATTTCCTCAGCACTCCAACAGCTCCAGGAACTGTGTTCTCTCACGTCCTACATGTCATGCACATCTGCCTCATTGCCCTAGGCTGAGCGGCACTGAGAAACCAAAACTGCTTCGCATTCCTTCTACAAAGTCATACCTTAAGACCCCATCCTTACAGGAGAGTGTCGGCTTGCCTTCCTGCTGTAACCAAAGCACAGTTCTTCCTCTTACACTGCAGGGTTTTAGAAGAAGCTAAGCCCGATAGCCTAGCAAGAGCGCTCCTTGGGGGAGGCGGTTGGCTACACGCAGAACTCCGTGCCAAATAAACTTTATTCAAGGAAGGGACCAGTGTGTAGCAAGAGTGTATACTTACTTGGTAGAAATCACAAGGAGATAGGCTGCGTGTTCGCTGGAAACGGGGGCCTTATGGCACAAGCCTTGCTTTCCCATTTTGAGTGCTCCATTCATGCTGCCTTGAAGCTACCTAAATCACAGTTTAGGACGGGTCTCTAGTCACTGCAGGCAGGGCTCTGGGAAAGGAACTAGTGTTCTCTACATCAACAGGGTGCTTTCATAGCCTGGGTGGGAGCTCCTCCTGATACACTCTAGAGCTAAAAGGAAACTTGACGTGAGTCCTTTCCTCAAGGTAAAGCCTTGAATAACCCTGCCGAAGTGGAAGCTTGGAGCAGAGTCCTTGGAGGCATTAGCTTTAAGTCTGCTTTCTTTAACGTTAGTAAGCTTTTCAGGAAACCGAGGACCTCGCCTGGGCACCCTATTCCCTGCACGAATACCGAGCACCGGCAGGCTCCACTAGGCTGCTAAGAAACTTCCAGGCCCAGAAACCTTTCCCAGTCACTCTGTGTATGCTGAGTGTAGGGCAACACACTGCACTCTTCCCTGGGAGAGCTAGATTTCCTCAGCACTCCAACAGCTCCAGGAACTGTGTTCTCTCACGTCCTACATGTCATACACATCTGCCTCATTGCCCTAGGCTGAGCGGCACTGAGAAACCAAAACTGCTTCGCATTCCTTCTACAAAATCATACCTTAAGACCCCATCCTTACAGGAGAGTGTCGGCTTGCGTTCCTGCTGTAACCAAAGCTCAGTCCTTCCTCTTACACTGCAGGGTTTTAGAAGAAGCTAAGCCCGATAGCCTAGCAAGAGCGCTCCTTGGGGGAGGCGGTTGGCTACACGCAGAACTCCGTGCCAAATAAACTCTATTCAAGGAAGGGACCAGTGTTTAGCAAGAGTGTATACTTACTTGGTAGAAATCACAAGGAGGTAGGCTGCGTGTTCGCTGGAACCGGGGGCCTTATGGCACAAGCCTTGCTTTCCCATTTTGAGTGCTCCATTCATGCTGCCTTGAAGCTCCCTAAATAACAGTTTTAGGACGGCTCTCTAGTCACTGCAGGCAGGGCTCTGGGAAAGGAACGAGTGTTCTCTACATCAACAGGGTGCTTTCATAGCCTGGGTGGGAGCTCCTCCTGATACACTCTAGAGCTAAAAGGAAACGACGTGAGTCCTTTCCTCAAGGTAAAGCCTTGAATAGCCCTGCCGAAGTGGAAGCTTGGAGCAGAGTCCTTGAGGCATTAGCTTTAGGTCTGCTTTCTTTAACGTTAGTAAGCTTTTCAGGAAACGGAGGACCTCGCCTGGGCACCCTATTCCCTGCACGAATACCGAGCACCGGCAGGCTCCACTAGGCTGCTAAGAAACTTCCAGGCCCGGAAAACATTCCCAGTCGCTCTGTGTATGCTGAGTGTAGGGCAACACACTGCACTCTTCCCTGGGAGAGCTAGATTTCCTCAGCACTCCAACAGCTCCAGGAACTGTGTTCTCTCACGTCCTACCTGTCATACACATCTGCCTCATTGCCCTAAGCTGAGCGGCACTGAGAAACCAAAACTGCTTCGCATTCCTTCTACAAAGTCATACCTTAAGACCCCATCCTTACAGGAGAATGTCGGCTTGCGTTCCTGCTGTAACCAAAGCACAGTCCTTCCTCTTACACTGCAGGGTTTTAGAAGAAGCTAAGCCCGATAGCCTAGCAAGAGAGCTCCTTGCGGGAGGCGGTTGGCTACACGCAGAACTCCGTGCCAAATAAACTTTATTCATGAAAGGGACCAGTGTTTAGCAAGAGTGTATACTTACTTGGTAGAAATCACAAGGAGGTAGGCTGCGTGTTTGCTGGAAACGGGGGCCTAATGGCACAAGCCTTGCTTTCTCATTTTGAGTGCTCCATTCATGCTGCCTTGAAGCTACCTAAATAACAGTTTTAGGACGGCTCTCTAGTCACTGCAGGCAGGGCTCTGGGAAAGGAACGAGTCTTTTCTACATCAAAAGGATGATTTCAAAACCTGGGTGGGAGCTCCTCCTGATACGCTCTAGAGCTAAAAGGAAACTTGACGTGAGTCCTTTCCTCAAGGTAAAGCCTTGAATAGCCCTGCCGAAGTGGAAGCTTGGAGCAGAGTCCTTGAGGCATTAGCTTTAGGTCTGCTTTCTTTAACGTTAGTAAGCTTTTCAGGAAACGGAGGACCTCTCCTGGGCACCCTGTTCCCTGCTCGAACACCGAGCACCGGCAGGCTCCACTAGGCTGCTAAGAAACTTCCAGGCCCGGAAAACTTTCCCAGTCACTCAGTGTATGCTGAGTGTAGGGCAACACACTGCACTCTTCCCTGGGAGAGCTAGATTTCCTCAGCACTCCAACAGCTCCAGGAACTGTGTTCTCTCACGTCCTACATGTCATGCACATCTGCCTCATTGCCCTAGGCTGAGCGGCACTGAGAAACAAAAACTGCTTCGCATTCCTTCTACAAAGTCATACCTTAAGACCCCATCCTTACAGGAGAGTGTCGGCTTGCTTTCCTGCTGTAACCAAAGCACAGTTCTTCCTCTTACACTGCAGGGTTTTAGAAGAAACTAAGCCCGAGAGCCTAGCAAGAGCGCTCCTTGGGGGAGGCGGTTGGCTACACGCAGAACTCAGTGCCAAATAAACTTTATTCAAGGAAGGGACCAGTGTGTAGCAAGAGTGTATACTTACTTGGTAGAAATCACAAGGAGATAGGCTGCGTGTTCGCTGGAAACGGGGGCCTTATGGCACAAGCCTTGCTTTCCCATTTTGAGTGCTCCATTCATGCTGCCTTGAAGCTACCTAAATCACAGTTTAGGACGGGTCTCTAGTCACTGCAGGCAGGGCTCTGGGAAAGGAACGAGTGTTCTCTACATCAACAGGGTGCTTTCATAGCCTGGGTGGGAGCTCCTCCTGATACACTCTAGAGCTAAAAGGAAAATTGACGTGAGTCCTTTCCTCAAGGTAAAGCCTTGAATAACCCTGCCGAAGTGGAAGCTTGGAGCAGAGTCCTTGAGGCATTAGCTTTAAGTCTGCTTTCTTTAACGTTAGTAAGCTTTTCAGGAAACCGAGGACCTCGCCTGGGCACCCTATTCCCTGCACGAATACCGAGCACCGGCAGGCTCCACTAGGCTGCTAAGAAACTTCCAGGCCCAGAAACCTTTCCCAGTCACTCTGTGTATGCTGAGTGTAGGGCAACACACTGCACTCTTCCCTGGGAGAGCTAGATTTCCTCAGCACTCCAACAGCTCCAGGAACTGTGTTCTCTCACGTCCTACATGTCATACACATCTGCCTCATTGCCCTAGGCTGAGCGGCACTGAGAAACCAAAACTGCTTCGCATTCCTTCTACAAAATCATACCTTAAGACCCCATCCTTACAGGAGAAAGTCGGCTTGCGTTCCTGCTGTAACCAAAGCTCAGTCCTTCCTCTTACACTGCAGGGTTTTAGAAGAAGCTAAGCCCGATAGCCTAGCAAGAGCGCTCCTTGGGGGAGGCGGTTGGCTACACGCAGAACTCCGTGCCAAATAAACTTTATTCAAGGAAGGGACCAGTGTGTAGCAAGAGTGTATACTTACTTGGTAGAAATCACAAGGAGATAGGCTGCGTGTTCGCTGGAAACGGGGGCCTTATGGCACAAGCCTTGCTTTCCCATTTTGAGTGCTCCATTCATGCTGCCTTGAAGCTACCTAAATCACAGTTTAGGACGGGTCTCTAGTCACTGCAGGCAGGGCTCTGGGAAAGGAACTAGTGTTCTCTACATCAACAGGGTGCTTTCATAGCCTGGGTGGGAGCTCCTCCTGATACACTCTAGAGCTAAAAGGAAACTTGACGTGAGTCCTTTCCTCAAGGTAAAGCCTTGAATAACCCTGCCGAAGTGGAAGCTTGGAGCAGAGTCCTTGGAGGCATTAGCTTTAAGTCTGCTTTCTTTAACGTTAGTAAGCTTTTCAGGAAACCGAGGACCTCGCCTGGGCACCCTATTCCCTGCACGAATACCGAGCACCGGCAGGCTCCACTAGGCTGCTAAGAAACTTCCAGGCCCAGAAACCTTTCCCAGTCACTCTGTGTATGCTGAGTGTAGGGCAACACACTGCACTCTTCCCTGGGAGAGCTAGATTTCCTCAGCACTCCAACAGCTCCAGGAACTGTGTTCTCTCACGTCCTACATGTCATACACATCTGCCTCATTGCCCTAGGCTGAGCGGCACTGAGAAACCAAAACTGCTTCGCATTCCTTCTACAAAATCATACCTTAAGACCCCATCCTTACAGGAGAGTGTCGGCTTGCGTTCCTGCTGTAACCAAAGCTCAGTCCTTCCTCTTACACTGCAGGGTTTTAGAAGAAGCTAAGCCCGATAGCCTAGCAAGAGCGCTCCTTGGGGGAGGCGGTTGGCTACACGCAGAACTCCGTGCCAAATAAACTCTATTCAAGGAAGGGACCAGTGTTTAGCAAGAGTGTATACTTACTTGGTAGAAATCACAAGGAGGTAGGCTGCGTGTTCGCTGGAACCGGGGGCCTTATGGCACAAGCCTTGCTTTCCCATTTTGAGTGCTCCATTCATGCTGCCTTGAAGCTCCCTAAATAACAGTTTTAGGACGGCTCTCTAGTCACTGCAGGCAGGGCTCTGGGAAAGGAACGAGTGTTCTCTACATCAACAGGGTGCTTTCATAGCCTGGGTGGGAGCTCCTCCTGATACACTCTAGAGCTAAAAGGAAACGACGTGAGTCCTTTCCTCAAGGTAAAGCCTTGAATAGCCCTGCCGAAGTGGAAGCTTGGAGCAGAGTCCTTGAGGCATTAGCTTTAGGTCTGCTTTCTTTAACGTTAGTAAGCTTTTCAGGAAACGGAGGACCTCGCCTGGGCACCCTATTCCCTGCACGAATACCGAGCACCGGCAGGCTCCACTAGGCTGCTAAGAAACTTCCAGGCCCGGAAAACATTCCCAGTCGCTCTGTGTATGCTGAGTGTAGGGCAACACACTGCACTCTTCCCTGGGAGAGCTAGATTTCCTCAGCACTCCAACAGCTCCAGGAACTGTGTTCTCTCACGTCCTACCTGTCATACACATCTGCCTCATTGCCCTAAGCTGAGCGGCACTGAGAAACCAAAACTGCTTCGCATTCCTTCTACAAAGTCATACCTTAAGACCCCATCCTTACAGGAGAATGTCGGCTTGCGTTCCTGCTGTAACCAAAGCACAGTCCTTCCTCTTACACTGCAGGGTTTTAGAAGAAGCTAAGCCCGATAGCCTAGCAAGAGAGCTCCTTGCGGGAGGCGGTTGGCTACACGCAGAACTCCGTGCCAAATAAACTTTATTCATGAAAGGGACCAGTGTTTAGCAAGAGTGTATACTTACTTGGTAGAAATCACAAGGAGGTAGGCTGCGTGTTTGCTGGAAACGGGGGCCTAATGGCACAAGCCTTGCTTTCTCATTTTGAGTGCTCCATTCATGCTGCCTTGAAGCTACCTAAATAACAGTTTTAGGACGGCTCTCTAGTCACTGCAGGCAGGGCTCTGGGAAAGGAACGAGTCTTTTCTACATCAAAAGGATGATTTCAAAACCTGGGTGGGAGCTCCTCCTGATACGCTCTAGAGCTAAAAGGAAACTTGACGTGAGTCCTTTCCTCAAGGTAAAGCCTTGAATAGCCCTGCCGAAGTGGAAGCTTGGAGCAGAGTCCTTGAGGCATTAGCTTTAGGTCTGCTTTCTTTAACGTTAGTAAGCTTTTCAGGAAACGGAGGACCTCTCCTGGGCACCCTGTTCCCTGCTCGAACACCGAGCACCGGCAGGCTCCACTAGGCTGCTAAGAAACTTCCAGGCCCGGAAAACTTTCCCAGTCACTCAGTGTATGCTGAGTGTAGGGCAACACACTGCACTCTTCCCTGGGAGAGCTAGATTTCCTCAGCACTCCAACAGCTCCAGGAACTGTGTTCTCTCACGTCCTACATGTCATGCACATCTGCCTCATTGCCCTAGGCTGAGCGGCACTGAGAAACAAAAACTGCTTCGCATTCCTTCTACAAAGTCATACCTTAAGACCCCATCCTTACAGGAGAGTGTCGGCTTGCTTTCCTGCTGTAACCAAAGCACAGTTCTTCCTCTTACACTGCAGGGTTTTAGAAGAAACTAAGCCCGAGAGCCTAGCAAGAGCGCTCCTTGGGGGAGGCGGTTGGCTACACGCAGAACTCAGTGCCAAATAAACTTTATTCAAGGAAGGGACCAGTGTGTAGCAAGAGTGTATACTTACTTGGTAGAAATCACAAGGAGATAGGCTGCGTGTTCGCTGGAAACGGGGGCCTTATGGCACAAGCCTTGCTTTCCCATTTTGAGTGCTCCATTCATGCTGCCTTGAAGCTACCTAAATCACAGTTTAGGACGGGTCTCTAGTCACTGCAGGCAGGGCTCTGGGAAAGGAACGAGTGTTCTCTACATCAACAGGGTGCTTTCATAGCCTGGGTGGGAGCTCCTCCTGATACACTCTAGAGCTAAAAGGAAACTTGACGTGAGTCCTTTCCTCAAGGTAAAGCCTTGAATAACCCTGCCGAAGTGGAAGCTTGGAGCAGAGTCCTTGAGGCATTAGCTTTAAGTCTGCTTTCTTTAACGTTAGTAAGCTTTTCAGGAAACCGAGGACCTCGCCTGGGCACCCTATTCCCTGCACGAATACCGAGCACCGGCAGGCTCCACTAGGCTGCTAAGAAACTTCCAGGCCCAGAAACCTTTCCCAGTCACTCTGTGTATGCTGAGTGTAGGGCAACACACTGCACTCTTCCCTGGGAGAGCTAGATTTCCTCAGCACTCCAACAGCTCCAGGAACTGTGTTCTCTCACGTCCTACATGTCATACACATCTGCCTCATTGCCCTAGGCTGAGCGGCACTGAGAAACCAAAACTGCTTCGCATTCCTTCTACAAAATCATACCTTAAGACCCCATCCTTACAGGAGAAAGTCGGCTTGCGTTCCTGCTGTAACCAAAGCTCAGTCCTTCCTCTTACACTGCAGGGTTTTAGAAGAAGCTAAGCCCGATAGCCTAGCAAGAGCGCTCCTTGGGGGAGGCGGTTGGCTACACGCAGAACTCCGTGCCAAATAAACTCTATTCAAGGAAGGGACCAGTGTTTAGCAAGAGTGTATACTTACTTGGTAGAAATCACAAGGAGGTAGGCTGCGTGTTCGCTGGAACCGGGGGCCTTATGGCACAAGCCTTGCTTTCCCATTTTGAGTGCTCCATTCATGCTGCCTTGAAGCTACCTAAATAACAGTTTTAGGACGGCTCTCTAGTCACTGCAGGCAGGGCTCTGGGAAAGGAACGAGTGTTCTCTACATCAACAGGGTGCTTTCATAGCCTGGGTGGGAGCTCCTCCTGATACACTCTAGAGCTAAAAGGAAACTTGACGTGAGTCCTTTCCTCAAGGTAAAGCCTTGAATAGCCCTGCCGAAGTGGAAGCTTGGAGCAGAGTCCTTGAGGCATTAGCTTTAGGTCTGCTTTCTTTAACGTTAGTAAGCTTTTCAGGAAACGGAGGACCTCGCCTGGGCACCCTATTCCCTGCACGAATACCGAGCACCGGCAGGCTCCACTAGGCTGCTAAGAAACTTCCAGGCCCGGAAAACATTCCCAGTCGCTCTGTGTATGCTGAGTGTAGGGCAACACACTGCACTCTTCCCTGGGAGAGCTAGATTTCCTCAGCACTCCAACAGCTCCAGGAACTGTGTTCTCTCACGTCCTACCTGTCATACACATCTGCCTCATTGCCCTAAGCTGAGCGGCACTGAGAAACCAAAACTGCTTCGCATTCCTTCTACAAAGTCATACCTTAAGACCCCATCCTTACAGGAGAATGTCGGCTTGCGTTCCTGCTGTAACCAAAGCACAGTCCTTCCTCTTACACTGCAGGGTTTTAGAAGAAGCTAAGCCCGATAGCCTAGCAAGAGAGCTCCTTGCGGGAGGCGGTTGGCTACACGCAGAACTCCGTGCCAAATAAACTTTATTCATGAAAGGGACCAGTGTTTAGCAAGAGTGTATACTTACTTGGTAGAAATCACAAGGAGGTAGGCTGCGTGTTTGCTGGAAACGGGGGCCTAATGGCACAAGCCTTGCTTTCTCATTTTGAGTGCTCCATTCATGCTGCCTTGAAGCTACCTAAATAACAGTTTTAGGACGGCTCTCTAGTCACTGCAGGCAGGGCTCTGGGAAAGGAACGAGTCTTTTCTACATCAAAAGGATGATTTCAAAACCTGGGTGGGAGCTCCTCCTGATACGCTCTAGAGCTAAAAGGAAACTTGACGTGAGTCCTTTCCTCAAGGTAAAGCCTTGAATAGCCCTGCCGAAGTGGAAGCTTGGAGCAGAGTCCTTGAGGCATTAGCTTTAGGTCTGCTTTCTTTAACGTTAGTAAGCTTTTCAGGAAACGGAGGACCTCTCCTGGGCACCCTGTTCCCTGCTCGAACACCGAGCACCGGCAGGCTCCACTAGGCTGCTAAGAAACTTCCAGGCCCGGAAAACATTCCCAGTCACTCTGTGTATGCTGAGTGTAGGGCAACACACTGCACTCTTCCCTGGGAGAGCTAGATTTCCTCAGCACTCCAACAGCTCCAGGAACTGTGTTCTCTCACGTCCTACATGTCATGCACATCTGCCTCATTGCCCTAGGCTGAGCGGCACTGAGAAACCAAAACTGCTTCGCATTCCTTCTACAAAGTCATACCTTAAGACCCCATCCTTACAGGAGAGTGTCGGCTTGCCTTCCTGCTGTAACCAAAGCACAGTTCTTCCTCTTACACTGCAGGGTTTTAGAAGAAACTAAGCCCGAGAGCCTAGCAAGAGCGCTCCTTGGGGGAGGCGGTTGGCTACACGCAGAACTCAGTGCCAAATAAACTCTATTCAAGGAAGGGACCAGTGTTTAGCAAGAGTGTATACTTACTTGGTAGAAATCACAAGGAGGTAGGCTGCGTGTTCGCTGGAACCGGGGGCCTTATGGCACAAGCCTTGCTTTCCCATTTTGAGTGCTCCATTCATGCTGCCTTGAAGCTCCCTAAATAACAGTTTTAGGACGGCTCTCTAGTCACTGCAGGCAGGGCTCTGGGAAAGGAACGAGTCTTCTCTACATCAACAGGGTGCTTTCATAGCCTGGGTGGGAGCTCCTCCTGATACACTCTAGAGCTAAAAGGAAACTTGACGTGAGTCCTTTCCTCAAGGTAAAGCCTTGAATAGCCCTGCCGAAGTGGAAGCTTGGAGCAGAGTCCTTGAGGCATTAGCTTTAGGTCTGCTTTCTTTAACGTTAGTAAGCTTTTCAGGAAACGGAGGACCTCGCCTGGGCACCCTATTCCCTGCACGAATACCGAGCACCGGCAGGCTCCACTAGGCTGCTAAGAAACTTCCAGGCCCGGAAAACATTCCCAGTCGCTCTGTGTATGCTGAGTGTAGGGCAACACACTGCACTCTTCCCTGGGAGAGCTAGATTTCCTCAGCACTCCAACAGCTCCAGGAACTGTGTTCTCTCACGTCCTACATGTCATGCACATCTGCCTCATTGCCCTAGGCTGAGCGGCACTGAGAAACCAAAACTGCTTCGCATTCCTTCTACAAAGTCATACCTTAAGACCCCATCCTTACAGGAGAGTGTCGGCTTGCCTTCCTGCTGTAACCAAAGCACAGTTCTTCCTCTTACACTGCAGGGTTTTAGAAGAAACTAAGCCCGAGAGCCTAGCAAGAGCGCTCCTTGGGGGAGGCGGTTGGCTACACGCAGAACTCAGTGCCAAATAAACTTTATTCAAGGAAGGGACCAGTGTGTAGCAAGAGTGTATACTTACTTGGTAGAAATCACAAGGAGATAGGCTGCGTGTTCGCTGGAAACGGGGGCCTTATGGCACAAGCCTTGCTTTCCCATTTTGAGTGCTCCATTCATGCTGCCTTGAAGCTACCTAAATCACAGTTTAGGACGGGTCTCTAGTCACTGCAGGCAGGGCTCTGGGAAAGGAACGAGTGTTCTCTACATCAACAGGGTGCTTTCATAGCCTGGGTGGGAGCTCCTCCTGATACACTCTAGAGCTAAAAGGAAACTTGACGTGAGTCCTTTCCTCAAGGTAAAGCCTTGAATAACCCTGCCGAAGTGGAAGCTTGGAGCAGAGTCCTTGAGGCATTAGCTTTAAGTCTGCTTTCTTTAACGTTAGTAAGCTTTTCAGGAAACGGAGGACCTCGCCTGGGCACCCTATTCCCTGCACGAATACCGAGCACCGGCAGGCTCCACTAGGCTGCTAAGAAACTTCCAGGCCCGGAAAACATTCCCAGTCACTCTGTGTATGCTGAGTGTAGGGCAACACACTGCACTCTTCCCTGGGAGAGCTAGATTTCCTCAGCACTCCAACAGCTCCAGGAACTGTGTTCTCTCACGTCCTACATGTCATGCACATCTGCCTCATTGCCCTAGGCTGAGCGGCACTGAGAAACCAAAACTGCTTCGCATTCCTTCTACAAAGTCATACCTTAAGACCCCATCCTTACAGGAGAGTGTCGGCTTGCCTTCCTGCTGTAACCAAAGCACAGTTCTTCCTCTTACACTGCAGGGTTTTAGAAGAAACTAAGCCCGAGAGCCTAGCAAGAGCGCTCCTTGGGGGAGGCGGTTGGCTACACGCAGAACTCAGTGCCAAATAAACTTTATTCAAGGAAGGGACCAGTGTGTAGCAAGAGTGTATACTTACTTGGTAGAAATCACAAGGAGATAGGCTGCGTGTTCGCTGGAAACGGGGGCCTTATGGCACAAGCCTTGCTTTCCCATTTTGAGTGCTCCATTCATGCTGCCTTGAAGCTACCTAAATCACAGTTTAGGACGGGTCTCTAGTCACTGCAGGCAGGGCTCTGGGAAAGGAACGAGTGTTCTCTACATCAACAGGGTGCTTTCATAGCCTGGGTGGGAGCTCCTCCTGATACACTCTAGAGCTAAAAGGAAACTTGACGTGAGTCCTTTCCTCAAGGTAAAGCCTTGAATAACCCTGCCGAAGTGGAAGCTTGGAGCAGAGTCCTTGAGGCATTAGCTTTAAGTCTGCTTTCTTTAACGTTAGTAAGCTTTTCAGGAAACGGAGGACCTCGCCTGGGCACCCTATTCCCTGCACGAATACCGAGCACCGGCAGGCTCCACTAGGCTGCTAAGAAACTTCCAGGCCCAGAAACCTTTCCCAGTCACTCTGTGTATGCTGAGTGTAGGGCAACACACTGCACTCTTCCCTGGGAGAGCTAGATTTCCTCAGCACTCCAACAGCTCCAGGAACTGTGTTCTCTCACGTCCTACATGTCATACACATCTGCCTCATTGCCCTAGGCTGAGCGGCACTGAGAAACCAAAACTGCTTCGCATTCCTTCTACAAAATCATACCTTAAGACCCCATCCTTACAGGAGAAAGTCGGCTTGCGTTCCTGCTGTAACCAAAGCTCAGTCCTTCCTCTTACACTGCAGGGTTTTAGAAGAAGCTAAGCCCGATAGCCTAGCAAGAGCGCTCCTTGGGGGAGGCGGTTGGCTACACGCAGAACTCCGTGCCAAATAAACTCTATTCAAGGAAGGGACCAGTGTTTAGCAAGAGTGTATACTTACTTGGTAGAAATCACAAGGAGGTAGGCTGCGTGTTCGCTGGAACCGGGGGCCTTATGGCACAAGCCTTGCTTTCCCATTTTGAGTGCTCCATTCATGCTGCCTTGAAGCTCCCTAAATAACAGTTTTAGGACGGCTCTCTAGTCACTGCAGGCAGGGCTCTGGGAAAGGAACGAGTGTTCTCTACATCAACAGGGTGCTTTCATAGCCTGGGTGGGAGCTCCTCCTGATACACTCTAGAGCTAAAAGGAAACTTGACGTGAGTCCTTTCCTCAAGGTAAAGCCTTGAATAGCCCTGCCGAAGTGGAAGCTTGGAGCAGAGTCCTTGAGGCATTAGCTTTAGGTCTGCTTTCTTTAACGTTAGTAAGCTTTTCAGGAAACGGAGGACCTCGCCTGGGCACCCTATTCCCTGCACGAATACCGAGCACCGGCAGGCTCCACTAGGCTGCTAAGAAACTTCCAGGCCCGGAAAACATTCCCAGTCGCTCTGTGTATGCTGAGTGTAGGGCAACACACTGCACTCTTCCCTGGGAGAGCTAGATTTCCTCAGCACTCCAACAGCTCCAGGAACTGTGTTCTCTCACGTCCTACCTGTCATACACATCTGCCTCATTGCCCTAAGCTGAGCGGCACTGAGAAACCAAAACTGCTTCGCATTCCTTCTACAAAGTCATACCTTAAGACCCCATCCTTACAGGAGAATGTCGGCTTGCGTTCCTGCTGTAACCAAAGCACAGTCCTTCCTCTTACACTGCAGGGTTTTAGAAGAAGCTAAGCCCGATAGCCTAGCAAGAGAGCTCCTTGCGGGAGGCGGTTGGCTACACGCAGAACTCCGTGCCAAATAAACTTTATTCATGAAAGGGACCAGTGTTTAGCAAGAGTGTATACTTACTTGGTAGAAATCACAAGGAGGTAGGCTGCGTGTTTGCTGGAAACGGGGGCCTAATGGCACAAGCCTTGCTTTCTCATTTTGAGTGCTCCATTCATGCTGCCTTGAAGCTACCTAAATAACAGTTTTAGGACGGCTCTCTAGTCACTGCAGGCAGGGCTCTGGGAAAGGAACGAGTCTTTTCTACATCAAAAGGATGATTTCAAAACCTGGGTGGGAGCTCCTCCTGATACGCTCTAGAGCTAAAAGGAAACTTGACGTGAGTCCTTTCCTCAAGGTAAAGCCTTGAATAGCCCTGCCGAAGTGGAAGCTTGGAGCAGAGTCCTTGAGGCATTAGCTTTAGGTCTGCTTTCTTTAACGTTAGTAAGCTTTTCAGGAAACGGAGGACCTCTCCTGGGCACCCTGTTCCCTGCACGAATACCGAGCACCGGCAGGCTCCACTAGGCTGCTAAGAAACTTCCAGGCCCGGAAAACATTCCCAGTCGCTCTGTGTATGCTGAGTGTAGGGCAACACACTGCACTCTTCCCTGGGAGAGCTAGATTTCCTCAGCACTCCAACAGCTCCAGGAACTGTGTTCTCTCACGTCCTACATGTCATGCACATCTGCCTCATTGCCCTAGGCTGAGCGGCACTGAGAAACCAAAACTGCTTCGCATTCCTTCTACAAAGTCATACCTTAAGACCCCATCCTTACAGGAGAGTGTCGGCTTGCCTTCCTGCTGTAACCAAAGCACAGTTCTTCCTCTTACACTGCAGGGTTTTAGAAGAAACTAAGCCCGAGAGCCTAGCAAGAGCGCTCCTTGGGGGAGGCGGTTGGCTACACGCAGAACTCAGTGCCAAATAAACTTTATTCAAGGAAGGGACCAGTGTGTAGCAAGAGTGTATACTTACTTGGTAGAAATCACAAGGAGATAGGCTGCGTGTTCGCTGGAAACGGGGGCCTTATGGCACAAGCCTTGCTTTCCCATTTTGAGTGCTCCATTCATGCTGCCTTGAAGCTACCTAAATCACAGTTTAGGACGGGTCTCTAGTCACTGCAGGCAGGGCTCTGGGAAAGGAACGAGTGTTCTCTACATCAACAGGGTGCTTTCATAGCCTGGGTGGGAGCTCCTCCTGATACACTCTAGAGCTAAAAGGAAACTTGACGTGAGTCCTTTCCTCAAGGTAAAGCCTTGAATAACCCTGCCGAAGTGGAAGCTTGGAGCAGAGTCCTTGAGGCATTAGCTTTAAGTCTGCTTTCTTTAACGTTAGTAAGCTTTTCAGGAAACCGAGGACCTCGCCTGGGCACCCTATTCCCTGCACGAATACCGAGCACCGGCAGGCTCCACTAGGCTGCTAAGAAACTTCCAGGCCCGGAAAACATTCCCAG
This sequence comes from Balaenoptera ricei, assembly GCF_028023285.1. Lineage (NCBI taxonomy): Eukaryota > Metazoa > Chordata > Mammalia > Artiodactyla > Balaenopteridae > Balaenoptera > Balaenoptera ricei. The sequence goes on along the minus strand of NC_082655.1, from coordinate 47,116,519 downwards.
TCACTCTGTGTATGCTGAGTGTAGGGCAACACACTGCACTCTTCCCTGGGAGAGCTAGATTTCCTCAGCACTCCAACAGCTCCAGGAACTGTGTTCTCTCACGTCCTACATGTCATGCACATCTGCCTCATTGCCCTAGGCTGAGCGGCACTGAGAAACCAAAACTGCTTCGCATTCCTTCTACAAAGTCATACCTTAAGACCCCATCCTTACAGGAGAGTGTCGGCTTGCCTTCCTGCTGTAACCAAAGCACAGTTCTTCCTCTTACACTGCAGGGTTTTAGAAGACACTAAGCCCGAGAGCCTAGCAAGAGCGCTCCTTGGGGGAGGCGGTTGGCTACACGCAGAACTCAGTGCCAAATAAACTTTATTCAAGGAAGGGACCAGTGTGTAGCAAGAGTGTATACTTACTTGGTAGAAATCACAAGGAGATAGGCTGCGTGTTCGCTGGAAACGGGGGCCTTATGGCACAAGCCTTGCTTTCCCATTTTGAGTGCTCCATTCATGCTGCCTTGAAGCTACCTAAATCACAGTTTAGGACGGGTCTCTAGTCACTGCAGGCAGGGCTCTGGGAAAGGAACGAGTGTTCTCTACATCAACAGGGTGCTTTCATAGCCTGGGTGGGAGCTCCTCCTGATACACTCTAGAGCTAAAAGGAAACTTGACGTGAGTCCTTTCCTCAAGGTAAAGCCTTGAATAACCCTGCCGAAGTGGAAGCTTGGAGCAGAGTCCTTGAGGCATTAGCTTTAAGTCTGCTTTCTTTAACGTTAGTAAGCTTTTCAGGAAACGGAGGACCTCGCCTGGGCACCCTATTCCCTGCACGAATACCGGGCACCGGCAGGCTCCACTAGGCTGCTAAGAAACTTCCAGGCCCAGAAACCTTTCCCAGTCACTCTGTGTATGCTGAGTGTAGGGCAACACACTGCACTCTTCCCTGGGAGAGCTAGATTTCCTCAGCACTCCAACAGCTCCAGGAACTGTGTTCTCTCACGTCCTACATGTCATACACATCTGCCTCATTGCCCTAGGCTGAGCGGCACTGAGAAACCAAAACTGCTTCGCATTCCTTCTACAAAATCATACCTTAAGACCCCATCCTTACAGGAGAAAGTCGGCTTGCGTTCCTGCTGTAACCAAAGCTCAGTGCTTCCTCTTACACTGCAGGGTTTTAGAAGAAGCTAAGCCCGATAGCCTAGCAAGAGCGCTCCTTGGGGGAGGCGGTTGGCTACACGCAGAACTCCGTGCCAAATAAACTCTATTCAAGGAAGGGACCAGTGTTTAGCAAGAGTGTATATTTACTTGGTAGAAATCACAAGGAGGTAGGCTGCGTGTTCGCTGGAACCGGGGGCCTTATGGCACAAGCCTTGCTTTCCCATTTTGAGTGCTCCATTCATGCTGCCTTGAAGCTACCTAAATAACAGTTTTAGGACGGCTCTCTAGTCACTGCAGGCAGGGCTCTGGGAAAGGAACGAGTCTTCTCTACATCAACAGGGTGCTTTCATAGCCTGGGTGGGAGCTCCTCCTGATACACTCTAGAGCTAAAAGGAAACTTGACGTGAGTCCTTTCCTCAAGGTAAAGCCTTGAATAGCCCTGCCGAAGTGGAAGCTTGGAGCAGAGTCCTTGAGGCATTAGCTTTAGGTCTGCTTTCTTTAACGTTAGTAAGCTTTTCAGGAAACGGAGGACCTCGCCTGGGCACCCTATTCCCTGCACGAATACCGAGCACCGGCAGGCTCCACTAGGCTGCTAAGAAACTTCCAGGCCCGGAAAACATTCCCAGTCGCTCTGTGTATGCTGAGTGTAGGGCAACACACTGCACTCTTCCCTGGGAGAGCTAGATTTCCTCAGCACTCCAACAGCTCCAGGAACTGTGTTCTCTCACGTCCTACCTGTCATACACATCTGCCTCATTGCCCTAAGCTGAGCGGCACTGAGAAACCAAAACTGCTTCGCATTCCTTCTACAAAGTCATACCTTAAGACCCCATCCTTACAGGAGAATGTCGGCTTGCGTTCCTGCTGTAACCAAAGCACAGTCCTTCCTCTTACACTGCAGGGTTTTAGAAGAAGCTAAGCCCGATAGCCTAGCAAGAGAGCTCCTTGCGGGAGGCGGTTGGCTACACGCAGAACTCCGTGCCAAATAAACTTTATTCATGAAAGGGACCAGTGTTTAGCAAGAGTGTATACTTACTTGGTAGAAATCACAAGGAGGTAGGCTGCGTGTTTGCTGGAAACGGGGGCCTAATGGCACAAGCCTTGCTTTCTCATTTTGAGTGCTCCATTCATGCTGCCTTGAAGCTACCTAAATAACAGTTTTAGGACGGCTCTCTAGTCACTGCAGGCAGGGCTCTGGGAAAGGAACGAGTCTTTTCTACATCAAAAGGATGATTTCAAAACCTGGGTGGGAGCTCCTCCTGATACGCTCTAGAGCTAAAAGGAAACTTGACGTGAGTCCTTTCCTCAAGGTAAAGCCTTGAATAGCCCTGCCGAAGTGGAAGCTTGGAGCAGAGTCCTTGAGGCATTAGCTTTAGGTCTGCTTTCTTTAACGTTAGTAAGCTTTTCAGGAAACGGAGGACCTCTCCTGGGCACCCTGTTCCCTGCTCGAACACCGAGCACCGGCAGGCTCCACTAGGCTGCTAAGAAACTTCCAGGCCCGGAAAACATTCCCAGTCACTCTGTGTATGCTGAGTGTAGGGCAACACACTGCACTCTTCCCTGGGAGAGCTAGATTTCCTCAGCACTCCAACAGCTCCAGGAACTGTGTTCTCTCACGTCCTACATGTCGTGCACATCTGCCTCATTGCCCTAGGCTGAGCGGCACTGAGAAACCAAAACTGCTTCGCATTCCTTCTACAAAGTCATACCTTAAGACCCCATCCTTACAGGAGAGTGTCGGCTTGCCTTTTTGCTGTAACCAAAGCACAGTTCTTCTTCTTACACTGCAGGGTTTTAGAAGAAACTAAGCCCGAGAGCCTAGCAAGAGCGCTCCTTGGGGGAGGCGGTTGGCTACACGCAGAACTCAGTGCCAAATAAACTCTATTCAAGGAAGGGACCAGTGTTTAGCAAGAGTGTATACTTACTTGGTAGAAATCACAAGGAGGTAGGCTGCGTGTTCGCTGGAACCGGGGGCCTTATGGCACAAGCCTTGCTTTCCCATTTTGAGTGCTCCATTCATGCTGCCTTGAAGCTCCCTAAATAACAGTTTTAGGACGGCTCTCTAGTCACTGCAGGCAGGGCTCTGGGAAAGGAACGAGTGTTCTCTACATCAACAGGGTGCTTTCATAGCCTGGGTGGGAGCTCCTCCTGATACACTCTAGAGCTAAAAGGAAACGACGTGAGTCCTTTCCTCAAGGTAAAGCCTTGAATAGCCCTGCCGAAGTGGAAGCTTGGAGCAGAGTCCTTGAGGCATTAGCTTTAGGTCTGCTTTCTTTAACGTTAGTAAGCTTTTCAGGAAACGGAGGACCTCGCCTGGGCACCCTATTCCCTGCACGAATACCGAGCACCGGCAGGCTCCACTAGGCTGCTAAGAAACTTCCAGGCCCGGAAAACATTCCCAGTCGCTCTGTGTATGCTGAGTGTAGGGCAACACACTGCACTCTTCCCTGGGAGAGCTAGATTTCCTCAGCACTCCAACAGCTCCAGGAACTGTGTTCTCTCACGTCCTACATGTCATGCACATCTGCCTCATTGCCCTAGGCTGAGCGGCACTGAGAAACAAAAACTGCTTCGCATTCCTTCTACAAAGTCATACCTTAAGACCCCATCCTTACAGGAGAGTGTCGGCTTGCCTTCCTGCTGTAACCAAAGCACAGTTCTTCCTCTTACACTGCAGGGTTTTAGAAGAAACTAAGCCCGAGAGCCTAGCAAGAGCGCTCCTTGGGGGAGGCGGTTGGCTACACGCAGAACTCAGTGCCAAATAAACTTTATTCAAGGAAGGGACCAGTGTGTAGCAAGAGTGTATACTTACTTGGTAGAAATCACAAGGAGATAGGCTGCGTGTTCGCTGGAAACGGGGGCCTTATGGCACAAGCCTTGCTTTCCCATTTTGAGTGCTCCATTCATGCTGCCTTGAAGCTACCTAAATCACAGTTTAGGACGGGTCTCTAGTCACTGCAGGCAGGGCTCTGGGAAAGGAACGAGTGTTCTCTACATCAACAGGGTGCTTTCATAGCCTGGGTGGGAGCTCCTCCTGATACACTCTAGAGCTAAAAGGAAACTTGACGTGAGTCCTTTCCTCAAGGTAAAGCCTTGAATAACCCTGCCGAAGTGGAAGCTTGGAGCAGAGTCCTTGAGGCATTAGCTTTAAGTCTGCTTTCTTTAACGTTAGTAAGCTTTTCAGGAAACCGAGGACCTCGCCTGGGCACCCTATTCCCTGCACGAATACCGAGCACCGGCAGGCTCCACTAGGCTGCTAAGAAACTTCCAGGCCCAGAAACCTTTCCCAGTCACTCTGTGTATGCTGAGTGTAGGGCAACACACTGCACTCTTCCCTGGGAGAGCTAGATTTCCTCAGCACTCCAACAGCTCCAGGAACTGTGTTCTCTCACGTCCTACATGTCATACACATCTGCCTCATTGCCCTAGGCTGAGCGGCACTGAGAAACCAAAACTGCTTCGCATTCCTTCTACAAAATCATACCTTAAGACCCCATCCTTACAGGAGAAAGTCGGCTTGCGTTCCTGCTGTAACCAAAGCTCAGTCCTTCCTCTTACACTGCAGGGTTTTAGAAGAAGCTAAGCCCGATAGCCTAGCAAGAGCGCTCCTTGGGGGAGGCGGTTGGCTACACGCAGAACTCCGTGCCAAATAAACTCTATTCAAGGAAGGGACCAGTGTTTAGCAAGAGTGTATATTTACTTGGTAGAAATCACAAGGAGGTAGGCTGCGTGTTCGCTGGAACCGGGGGCCTTATGGCACAAGCCTTGCTTTCCCATTTTGAGTGCTCCATTCATGCTGCCTTGAAGCTACCTAAATAACAGTTTTAGGACGGCTCTCTAGTCACTGCAGGCAGGGCTCTGGGAAAGGAACGAGTCTTCTCTACATCAACAGGGTGCTTTCATAGCCTGGGTGGGAGCTCCTCCTGATACACTCTAGAGCTAAAAGGAAACTTGACGTGAGTCCTTTCCTCAAGGTAAAGCCTTGAATAGCCCTGCCGAAGTGGAAGCTTGGAGCAGAGTCCTTGAGGCATTAGCTTTAGGTCTGCTTTCTTTAACGTTAGTAAGCTTTTCAGGAAACGGAGGACCTCGCCTGGGCACCCTATTCCCTGCACGAATACCGAGCACCGGCAGGCTCCACTAGGCTGCTAAGAAACTTCCAGGCCCGGAAAACATTCCCAGTCGCTCTGTGTATGCTGAGTGTAGGGCAACACACTGCACTCTTCCCTGGGAGAGCTAGATTTCCTCAGCACTCCAACAGCTCCAGGAACTGTGTTCTCTCACGTCCTACCTGTCATACACATCTGCCTCATTGCCCTAAGCTGAGCGGCACTGAGAAACCAAAACTGCTTCGCATTCCTTCTACAAAGTCATACCTTAAGACCCCATCCTTACAGGAGAATGTCGGCTTGCGTTCCTGCTGTAACCAAAGCACAGTCCTTCCTCTTACACTGCAGGGTTTTAGAAGAAGCTAAGCCCGATAGCCTAGCAAGAGAGCTCCTTGCGGGAGGCGGTTGGCTACACGCAGAACTCCGTGCCAAATAAACTTTATTCATGAAAGGGACCAGTGTTTAGCAAGAGTGTATACTTACTTGGTAGAAATCACAAGGAGGTAGGCTGCGTGTTTGCTGGAAACGGGGGCCTAATGGCACAAGCCTTGCTTTCTCATTTTGAGTGCTCCATTCATGCTGCCTTGAAGCTACCTAAATAACAGTTTTAGGACGGCTCTCTAGTCACTGCAGGCAGGGCTCTGGGAAAGGAACGAGTCTTTTCTACATCAAAAGGATGATTTCAAAACCTGGGTGGGAGCTCCTCCTGATACGCTCTAGAGCTAAAAGGAAACTTGACGTGAGTCCTTTCCTCAAGGTAAAGCCTTGAATAGCCCTGCCGAAGTGGAAGCTTGGAGCAGAGTCCTTGAGGCATTAGCTTTAGGTCTGCTTTCTTTAACGTTAGTAAGCTTTTCAGGAAACGGAGGACCTCTCCTGGGCACCCTGTTCCCTGCTCGAACACCGAGCACCGGCAGGCTCCACTAGGCTGCTAAGAAACTTCCAGGCCCGGAAAACTTTCCCAGTCACTCAGTGTATGCTGAGTGTAGGGCAACACACTGCACTCTTCCCTGGGAGAGCTAGATTTCCTCAGCACTCCAACAGCTCCAGGAACTGTGTTCTCTCACGTCCTACATGTCATGCACATCTGCCTCATTGCCCTAGGCTGAGCGGCACTGAGAAACAAAAACTGCTTCGCATTCCTTCTACAAAGTCATACCTTAAGACCCCATCCTTACAGGAGAGTGTCGGCTTGCTTTCCTGCTGTAACCAAAGCACAGTTCTTCCTCTTACACTGCAGGGTTTTAGAAGAAACTAAGCCCGAGAGCCTAGCAAGAGCGCTCCTTGGGGGAGGCGGTTGGCTACACGCAGAACTCAGTGCCAAATAAACTTTATTCAAGGAAGGGACCAGTGTGTAGCAAGAGTGTATACTTACTTGGTAGAAATCACAAGGAGATAGGCTGCGTGTTCGCTGGAAACGGGGGCCTTATGGCACAAGCCTTGCTTTCCCATTTTGAGTGCTCCATTCATGCTGCCTTGAAGCTACCTAAATCACAGTTTAGGACGGGTCTCTAGTCACTGCAGGCAGGGCTCTGGGAAAGGAACGAGTGTTCTCTACATCAACAGGGTGCTTTCATAGCCTGGGTGGGAGCTCCTCCTGATACACTCTAGAGCTAAAAGGAAACTTGACGTGAGTCCTTTCCTCAAGGTAAAGCCTTGAATAACCCTGCCGAAGTGGAAGCTTGGAGCAGAGTCCTTGAGGCATTAGCTTTAAGTCTGCTTTCTTTAACGTTAGTAAGCTTTTCAGGAAACGGAGGACCTCGCCTGGGCACCCTATTCCCTGCACGAATACCGAGCACCGGCAGGCTCCACTAGGCTGCTAAGAAACTTCCAGGCCCAGAAACCTTTCCCAGTCACTCTGTGTATGCTGAGTGTAGGGCAACACACTGCACTCTTCCCTGGGAGAGCTAGATTTCCTCAGCACTCCAACAGCTCCAGGAACTGTGTTCTCTCACGTCCTACATGTCATACACATCTGCCTCATTGCCCTAGGCTGAGCGGCACTGAGAAACCAAAACTGCTTCGCATTCCTTCTACAAAATCATACCTTAAGACCCCATCCTTACAGGAGAAAGTCGGCTTGCGTTCCTGCTGTAACCAAAGCTCAGTCCTTCCTCTTACACTGCAGGGTTTTAGAAGAAGCTAAGCCCGATAGCCTAGCAAGAGCGCTCCTTGGGGGAGGCGGTTGGCTACACGCAGAACTCCGTGCCAAATAAACTCTATTCAAGGAAGGGACCAGTGTTTAGCAAGAGTGTATACTTACTTGGTAGAAATCACAAGGAGGTAGGCTGCGTGTTCGCTGGAACCGGGGGCCTTATGGCACAAGCCTTGCTTTCCCATTTTGAGTGCTCCATTCATGCTGCCTTGAAGCTCCCTAAATAACAGTTTTAGGACGGCTCTCTAGTCACTGCAGGCAGGGCTCTGGGAAAGGAACGAGTGTTCTCTACATCAACAGGGTGCTTTCATAGCCTGGGTGGGAGCTCCTCCTGATACACTCTAGAGCTAAAAGGAAACTTGACGTGAGTCCTTTCCTCAAGGTAAAGCCTTGAATAGCCCTGCCGAAGTGGAAGCTTGGAGCAGAGTCCTTGAGGCATTAGCTTTAGGTCTGCTTTCTTTAACGTTAGTAAGCTTTTCAGGAAACGGAGGACCTCGCCTGGGCACCCTATTCCCTGCACGAATACCGAGCACCGGCAGGCTCCACTAGGCTGCTAAGAAACTTCCAGGCCCGGAAAACATTCCCAGTCGCTCTGTGTATGCTGAGTGTAGGGCAACACACTGCACTCTTCCCTGGGAGAGCTAGATTTCCTCAGCACTCCAACAGCTCCAGGAACTGTGTTCTCTCACGTCCTACCTGTCATACACATCTGCCTCATTGCCCTAAGCTGAGCGGCACTGAGAAACCAAAACTGCTTCGCATTCCTTCTACAAAGTCATACCTTAAGACCCCATCCTTACAGGAGAATGTCGGCTTGCGTTCCTGCTGTAACCAAAGCACAGTCCTTCCTCTTACACTGCAGGGTTTTAGAAGAAGCTAAGCCCGATAGCCTAGCAAGAGAGCTCCTTGCGGGAGGCGGTTGGCTACACGCAGAACTCCGTGCCAAATAAACTTTATTCATGAAAGGGACCAGTGTTTAGCAAGAGTGTATACTTACTTGGTAGAAATCACAAGGAGGTAGGCTGCGTGTTTGCTGGAAACGGGGGCCTAATGGCACAAGCCTTGCTTTCTCATTTTGAGTGCTGCATTCATGCTGCCTTGAAGCTACCTAAATAACAGTTTTAGGACGGCTCTCTAGTCACTGCAGGCAGGGCTCTGGGAAAGGAACGAGTCTTTTCTACATCAAAAGGATGATTTCAAAACCTGGGTGGGAGCTCCTCCTGATACGCTCTAGAGCTAAAAGGAAACTTGACGTGAGTCCTTTCCTCAAGGTAAAGCCTTGAATAGCCCTGCCGAAGTGGAAGCTTGGAGCAGAGTCCTTGAGGCATTAGCTTTAGGTCTGCTTTCTTTAACGTTAGTAAGCTTTTCAGGAAACGGAGGACCTCTCCTGGGCACCCTGTTCCCTGCTCGAACACCGAGCACCGGCAGGCTCCACTAGGCTGCTAAGAAACTTCCAGGCCCGGAAAACTTTCCCAGTCACTCTGTGTATGCTGAGTGTAGGGCAACACACTGCACTCTTCCCTGGGAGAGCTAGATTTCCTCAGCACTCCAACAGCTCCAGGAACTGTGTTCTCTCACGTCCTACATGTCATGCACATCTGCCTCATTGCCCTAGGCTGAGCGGCACTGAGAAACAAAAACTGCTTCGCATTCCTTCTACAGAGTCATACCTTAAGACCCCATCCTTACAGGAGAGTGTCGGCTTGCCTTCCTGCTGTAACCAAAGCACAGTTCTTCCTCTTACACTGCAGGGTTTTAGAAGAAACTAAGCCCGAGAGCCTAGCAAGAGCGCTCCTTGGGGGAGGCGGTTGGCTACACGCAGAACTCAGTGCCAAATAAACTTTATTCAAGGAAGGGACCAGTGTGTAGCAAGAGTGTATACTTACTTGGTAGAAATCACAAGGAGATAGGCTGCGTGTTCGCTGGAAACGGGGGCCTTATGGCACAAGCCTTGCTTTCCCATTTTGAGTGCTCCATTCATGCTGCCTTGAAGCTACCTAAATCACAGTTTAGGACGGGTCTCTAGTCACTGCAGGCAGGGCTCTGGGAAAGGAACGAGTGTTCTCTACATCAACAGGGTGCTTTCATAGCCTGGGTGGGAGCTCCTCCTGATACACTCTAGAGCTAAAAGGAAACTTGACGTGAGTCCTTTCCTCAAGGTAAAGCCTTGAATAACCCTGCCGAAGTGGAAGCTTGGAGCAGAGTCCTTGAGGCATTAGCTTTAAGTCTGCTTTCTTTAACGTTAGTAAGCTTTTCAGGAAACGGAGGACCTCGCCTGGGCACCCTATTCCCTGCACGAATACCGAGCACCGGCAGGCTCCACTAGGCTGCTAAGAAACTTCCAGGCCCAGAAACCTTTCCCAGTCACTCTGTGTATGCTGAGTGTAGGGCAACACACTGCACTCTTCCCTGGGAGAGCTAGATTTCCTCAGCACTCCAACAGCTCCAGGAACTGTGTTCTCTCACGTCCTACATGTCATACACATCTGCCTCATTGCCCTAGGCTGAGCGGCACTGAGAAACCAAAACTGCTTCGCATTCCTTCTACAAAATCATACCTTAAGACCCCATCCTTACAGGAGAAAGTCGGCTTGCGTTCCTGCTGTAACCAAAGCTCAGTCCTTCCTCTTACACTGCAGGGTTTTAGAAGAAGCTAAGCCCGATAGCCTAGCAAGAGCGCTCCTTGGGGGAGGCGGTTGGCTACACGCAGAACTCCGTGCCAAATAAACTCTATTCAAGGAAGGGACCAGTGTTTAGCAAGAGTGTATACTTACTTGGTAGAAATCACAAGGAGGTAGGCTGCGTGTTCGCTGGAACCGGGGGCCTTATGGCACAAGCCTTGCTTTCCCATTTTGAGTGCTCCATTCATGCTGCCTTGAAGCTCCCTAAATAACAGTTTTAGGACGGCTCTCTAGTCACTGCAGGCAGGGCTCTGGGAAAGGAACGAGTGTTCTCTACATCAACAGGGTGCTTTCATAGCCTGGGTGGGAGCTCCTCCTGATACACTCTAGAGCTAAAAGGAAACTTGACGTGAGTCCTTTCCTCAAGGTAAAGCCTTGAATAGCCCTGCCGAAGTGGAAGCTTGGAGCAGAGTCCTTGAGGCATTAGCTTTAGGTCTGCTTTCTTTAACGTTAGTAAGCTTTTCAGGAAACGGAGGACCTCGCCTGGGCACCCTATTCCCTGCACGAATACCGAGCACCGGCAGGCTCCACTAGGCTGCTAAGAAACTTCCAGGCCCGGAAAACATTCCCAGTCGCTCTGTGTATGCTGAGTGTAGGGCAACACACTGCACTCTTCCCTGGGAGAGCTAGATTTCCTCAGCACTCCAACAGCTCCAGGAACTGTGTTCTCTCACGTCCTACCTGTCATACACATCTGCCTCATTGCCCTAAGCTGAGCGGCACTGAGAAACCAAAACTGCTTCGCATTCCTTCTACAAAGTCATACCTTAAGACCCCATCCTTACAGGAGAATGTCGGCTTGCGTTCCTGCTGTAACCAAAGCACAGTCCTTCCTCTTACACTGCAGGGTTTTAGAAGAAGCTAAGCCCGATAGCCTAGCAAGAGAGCTCCTTGCGGGAGGCGGTTGGCTACACGCAGAACTCCGTGCCAAATAAACTTTATTCATGAAAGGGACCAGTGTTTAGCAAGAGTGTATACTTACTTGGTAGAAATCACAAGGAGGTAGGCTGCGTGTTTGCTGGAAACGGGGGCCTAATGGCACAAGCCTTGCTTTCTCATTTTGAGTGCTCCATTCATGCTGCCTTGAAGCTACCTAAATAACAGTTTTAGGACGGCTCTCTAGTCACTGCAGGCAGGGCTCTGGGAAAGGAACGAGTCTTTTCTACATCAAAAGGATGATTTCAAAACCTGGGTGGGAGCTCCTCCTGATACGCTCTAGAGCTAAAAGGAAACTTGACGTGAGTCCTTTCCTCAAGGTAAAGCCTTGAATAGCCCTGCCGAAGTGGAAGCTTGGAGCAGAGTCCTTGAGGCATTAGCTTTAGGTCTGCTTTCTTTAACGTTAGTAAGCTTTTCAGGAAACGGAGGACCTCTCCTGGGCACCCTGTTCCCTGCTCGAACACCGAGCACCGGCAGGCTCCACTAGGCTGCTAAGAAACTTCCAGGCCCGGAAAACTTTCCCAGTCACTCTGTGTATGCTGAGTGTAGGGCAACACACTGCACTCTTCCCTGGGAGAGCTAGATTTCCTCAGCACTCCAACAGCTCCAGGAACTGTGTTCTCTCACGTCCTACATGTCATGCACATCTGCCTCATTGCCCTAGGCTGAGCGGCACTGAGAAACCAAAACTGCTTCGCATTCCTTCTACAAAGTCATACCTTAAGACCCCATCCTTACAGGAGAGTGTCGGCTTGCCTTCCTGCTGTAACCAAAGCACAGTTCTTCCTCTTACACTGCAGGGTTTTAGAAGAAACTAAGCCCGATAGCCTAGCAAGAGCGCTCCTTGGGGGAGGCGGTTGGCTACACGCAGAACTCCGTGCCAAATAAACTCTATTCAAGGAAGGGACCAGTGTTTAGCAAGAGTGTATACTTACTTGGTAGAAATCACAAGGAGGTAGGCTGCGTGTTCGCTGGAACCGGGGGCCTTATGGCACAAGCCTTGCTTTCCCATTTTGAGTGCTCCATTCATGCTGCCTTGAAGCTCCCTAAATAACAGTTTTAGGACGGCTCTCTAGTCACTGCAGGCAGGGCTCTGGGAAAGGAACGAGTGTTCTCTACATCAACAGGGTGCTTTCATAGCCTGGGTGGGAGCTCCTCCTGATACACTCTAGAGCTAAAAGGAAACTTGACGTGAGTCCTTTCCTCAAGGTAAAGCCTTGAATAGCCCTGCCGAAGTGGAAGCTTGGAGCAGAGTCCTTGAGGCATTAGCTTTAGGTCTGCTTTCTTTAACGTTAGTAAGCTTTTCAGGAAACGGAGGACCTCGCCTGGGCACCCTATTCCCTGCACGAATACCGAGCACCGGCAGGCTCCACTAGGCTGCTAAGAAACTTCCAGGCCCGGAAAACATTCCCAGTCGCTCTGTGTATGCTGAGTGTAGGGCAACACACTGCACTCTTCCCTGGGAGAGCTAGATTTCCTCAGCACTCCAACAGCTCCAGGAACTGTGTTCTCTCACGTCCTACCTGTCATACACATCTGCCTCATTGCCCTAAGCTGAGCGGCACTGAGAAACCAAAACTGCTTCGCATTCCTTCTACAAAGTCATACCTTAAGACCCCATCCTTACAGGAGAATGTCGGCTTGCGTTCCTGCTGTAACCAAAGCACAGTCCTTCCTCTTACACTGCAGGGTTTTAGAAGAAGCTAAGCCCGATAGCCTAGCAAGAGAGCTCCTTGCGGGAGGCGGTTGGCTACACGCAGAACTCCGTGCCAAATAAACTTTATTCATGAAAGGGACCAGTGTTTAGCAAGAGTGTATACTTACTTGGTAGAAATCACAAGGAGGTAGGCTGCGTGTTTGCTGGAAACGGGGGCCTAATGGCACAAGCCTTGCTTTCTCATTTTGAGTGCTCCATTCATGCTGCCTTGAAGCTACCTAAATAACAGTTTTAGGACGGCTCTCTAGTCACTGCAGGCAGGGCTCTGGGAAAGGAACGAGTCTTTTCTACATCAAAAGGATGATTTCAAAACCTGGGTGGGAGCTCCTCCTGATACGCTCTAGAGCTAAAAGGAAACTTGACGTGAGTCCTTTCCTCAAGGTAAAGCCTTGAATAGCCCTGCCGAAGTGGAAGCTTGGAGCAGAGTCCTTGAGGCATTAGCTTTAGGTCTGCTTTCTTTAACGTTAGTAAGCTTTTCAGGAAACGGAGGACCTCTCCTGGGCACCCTGTTCCCTGCTCGAACACCGAGCACCGGCAGGCTCCACTAGGCTGCTAAGAAACTTCCAGGCCCGGAAAACTTTCCCAGTCACTCTGTGTATGCTGAGTGTAGGGCAACACACTGCACTCTTCCCTGGGAGAGCTAGATTTCCTCAGCACTCCAACAGCTCCAGGAACTGTGTTCTCTCACGTCCTACATGTCATGCACATCTGCCTCATTGCCCTAGGCTGAGCGGCACTGAGAAACCAAAACTGCTTCGCATTCCTTCTACAAAGTCATACCTTAAGACCCCATCCTTACAGGAGAGTGTCGGCTTGCCTTCCTGCTGTAACCAAAGCACAGTTCTTCCTCTTACACTGCAGGGTTTTAGAAGAAACTAAGCCCGAGAGCCTAGCAAGAGCGCTCCTTGGGGGAGGCGGTTGGCTACACGCAGAACTCAGTGCCAAATAAACTTTATTCAAGGAAGGGACCAGTGTGTAGCAAGAGTGTATACTTACTTGGTAGAAATCACAAGGAGATAGGCTGCGTGTTCGCTGGAAACGGGGGCCTTATGGCACAAGCCTTGCTTTCCCATTTTGAGTGCTCCATTCATGCTGCCTTGAAGCTACCTAAATCACAGTTTAGGACGGGTCTCTAGTAACTGCAGGCAGGGCTCTGGGAAAGGAACGAGTGTTCTCTACATCAACAGGGTGCTTTCATAGCCTGGGTGGGAGCTCCTCCTGATACACTCTAGAGCTAAAAGGAAACTTGACGTGAGTCCTTTCCTCAAGGTAAAGCCTTGAATAACCCTGCCGAAGTGGAAGCTTGGAGCAGAGTCCTTGAGGCATTAGCTTTAAGTCTGCTTTCTTTAACGTTAGTAAGCTTTTCAGGAAACGGAGGACCTCGCCTGGGCACCCTATTCCCTGCACGAATACCGAGCACCGGCAGGCTCCACTAGGCTGCTAAGAAACTTCCAGGCCCAGAAACCTTTCCCAGTCACTCTGTGTATGCTGAGTGTAGGGCAACACACTGCACTCTTCCCTGGGAGAGCTAGATTTCCTCAGCACTCCAACAGCTCCAGGAACTGTGTTCTCTCACGTCCTACATGTCATACACATCTGCCTCATTGCCCTAGGCTGAGCGGCACTGAGAAACCAAAACTGCTTCGCATTCCTTCTACAAAATCATACCTTAAGACCCCATCCTTACAGGAGAAAGTCGGCTTGCGTTCCTGCTGTAACCAAAGCTCAGTCCTTCCTCTTACACTGCAGGGTTTTAGAAGAAGCTAAGCCCGATAGCCTAGCAAGAGCGCTCCTTGGGGGAGGCGGTTGGCTACACGCAGAACTCCGTGCCAAATAAACTCTATTCAAGGAAGGGACCAGTGTTTAGCAAGAGTGTATACTTACTTGGTAGAAATCACAAGGAGGTAGGCTGCGTGTTCGCTGGAACCGGGGGCCTTATGGCACAAGCCTTGCTTTCCCATTTTGAGTGCTCCATTCATGCTGCCTTGAAGCTCCCTAAATAACAGTTTTAGGACGGCTCTCTAGTCACTGCAGGCAGGGCTCTGGGAAAGGAACGAGTGTTCTCTACATCAACAGGGTGCTTTCATAGCCTGGGTGGGAGCTCCTCCTGATACACTCTAGAGCTAAAAGGAAACTTGACGTGAGTCCTTTCCTCAAGGTAAAGCCTTGAATAGCCCTGCCGAAGTGGAAGCTTGGAGCAGAGTCCTTGAGGCATTAGCTTTAGGTCTGCTTTCTTTAACGTTAGTAAGCTTTTCAGGAAACGGAGGACCTCGCCTGGGCACCCTATTCCCTGCACGAATACCGAGCACCGGCAGGCTCCACTAGGCTGCTAAGAAACTTCCAGGCCCGGAAAACATTCCCAGTCGCTCTGTGTATGCTGAGTGTAGGGCAACACACTGCACTCTTCCCTGGGAGAGCTAGATTTCCTCAGCACTCCAACAGCTCCAGGAACTGTGTTCTCTCACGTCCTACCTGTCATACACATCTGCCTCATTGCCCTAAGCTGAGCGGCACTGAGAAACCAAAACTGCTTCGCATTCCTTCTACAAAGTCATACCTTAAGACCCCATCCTTACAGGAGAATGTCGGCTTGCGTTCCTGCTGTAACCAAAGCACAGTCCTTCCTCTTACACTGCAGGGTTTTAGAAGAAGCTAAGCCCGATAGCCTAGCAAGAGAGCTCCTTGCGGGAGGCGGTTGGCTACACGCAGAACTCCGTGCCAAATAAACTTTATTCATGAAAGGGACCAGTGTTTAGCAAGAGTGTATACTTACTTGGTAGAAATCACAAGGAGGTAGGCTGCGTGTTTGCTGGAAACGGGGGCCTAATGGCACAAGCCTTGCTTTCTCATTTTGAGTGCTCCATTCATGCTGCCTTGAAGCTACCTAAATAACAGTTTTAGGACGGCTCTCTAGTCACTGCAGGCAGGGCTCTGGGAAAGGAACGAGTCTTTTCTACATCAAAAGGATGATTTCAAAACCTGGGTGGGAGCTCCTCCTGATACGCTCTAGAGCTAAAAGGAAACTTGACGTGAGTCCTTTCCTCAAGGTAAAGCCTTGAATAGCCCTGCCGAAGTGGAAGCTTGGAGCAGAGTCCTTGAGGCATTAGCTTTAGGTCTGCTTTCTTTAACGTTAGTAAGCTTTTCAGGAAACGGAGGACCTCTCCTGGGCACCCTGTTCCCTGCTCGAACACCGAGCACCGGCAGGCTCCACTAGGCTGCTAAGAAACTTCCAGGCCCGGAAAACATTCCCAGTCACTCTGTGTATGCTGAGTGTAGGGCAACACACTGCACTCTTCCCTGGGAGAGCTAGATTTCCTCAGCACTCCAACAGCTCCAGGAACTGTGTTCTCTCACGTCCTACATGTCATGCACATCTGCCTCATTGCCCTAGGCTGAGCGGCACTGAGAAACCAAAACTGCTTCGCATTCCTTCTACAAAGTCATACCTTAAGACCCCATCCTTACAGGAGAGTGTCGGCTTGCCTTCCTGCTGTAACCAAAGCACAGTTCTTCCTCTTACACTGCAGGGTTTTAGAAGAAACTAAGCCCGAGAGCCTAGCAAGAGCGCTCCTTGGGGGAGGCGGTTGGCTACACGCAGAACTCAGTGCCAAATAAACTCTATTCAAGGAAGGGACCAGTGTTTAGCAAGAGTGTATACTTACTTGGTAGAAATCACAAGGAGGTAGGCTGCGTGTTCGCTGGAACCGGGGGCCTTATGGCACAAGCCTTGCTTTCCCATTTTGAGTGCTCCATTCATGCTGCCTTGAAGCTCCCTAAATAACAGTTTTAGGACGGCTCTCTAGTCACTGCAGGCAGGGCTCTGGGAAAGGAACGAGTGTTCTCTACATCAACAGGGTGCTTTCATAGCCTGGGTGGGAGCTCCTCCTGATACACTCTAGAGCTAAAAGGAAACTTGACGTGAGTCCTTTCCTCAAGGTAAAGCCTTGAATAGCCCTGCCGAAGTGGAAGCTTGGAGCAGAGTCCTTGAGGCATTAGCTTTAAGTCTGCTTTCTTTAACGTTAGTAAGCTTTTCAGGAAACCGAGGACCTCGCCTGGGCACCCTATTCCCTGCACGAATACCGAGCACCGGCAGGCTCCACTAGGCTGCTAAGAAACTTCCAGGCCCAGAAACCTTTCCCAGTCACTCTGTGTATGCTGAGTGTAGGGCAACACACTGCACTCTTCCCTGGGAGAGCTAGATTTCCTCAGCACTCCAACAGCTCCAGGAACTGTGTTCTCTCACGTCCTACATGTCATACACATCTGCCTCATTGCCCTAGGCTGAGCGGCACTGAGAAACCAAAACTGCTTCGCATTCCTTCTACAAAATCATACCTTAAGACCCCATCCTTACAGGAGAAAGTCGGCTTGCGTTCCTGCTGTAACCAAAGCTCAGTCCTTCCTCTTACACTGCAGGGTTTTAGAAGAAGCTAAGCCCGATAGCCTAGCAAGAGCGCTCCTTGGGGGAGGCGGTTGGCTACACGCAGAACTCCGTGCCAAATAAACTCTATTCAAGGAAGGGACCAGTGTTTAGCAAGAGTGTATACTTACTTGGTAGAAATCACAAGGAGGTAGGCTGCGTGTTCGCTGGAACCGGGGGCCTTATGGCACAAGCCTTGCTTTCCCATTTTGAGTGCTCCATTCATGCTGCCTTGAAGCTCCCTAAATAACAGTTTTAGGACGGCTCTCTAGTCACTGCAGGCAGGGCTCTGGGAAAGGAACGAGTGTTCTCTACATCAACAGGGTGCTTTCATAGCCTGGGTGGGAGCTCCTCCTGATACACTCTAGAGCTAAAAGGAAACTTGACGTGAGTCCTTTCCTCAAGGTAAAGCCTTGAATAGCCCTGCCGAAGTGGAAGCTTGGAGCAGAGTCCTTGAGGCATTAGCTTTAGGTCTGCTTTCTTTAACGTTAGTAAGCTTTTCAGGAAACGGAGGACCTCGCCTGGGCACCCTATTCCCTGCACGAATACCGAGCACCGGCAGGCTCCACTAGGCTGCTAAGAAACTTCCAGGCCCGGAAAACATTCCCAGTCGCTCTGTGTATGCTGAGTGTAGGGCAACACACTGCACTCTTCCCTGGGAGAGCTAGATTTCCTCAGCACTCCAACAGCTCCAGGAACTGTGTTCTCTCACGTCCTACCTGTCATACACATCTGCCTCATTGCCCTAAGCTGAGCGGCACTGAGAAACCAAAACTGCTTCGCATTCCTTCTACAAAGTCATACCTTAAGACCCCATCCTTACAGGAGAATGTCGGCTTGCGTTCCTGCTGTAACCAAAGCACAGTCCTTCCTCTTACACTGCAGGGTTTTAGAAGAAGCTAAGCCCGATAGCCTAGCAAGAGAGCTCCTTGCGGGAGGCGGTTGGCTACACGCAGAACTCCGTGCCAAATAAACTTTATTCATGAAAGGGACCAGTGTTTAGCAAGAGTGTATACTTACTTGGTAGAAATCACAAGGAGGTAGGCTGCGTGTTTGCTGGAAACGGGGGCCTAATGGCACAAGCCTTGCTTTCTCATTTTGAGTGCTCCATTCATGCTGCCTTGAAGCTACCTAAATAACAGTTTTAGGACGGCTCTCTAGTCACTGCAGGCAGGGCTCTGGGAAAGGAACGAGTCTTTTCTACATCAAAAGGATGATTTCAAAACCTGGGTGGGAGCTCCTCCTGATACGCTCTAGAGCTAAAAGGAAACTTGACGTGAGTCCTTTCCTCAAGGTAAAGCCTTGAATAGCCCTGCCGAAGTGGAAGCTTGGAGCAGAGTCCTTGAGGCATTAGCTTTAGGTCTGCTTTCTTTAACGTTAGTAAGCTTTTCAGGAAACGGAGGACCTCTCCTGGGCACCCTGTTCCCTGCTCGAACACCGAGCACCGGCAGGCTCCACTAGGCTGCTAAGAAACTTCCAGGCCCGGAAAACTTTCCCAGTCACTCAGTGTATGCTGAGTGTAGGGCAACACACTGCACTCTTCCCTGGGAGAGCTAGATTTCCTCAGCACTCCAACAGCTCCAGGAACTGTGTTCTCTCACGTCCTACATGTCATGCACATCTGCCTCATTGCCCTAGGCTGAGCGGCACTGAGAAACAAAAACTGCTTCGCATTCCTTCTACAAAGTCATACCTTAAGACCCCATCCTTACAGGAGAGTGTCGGCTTGCTTTCCTGCTGTAACCAAAGCACAGTTCTTCCTCTTACACTGCAGGGTTTTAGAAGAAACTAAGCCCGAGAGCCTAGCAAGAGCGCTCCTTGGGGGAGGCGGTTGGCTACACGCAGAACTCAGTGCCAAATAAACTTTATTCAAGGAAGGGACCAGTGTGTAGCAAGAGTGTATACTTACTTGGTAGAAATCACAAGGAGATAGGCTGCGTGTTCGCTGGAAACGGGGGCCTTATGGCACAAGCCTTGCTTTCCCATTTTGAGTGCTCCATTCATGCTGCCTTGAAGCTACCTAAATCACAGTTTAGGACGGGTCTCTAGTCACTGCAGGCAGGGCTCTGGGAAAGGAACGAGTGTTCTCTACATCAACAGGGTGCTTTCATAGCCTGGGTGGGAGCTCCTCCTGATACACTCTAGAGCTAAAAGGAAACTTGACGTGAGTCCTTTCCTCAAGGTAAAGCCTTGAATAACCCTGCCGAAGTGGAAGCTTGGAGCAGAGTCCTTGAGGCATTAGCTTTAAGTCTGCTTTCTTTAACGTTAGTAAGCTTTTCAGGAAACCGAGGACCTCGCCTGGGCACCCTATTCCCTGCACGAATACCGAGCACCGGCAGGCTCCACTAGGCTGCTAAGAAACTTCCAGGCCCAGAAACCTTTCCCAGTCACTCTGTGTATGCTGAGTGTAGGGCAACACACTGCACTCTTCCCTGGGAGAGCTAGATTTCCTCAGCACTCCAACAGCTCCAGGAACTGTGTTCTCTCACGTCCTACATGTCATACACATCTGCCTCATTGCCCTAGGCTGAGCGGCACTGAGAAACCAAAACTGCTTCGCATTCCTTCTACAAAATCATACCTTAAGACCCCATCCTTACAGGAGAAAGTCGGCTTGCGTTCCTGCTGTAACCAAAGCTCAGTCCTTCCTCTTACACTGCAGGGTTTTAGAAGAAGCTAAGCCCGATAGCCTAGCAAGAGCGCTCCTTGGGGGAGGCGGTTGGCTACACGCAGAACTCCGTGCCAAATAAACTCTATTCAAGGAAGGGACCAGTGTTTAGCAAGAGTGTATACTTACTTGGTAGAAATCACAAGGAGGTAGGCTGCGTGTTCGCTGGAACCGGGGGCCTTATGGCACAAGCCTTGCTTTCCCATTTTGAGTGCTCCATTCATGCTGCCTTGAAGCTCCCTAAATAACAGTTTTAGGACGGCTCTCTAGTCACTGCAGGCAGGGCTCTGGGAAAGGAACGAGTGTTCTCTACATCAACAGGGTGCTTTCATAGCCTGGGTGGGAGCTCCTCCTGATACACTCTAGAGCTAAAAGGAAACTTGACGTGAGTCCTTTCCTCAAGGTAAAGCCTTGAATAGCCCTGCCGAAGTGGAAGCTTGGAGCAGAGTCCTTGAGGCATTAGCTTTAGGTCTGCTTTCTTTAACGTTAGTAAGCTTTTCAGGAAACGGAGGACCTCTCCTGGGCACCCTGTTCCCTGCTCGAACACCGAGCACCGGCAGGCTCCACTAGGCTGCTAAGAAACTTCCAGGCCCGGAAAACTTTCCCAGTCACTCTGTGTATGCTGAGTGTAGGGCAACACACTGCACTCTTCCCTGGGAGAGCTAGATTTCCTCAGCACTCCAACAGCTCCAGGAACTGTGTTCTCTCACGTCCTACATGTCATGCACATCTGCCTCATTGCCCTAGGCTGAGCGGCACTGAGAAACAAAAACTGCTTCGCATTCCTTCTACAAAGTCATACCTTAAGACCCCATCCTTACAGGAGAGTGTCGGCTTGCCTTCCTGCTGTAACCAAAGCACAGTTCTTCCTCTTACACTGCAGGGTTTTAGAAGAAACTAAGCCCGAGAGCCTAGCAAGAGCGCTCCTTGGGGGAGGCGGTTGGCTACACGCAGAACTCAGTGCCAAATAAACTTTATTCAAGGAAGGGACCAGTGTGTAGCAAGAGTGTATACTTACTTGGTAGAAATCACAAGGAGATAGGCTGCGTGTTCGCTGGAAACGGGGGCCTTATGGCACAAGCCTTGCTTTCCCATTTTGAGTGCTCCATTCATGCTGCCTTGAAGCTACCTAAATCACAGTTTAGGACGGGTCTCTAGTAACTGCAGGCAGGGCTCTGGGAAAGGAACGAGTGTTCTCTACATCAACAGGGTGCTTTCATAGCCTGGGTGGGAGCTCCTCCTGATACACTCTAGAGCTAAAAGGAAACTTGACGTGAGTCCTTTCCTCAAGGTAAAGCCTTGAATAACCCTGCCGAAGTGGAAGCTTGGAGCAGAGTCCTTGAGGCATTAGCTTTAAGTCTGCTTTCTTTAACGTTAGTAAGCTTTTCAGGAAACGGAGGACCTCGCCTGGGCACCCTATTCCCTGCACGAATACCGAGCACCGGCAGGCTCCACTAGGCTGCTAAGAAACTTCCAGGCCCAGAAACCTTTCCCAGTCACTCTGTGTATGCTGAGTGTAGGGCAACACACTGCACTCTTCCCTGGGAGAGCTAGATTTCCTCAGCACTCCAACAGCTCCAGGAACTGTGTTCTCTCACGTCCTACATGTCATACACATCTGCCTCATTGCCCTAGGCTGAGCGGCACTGAGAAACCAAAACTGCTTCGCATTCCTTCTACAAAATCATACCTTAAGACCCCATCCTTACAGGAGAAAGTCGGCTTGCGTTCCTGCTGTAACCAAAGCTCAGTCCTTCCTCTTACACTGCAGGGTTTTAGAAGAAGCTAAGCCCGATAGCCTAGCAAGAGCGCTCCTTGGGGGAGGCGGTTGGCTACACGCAGAACTCCGTGCCAAATAAACTCTATTCAAGGAAGGGACCAGTGTTTAGCAAGAGTGTATACTTACTTGGTAGAAATCACAAGGAGGTAGGCTGCGTGTTCGCTGGAACCGGGGGCCTTATGGCACAAGCCTTGCTTTCCCATTTTGAGTGCTCCATTCATGCTGCCTTGAAGCTCCCTAAATAACAGTTTTAGGACGGCTCTCTAGTCACTGCAGGCAGGGCTCTGGGAAAGGAACGAGTGTTCTCTACATCAACAGGGTGCTTTCATAGCCTGGGTGGGAGCTCCTCCTGATACACTCTAGAGCTAAAAGGAAACTTGACGTGAGTCCTTTCCTCAAGGTAAAGCCTTGAATAGCCCTGCCGAAGTGGAAGCTTGGAGCAGAGTCCTTGAGGCATTAGCTTTAGGTCTGCTTTCTTTAACGTTAGTAAGCTTTTCAGGAAACGGAGGACCTCGCCTGGGCACCCTATTCCCTGCACGAATACCGAGCACCGGCAGGCTCCACTAGGCTGCTAAGAAACTTCCAGGCCCGGAAAACATTCCCAGTCGCTCTGTGTATGCTGAGTGTAGGGCAACACACTGCACTCTTCCCTGGGAGAGCTAGATTTCCTCAGCACTCCAACAGCTCCAGGAACTGTGTTCTCTCACGTCCTACCTGTCATACACATCTGCCTCATTGCCCTAAGCTGAGCGGCACTGAGAAACCAAAACTGCTTCGCATTCCTTCTACAAAGTCATACCTTAAGACCCCATCCTTACAGGAGAATGTCGGCTTGCGTTCCTGCTGTAACCAAAGCACAGTCCTTCCTCTTACACTGCAGGGTTTTAGAAGAAGCTAAGCCCGATAGCCTAGCAAGAGAGCTCCTTGCGGGAGGCGGTTGGCTACACGCAGAACTCCGTGCCAAATAAACTTTATTCATGAAAGGGACCAGTGTTTAGCAAGAGTGTATACTTACTTGGTAGAAATCACAAGGAGGTAGGCTGCGTGTTTGCTGGAAACGGGGGCCTAATGGCACAAGCCTTGCTTTCTCATTTTGAGTGCTCCATTCATGCTGCCTTGAAGCTACCTAAATAACAGTTTTAGGACGGCTCTCTAGTCACTGCAGGCAGGGCTCTGGGAAAGGAACGAGTCTTTTCTACATCAAAAGGATGATTTCAAAACCTGGGTGGGAGCTCCTCCTGATACGCTCTAGAGCTAAAAGGAAACTTGACGTGAGTCCTTTCCTCAAGGTAAAGCCTTGAATAGCCCTGCCGAAGTGGAAGCTTGGAGCAGAGTCCTTGAGGCATTAGCTTTAGGTCTGCTTTCTTTAACGTTAGTAAGCTTTTCAGGAAACGGAGGACCTCTCCTGGGCACCCTGTTCCCTGCTCGAACACCGAGCACCGGCAGGCTCCACTAGGCTGCTAAGAAACTTCCAGGCCCGGAAAACTTTCCCAGTCACTCTGTGTATGCTGAGTGTAGGGCAACACACTGCACTCTTCCCTGGGAGAGCTAGATTTCCTCAGCACTCCAACAGCTCCAGGAACTGTGTTCTCTCACGTCCTACATGTCATGCACATCTGCCTCATTGCCCTAGGCTGAGCGGCACTGAGAAACAAAAACTGCTTCGCATTCCTTCTACAAAGTCATACCTTAAGACCCCATCCTTACAGGAGAGTGTCGGCTTGCCTTCCTGCTGTAACCAAAGCACAGTTCTTCCTCTTACACTGCAGGGTTTTAGAAGAAACTAAGCCCGAGAGCCTAGCAAGAGCGCTCCTTGGGGGAGGCGGTTGGCTACACGCAGAACTCAGTGCCAAATAAACTTTAT
The DNA here is from genome assembly GCF_028023285.1 of Balaenoptera ricei. Lineage (NCBI taxonomy): Eukaryota > Metazoa > Chordata > Mammalia > Artiodactyla > Balaenopteridae > Balaenoptera > Balaenoptera ricei. Next base: position 47,093,044 of record NC_082655.1, on the reverse strand, counting down.
TCAAGGAAGGGACCAGTGTGTAGCAAGAGTGTATACTTACTTGGTAGAAATCACAAGGAGATAGGCTGCGTGTTCGCTGGAAACGGGGGCCTTATGGCACAAGCCTTGCTTTCCCATTTTGAGTGCTCCATTCATGCTGCCTTGAAGCTACCTAAATCACAGTTTAGGACGGGTCTCTAGTAACTGCAGGCAGGGCTCTGGGAAAGGAACGAGTGTTCTCTACATCAACAGGGTGCTTTCATAGCCTGGGTGGGAGCTCCTCCTGATACACTCTAGAGCTAAAAGGAAACTTGACGTGAGTCCTTTCCTCAAGGTAAAGCCTTGAATAACCCTGCCGAAGTGGAAGCTTGGAGCAGAGTCCTTGAGGCATTAGCTTTAAGTCTGCTTTCTTTAACGTTAGTAAGCTTTTCAGGAAACGGAGGACCTCGCCTGGGCACCCTATTCCCTGCACGAATACCGAGCACCGGCAGGCTCCACTAGGCTGCTAAGAAACTTCCAGGCCCAGAAACCTTTCCCAGTCACTCTGTGTATGCTGAGTGTAGGGCAACACACTGCACTCTTCCCTGGGAGAGCTAGATTTCCTCAGCACTCCAACAGCTCCAGGAACTGTGTTCTCTCACGTCCTACATGTCATACACATCTGCCTCATTGCCCTAGGCTGAGCGGCACTGAGAAACCAAAACTGCTTCGCATTCCTTCTACAAAATCATACCTTAAGACCCCATCCTTACAGGAGAAAGTCGGCTTGCGTTCCTGCTGTAACCAAAGCTCAGTCCTTCCTCTTACACTGCAGGGTTTTAGAAGAAGCTAAGCCCGATAGCCTAGCAAGAGCGCTCCTTGGGGGAGGCGGTTGGCTACACGCAGAACTCCGTGCCAAATAAACTCTATTCAAGGAAGGGACCAGTGTTTAGCAAGAGTGTATACTTACTTGGTAGAAATCACAAGGAGGTAGGCTGCGTGTTCGCTGGAACCGGGGGCCTTATGGCACAAGCCTTGCTTTCCCATTTTGAGTGCTCCATTCATGCTGCCTTGAAGCTCCCTAAATAACAGTTTTAGGACGGCTCTCTAGTCACTGCAGGCAGGGCTCTGGGAAAGGAACGAGTGTTCTCTACATCAACAGGGTGCTTTCATAGCCTGGGTGGGAGCTCCTCCTGATACACTCTAGAGCTAAAAGGAAACTTGACGTGAGTCCTTTCCTCAAGGTAAAGCCTTGAATAGCCCTGCCGAAGTGGAAGCTTGGAGCAGAGTCCTTGAGGCATTAGCTTTAGGTCTGCTTTCTTTAACGTTAGTAAGCTTTTCAGGAAACGGAGGACCTCGCCTGGGCACCCTATTCCCTGCACGAATACCGAGCACCGGCAGGCTCCACTAGGCTGCTAAGAAACTTCCAGGCCCGGAAAACATTCCCAGTCGCTCTGTGTATGCTGAGTGTAGGGCAACACACTGCACTCTTCCCTGGGAGAGCTAGATTTCCTCAGCACTCCAACAGCTCCAGGAACTGTGTTCTCTCACGTCCTACCTGTCATACACATCTGCCTCATTGCCCTAAGCTGAGCGGCACTGAGAAACCAAAACTGCTTCGCATTCCTTCTACAAAGTCATACCTTAAGACCCCATCCTTACAGGAGAATGTCGGCTTGCGTTCCTGCTGTAACCAAAGCACAGTCCTTCCTCTTACACTGCAGGGTTTTAGAAGAAGCTAAGCCCGATAGCCTAGCAAGAGAGCTCCTTGCGGGAGGCGGTTGGCTACACGCAGAACTCCGTGCCAAATAAACTTTATTCATGAAAGGGACCAGTGTTTAGCAAGAGTGTATACTTACTTGGTAGAAATCACAAGGAGGTAGGCTGCGTGTTTGCTGGAAACGGGGGCCTAATGGCACAAGCCTTGCTTTCTCATTTTGAGTGCTCCATTCATGCTGCCTTGAAGCTACCTAAATAACAGTTTTAGGACGGCTCTCTAGTCACTGCAGGCAGGGCTCTGGGAAAGGAACGAGTCTTTTCTACATCAAAAGGATGATTTCAAAACCTGGGTGGGAGCTCCTCCTGATACGCTCTAGAGCTAAAAGGAAACTTGACGTGAGTCCTTTCCTCAAGGTAAAGCCTTGAATAGCCCTGCCGAAGTGGAAGCTTGGAGCAGAGTCCTTGAGGCATTAGCTTTAGGTCTGCTTTCTTTAACGTTAGTAAGCTTTTCAGGAAACGGAGGACCTCTCCTGGGCACCCTGTTCCCTGCTCGAACACCGAGCACCGGCAGGCTCCACTAGGCTGCTAAGAAACTTCCAGGCCCGGAAAACATTCCCAGTCACTCTGTGTATGCTGAGTGTAGGGCAACACACTGCACTCTTCCCTGGGAGAGCTAGATTTCCTCAGCACTCCAACAGCTCCAGGAACTGTGTTCTCTCACGTCCTACATGTCATGCACATCTGCCTCATTGCCCTAGGCTGAGCGGCACTGAGAAACCAAAACTGCTTCGCATTCCTTCTACAAAGTCATACCTTAAGACCCCATCCTTACAGGAGAGTGTCGGCTTGCCTTCCTGCTGTAACCAAAGCACAGTTCTTCCTCTTACACTGCAGGGTTTTAGAAGAAACTAAGCCCGAGAGCCTAGCAAGAGCGCTCCTTGGGGGAGGCGGTTGGCTACACGCAGAACTCAGTGCCAAATAAACTCTATTCAAGGAAGGGACCAGTGTTTAGCAAGAGTGTATACTTACTTGGTAGAAATCACAAGGAGGTAGGCTGCGTGTTCGCTGGAACCGGGGGCCTTATGGCACAAGCCTTGCTTTCCCATTTTGAGTGCTCCATTCATGCTGCCTTGAAGCTCCCTAAATAACAGTTTTAGGACGGCTCTCTAGTCACTGCAGGCAGGGCTCTGGGAAAGGAACGAGTGTTCTCTACATCAACAGGGTGCTTTCATAGCCTGGGTGGGAGCTCCTCCTGATACACTCTAGAGCTAAAAGGAAACTTGACGTGAGTCCTTTCCTCAAGGTAAAGCCTTGAATAGCCCTGCCGAAGTGGAAGCTTGGAGCAGAGTCCTTGAGGCATTAGCTTTAGGTCTGCTTTCTTTAACGTTAGTAAGCTTTTCAGGAAACGGAGGACCTCGCCTGGGCACCCTATTCCCTGCACGAATACCGAGCACCGGCAGGCTCCACTAGGCTGCTAAGAAACTTCCAGGCCCGGAAAACATTCCCAGTCGCTCTGTGTATGCTGAGTGTAGGGCAACACACTGCACTCTTCCCTGGGAGAGCTAGATTTCCTCAGCACTCCAACAGCTCCAGGAACTGTGTTCTCTCACGTCCTACATGTCATGCACATCTGCCTCATTGCCCTAGGCTGAGCGGCACTGAGAAACCAAAACTGCTTCGCATTCCTTCTACAAAGTCATACCTTAAGACCCCATCCTTACAGGAGAGTGTCGGCTTGCCTTCCTGCTGTAACCAAAGCACAGTTCTTCCTCTTACACTGCAGGGTTTTAGAAGAAACTAAGCCCGAGAGCCTAGCAAGAGCGCTCCTTGGGGGAGGCGGTTGGCTACACGCAGAACTCAGTGCCAAATAAACTTTATTCAAGGAAGGGACCAGTGTGTAGCAAGAGTGTATACTTACTTGGTAGAAATCACAAGGAGATAGGCTGCGTGTTCGCTGGAAACGGGGGCCTTATGGCACAAGCCTTGCTTTCCCATTTTGAGTGCTCCATTCATGCTGCCTTGAAGCTACCTAAATCACAGTTTAGGACGGGTCTCTAGTCACTGCAGGCAGGGCTCTGGGAAAGGAACGAGTGTTCTCTACATCAACAGGGTGCTTTCATAGCCTGGGTGGGAGCTCCTCCTGATACACTCTAGAGCTAAAAGGAAACTTGACGTGAGTCCTTTCCTCAAGGTAAAGCCTTGAATAGCCCTGCCGAAGTGGAAGCTTGGAGCAGAGTCCTTGAGGCATTAGCTTTAAGTCTGCTTTCTTTAACGTTAGTAAGCTTTTCAGGAAACCGAGGACCTCGCCTGGGCACCCTATTCCCTGCACGAATACCGAGCACCGGCAGGCTCCACTAGGCTGCTAAGAAACTTCCAGGCCCAGAAACCTTTCCCAGTCACTCTGTGTATGCTGAGTGTAGGGCAACACACTGCACTCTTCCCTGGGAGAGCTAGATTTCCTCAGCACTCCAACAGCTCCAGGAACTGTGTTCTCTCACGTCCTACATGTCATACACATCTGCCTCATTGCCCTAGGCTGAGCGGCACTGAGAAACCAAAACTGCTTCGCATTCCTTCTACAAAATCATACCTTAAGACCCCATCCTTACAGGAGAAAGTCGGCTTGCGTTCCTGCTGTAACCAAAGCTCAGTCCTTCCTCTTACACTGCAGGGTTTTAGAAGAAGCTAAGCCCGATAGCCTAGCAAGAGCGCTCCTTGGGGGAGGCGGTTGGCTACACGCAGAACTCCGTGCCAAATAAACTCTATTCAAGGAAGGGACCAGTGTTTAGCAAGAGTGTATACTTACTTGGTAGAAATCACAAGGAGGTAGGCTGCGTGTTCGCTGGAACCGGGGGCCTTATGGCACAAGCCTTGCTTTCCCATTTTGAGTGCTCCATTCATGCTGCCTTGAAGCTCCCTAAATAACAGTTTTAGGACGGCTCTCTAGTCACTGCAGGCAGGGCTCTGGGAAAGGAACGAGTGTTCTCTACATCAACAGGGTGCTTTCATAGCCTGGGTGGGAGCTCCTCCTGATACACTCTAGAGCTAAAAGGAAACTTGACGTGAGTCCTTTCCTCAAGGTAAAGCCTTGAATAGCCCTGCCGAAGTGGAAGCTTGGAGCAGAGTCCTTGAGGCATTAGCTTTAGGTCTGCTTTCTTTAACGTTAGTAAGCTTTTCAGGAAACGGAGGACCTCGCCTGGGCACCCTATTCCCTGCACGAATACCGAGCACCGGCAGGCTCCACTAGGCTGCTAAGAAACTTCCAGGCCCGGAAAACATTCCCAGTCGCTCTGTGTATGCTGAGTGTAGGGCAACACACTGCACTCTTCCCTGGGAGAGCTAGATTTCCTCAGCACTCCAACAGCTCCAGGAACTGTGTTCTCTCACGTCCTACCTGTCATACACATCTGCCTCATTGCCCTAAGCTGAGCGGCACTGAGAAACCAAAACTGCTTCGCATTCCTTCTACAAAGTCATACCTTAAGACCCCATCCTTACAGGAGAATGTCGGCTTGCGTTCCTGCTGTAACCAAAGCACAGTCCTTCCTCTTACACTGCAGGGTTTTAGAAGAAGCTAAGCCCGATAGCCTAGCAAGAGAGCTCCTTGCGGGAGGCGGTTGGCTACACGCAGAACTCCGTGCCAAATAAACTTTATTCATGAAAGGGACCAGTGTTTAGCAAGAGTGTATACTTACTTGGTAGAAATCACAAGGAGGTAGGCTGCGTGTTTGCTGGAAACGGGGGCCTAATGGCACAAGCCTTGCTTTCTCATTTTGAGTGCTGCATTCATGCTGCCTTGAAGCTACCTAAATAACAGTTTTAGGACGGCTCTCTAGTCACTGCAGGCAGGGCTCTGGGAAAGGAACGAGTCTTTTCTACATCAAAAGGATGATTTCAAAACCTGGGTGGGAGCTCCTCCTGATACGCTCTAGAGCTAAAAGGAAACTTGACGTGAGTCCTTTCCTCAAGGTAAAGCCTTGAATAGCCCTGCCGAAGTGGAAGCTTGGAGCAGAGTCCTTGAGGCATTAGCTTTAGGTCTGCTTTCTTTAACGTTAGTAAGCTTTTCAGGAAACGGAGGACCTCTCCTGGGCACCCTGTTCCCTGCTCGAACACCGAGCACCGGCAGGCTCCACTAGGCTGCTAAGAAACTTCCAGGCCCGGAAAACTTTCCCAGTCACTCAGTGTATGCTGAGTGTAGGGCAACACACTGCACTCTTCCCTGGGAGAGCTAGATTTCCTCAGCACTCCAACAGCTCCAGGAACTGTGTTCTCTCACGTCCTACATGTCATGCACATCTGCCTCATTGCCCTAGGCTGAGCGGCACTGAGAAACAAAAACTGCTTCGCATTCCTTCTACAAAGTCATACCTTAAGACCCCATCCTTACAGGAGAGTGTCGGCTTGCTTTCCTGCTGTAACCAAAGCACAGTTCTTCCTCTTACACTGCAGGGTTTTAGAAGAAACTAAGCCCGAGAGCCTAGCAAGAGCGCTCCTTGGGGGAGGCGGTTGGCTACACGCAGAACTCAGTGCCAAATAAACTTTATTCAAGGAAGGGACCAGTGTGTAGCAAGAGTGTATACTTACTTGGTAGAAATCACAAGGAGATAGGCTGCGTGTTCGCTGGAAACGGGGGCCTTATGGCACAAGCCTTGCTTTCCCATTTTGAGTGCTCCATTCATGCTGCCTTGAAGCTACCTAAATCACAGTTTAGGACGGGTCTCTAGTCACTGCAGGCAGGGCTCTGGGAAAGGAACGAGTGTTCTCTACATCAACAGGGTGCTTTCATAGCCTGGGTGGGAGCTCCTCCTGATACACTCTAGAGCTAAAAGGAAACTTGACGTGAGTCCTTTCCTCAAGGTAAAGCCTTGAATAACCCTGCCGAAGTGGAAGCTTGGAGCAGAGTCCTTGAGGCATTAGCTTTAAGTCTGCTTTCTTTAACGTTAGTAAGCTTTTCAGGAAACCGAGGACCTCGCCTGGGCACCCTATTCCCTGCACGAATACCGAGCACCGGCAGGCTCCACTAGGCTGCTAAGAAACTTCCAGGCCCAGAAACCTTTCCCAGTCACTCTGTGTATGCTGAGTGTAGGGCAACACACTGCACTCTTCCCTGGGAGAGCTAGATTTCCTCAGCACTCCAACAGCTCCAGGAACTGTGTTCTCTCACGTCCTACATGTCATACACATCTGCCTCATTGCCCTAGGCTGAGCGGCACTGAGAAACCAAAACTGCTTCGCATTCCTTCTACAAAATCATACCTTAAGACCCCATCCTTACAGGAGAAAGTCGGCTTGCGTTCCTGCTGTAACCAAAGCTCAGTCCTTCCTCTTACACTGCAGGGTTTTAGAAGAAGCTAAGCCCGATAGCCTAGCAAGAGCGCTCCTTGGGGGAGGCGGTTGGCTACACGCAGAACTCCGTGCCAAATAAACTCTATTCAAGGAAGGGACCAGTGTTTAGCAAGAGTGTATACTTACTTGGTAGAAATCACAAGGAGGTAGGCTGCGTGTTCGCTGGAACCGGGGGCCTTATGGCACAAGCCTTGCTTTCCCATTTTGAGTGCTCCATTCATGCTGCCTTGAAGCTCCCTAAATAACAGTTTTAGGACGGCTCTCTAGTCACTGCAGGCAGGGCTCTGGGAAAGGAACGAGTGTTCTCTACATCAACAGGGTGCTTTCATAGCCTGGGTGGGAGCTCCTCCTGATACACTCTAGAGCTAAAAGGAAACTTGACGTGAGTCCTTTCCTCAAGGTAAAGCCTTGAATAGCCCTGCCGAAGTGGAAGCTTGGAGCAGAGTCCTTGAGGCATTAGCTTTAGGTCTGCTTTCTTTAACGTTAGTAAGCTTTTCAGGAAACGGAGGACCTCGCCTGGGCACCCTATTCCCTGCACGAATACCGAGCACCGGCAGGCTCCACTAGGCTGCTAAGAAACTTCCAGGCCCGGAAAACATTCCCAGTCGCTCTGTGTATGCTGAGTGTAGGGCAACACACTGCACTCTTCCCTGGGAGAGCTAGATTTCCTCAGCACTCCAACAGCTCCAGGAACTGTGTTCTCTCACGTCCTACCTGTCATACACATCTGCCTCATTGCCCTAAGCTGAGCGGCACTGAGAAACCAAAACTGCTTCGCATTCCTTCTACAAAGTCATACCTTAAGACCCCATCCTTACAGGAGAATGTCGGCTTGCGTTCCTGCTGTAACCAAAGCACAGTCCTTCCTCTTACACTGCAGGGTTTTAGAAGAAGCTAAGCCCGATAGCCTAGCAAGAGAGCTCCTTGCGGGAGGCGGTTGGCTACACGCAGAACTCCGTGCCAAATAAACTTTATTCATGAAAGGGACCAGTGTTTAGCAAGAGTGTATACTTACTTGGTAGAAATCACAAGGAGGTAGGCTGCGTGTTTGCTGGAAACGGGGGCCTAATGGCACAAGCCTTGCTTTCTCATTTTGAGTGCTCCATTCATGCTGCCTTGAAGCTACCTAAATAACAGTTTTAGGACGGCTCTCTAGTCACTGCAGGCAGGGCTCTGGGAAAGGAACGAGTCTTTTCTACATCAAAAGGATGATTTCAAAACCTGGGTGGGAGCTCCTCCTGATACGCTCTAGAGCTAAAAGGAAACTTGACGTGAGTCCTTTCCTCAAGGTAAAGCCTTGAATAGCCCTGCCGAAGTGGAAGCTTGGAGCAGAGTCCTTGAGGCATTAGCTTTAGGTCTGCTTTCTTTAACGTTAGTAAGCTTTTCAGGAAACGGAGGACCTCTCCTGGGCACCCTGTTCCCTGCTCGAACACCGAGCACCGGCAGGCTCCACTAGGCTGCTAAGAAACTTCCAGGCCCGGAAAACATTCCCAGTCACTCTGTGTATGCTGAGTGTAGGGCAACACACTGCACTCTTCCCTGGGAGAGCTAGATTTCCTCAGCACTCCAACAGCTCCAGGAACTGTGTTCTCTCACGTCCTACATGTCATGCACATCTGCCTCATTGCCCTAGGCTGAGCGGCACTGAGAAACCAAAACTGCTTCGCATTCCTTCTACAAAGTCATACCTTAAGACCCCATCCTTACAGGAGAGTGTCGGCTTGCCTTCCTGCTGTAACCAAAGCACAGTTCTTCCTCTTACACTGCAGGGTTTTAGAAGAAACTAAGCCCGAGAGCCTAGCAAGAGCGCTCCTTGGGGGAGGCGGTTGGCTACACGCAGAACTCAGTGCCAAATAAACTCTATTCAAGGAAGGGACCAGTGTTTAGCAAGAGTGTATACTTACTTGGTAGAAATCACAAGGAGGTAGGCTGCGTGTTCGCTGGAACCGGGGGCCTTATGGCACAAGCCTTGCTTTCCCATTTTGAGTGCTCCATTCATGCTGCCTTGAAGCTCCCTAAATAACAGTTTTAGGACGGCTCTCTAGTCACTGCAGGCAGGGCTCTGGGAAAGGAACGAGTGTTCTCTACATCAACAGGGTGCTTTCATAGCCTGGGTGGGAGCTCCTCCTGATACACTCTAGAGCTAAAAGGAAACTTGACGTGAGTCCTTTCCTCAAGGTAAAGCCTTGAATAGCCCTGCCGAAGTGGAAGCTTGGAGCAGAGTCCTTGAGGCATTAGCTTTAGGTCTGCTTTCTTTAACGTTAGTAAGCTTTTCAGGAAACGGAGGACCTCGCCTGGGCACCCTATTCCCTGCACGAATACCGAGCACCGGCAGGCTCCACTAGGCTGCTAAGAAACTTCCAGGCCCGGAAAACATTCCCAGTCGCTCTGTGTATGCTGAGTGTAGGGCAACACACTGCACTCTTCCCTGGGAGAGCTAGATTTCCTCAGCACTCCAACAGCTCCAGGAACTGTGTTCTCTCACGTCCTACATGTCATGCACATCTGCCTCATTGCCCTAAGCTGAGCGGCACTGAGAAACCAAAACTGCTTCGCATTCCTTCTACAAAGTCATACCTTAAGACCCCATCCTTACAGGAGAGTGTCGGCTTGCCTTCCTGCTGTAACCAAAGCACAGTTCTTCCTCTTACACTGCAGGGTTTTAGAAGAAACTAAGCCCGAGAGCCTAGCAAGAGCGCTCCTTGGGGGAGGCGGTTGGCTACACGCAGAACTCAGTGCCAAATAAACTTTATTCAAGGAAGGGACCAGTGTGTAGCAAGAGTGTATACTTACTTGGTAGAAATCACAAGGAGATAGGCTGCGTGTTCGCTGGAAACGGGGGCCTTATGGCACAAGCCTTGCTTTCCCATTTTGAGTGCTCCATTCATGCTGCCTTGAAGCTACCTAAATCACAGTTTAGGACGGGTCTCTAGTCACTGCAGGCAGGGCTCTGGGAAAGGAACGAGTGTTCTCTACATCAACAGGGTGCTTTCATAGCCTGGGTGGGAGCTCCTCCTGATACACTCTAGAGCTAAAAGGAAACTTGACGTGAGTCCTTTCCTCAAGGTAAAGCCTTGAATAACCCTGCCGAAGTGGAAGCTTGGAGCAGAGTCCTTGAGGCATTAGCTTTAAGTCTGCTTTCTTTAACGTTAGTAAGCTTTTCAGGAAACGGAGGACCTCGCCTGGGCACCCTATTCCCTGCACGAATACCGAGCACCGGCAGGCTCCACTAGGCTGCTAAGAAACTTCCAGGCCCGGAAAACATTCCCAGTCACTCTGTGTATGCTGAGTGTAGGGCAACACACTGCACTCTTCCCTGGGAGAGCTAGATTTCCTCAGCACTCCAACAGCTCCAGGAACTGTGTTCTCTCACGTCCTACATGTCATGCACATCTGCCTCATTGCCCTAGGCTGAGCGGCACTGAGAAACAAAAACTGCTTCGCATTCCTTCTACAAAGTCATACCTTAAGACCCCATCCTTACAGGAGAGTGTCGGCTTGCCTTCCTGCTGTAACCAAAGCACAGTTCTTCCTCTTACACTGCAGGGTTTTAGAAGAAACTAAGCCCGAGAGCCTAGCAAGAGCGCTCCTTGGGGGAGGCGGTTGGCTACACGCAGAACTCAGTGCCAAATAAACTTTATTCAAGGAAGGGACCAGTGTGTAGCAAGAGTGTATACTTACTTGGTAGAAATCACAAGGAGATAGGCTGCGTGTTCGCTGGAAACGGGGGCCTTATGGCACAAGCCTTGCTTTCCCATTTTGAGTGCTCCATTCATGCTGCCTTGAAGCTCCCTAAATAACAGTTTTAGGACGGCTCTCTAGTCACTGCAGGCAGGGCTCTGGGAAAGGAACGAGTGTTCTCTACATCAACAGGGTGCTTTCATAGCCTGGGTGGGAGCTCCTCCTGATACACTCTAGAGCTAAAAGGAAACTTGACGTGAGTCCTTTCCTCAAGGTAAAGCCTTGAATAGCCCTGCCGAAGTGGAAGCTTGGAGCAGAGTCCTTGAGGCATTAGCTTTAGGTCTGCTTTCTTTAACGTTAGTAAGCTTTTCAGGAAACGGAGGACCTCGCCTGGGCACCCTATTCCCTGCACGAATACCGAGCACCGGCAGGCTCCACTAGGCTGCTAAGAAACTTCCAGGCCCGGAAAACATTCCCAGTCGCTCTGTGTATGCTGAGTGTAGGGCAACACACTGCACTCTTCCCTGGGAGAGCTAGATTTCCTCAGCACTCCAACAGCTCCAGGAACTGTGTTCTCTCACGTCCTACCTGTCATACACATCTGCCTCATTGCCCTAAGCTGAGCGGCACTGAGAAACCAAAACTGCTTCGCATTCCTTCTACAAAGTCATACCTTAAGACCCCATCCTTACAGGAGAATGTCGGCTTGCGTTCCTGCTGTAACCAAAGCACAGTCCTTCCTCTTACACTGCAGGGTTTTAGAAGAAGCTAAGCCCGATAGCCTAGCAAGAGAGCTCCTTGCGGGAGGCGGTTGGCTACACGCAGAACTCCGTGCCAAATAAACTTTATTCATGAAAGGGACCAGTGTTTAGCAAGAGTGTATACTTACTTGGTAGAAATCACAAGGAGGTAGGCTGCGTGTTTGCTGGAAACGGGGGCCTAATGGCACAAGCCTTGCTTTCTCATTTTGAGTGCTCCATTCATGCTGCCTTGAAGCTACCTAAATAACAGTTTTAGGACGGCTCTCTAGTCACTGCAGGCAGGGCTCTGGGAAAGGAACGAGTCTTTTCTACATCAAAAGGATGATTTCAAAACCTGGGTGGGAGCTCCTCCTGATACGCTCTAGAGCTAAAAGGAAACTTGACGTGAGTCCTTTCCTCAAGGTAAAGCCTTGAATAGCCCTGCCGAAGTGGAAGCTTGGAGCAGAGTCCTTGAGGCATTAGCTTTAGGTCTGCTTTCTTTAACGTTAGTAAGCTTTTCAGGAAACGGAGGACCTCTCCTGGGCACCCTGTTCCCTGCACGAATACCGAGCACCGGCAGGCTCCACTAGGCTGCTAAGAAACTTCCAGGCCCGGAAAACATTCCCAGTCGCTCTGTGTATGCTGAGTGTAGGGCAACACACTGCACTCTTCCCTGGGAGAGCTAGATTTCCTCAGCACTCCAACAGCTCCAGGAACTGTGTTCTCTCACGTCCTACATGTCATGCACATCTGCCTCATTGCCCTAGGCTGAGCGGCACTGAGAAACCAAAACTGCTTCGCATTCCTTCTACAAAGTCATACCTTAAGACCCCATCCTTACAGGAGAGTGTCGGCTTGCCTTCCTGCTGTAACCAAAGCACAGTTCTTCCTCTTACACTGCAGGGTTTTAGAAGAAACTAAGCCCGAGAGCCTAGCAAGAGCGCTCCTTGGGGGAGGCGGTTGGCTACACGCAGAACTCAGTGCCAAATAAACTTTATTCAAGGAAGGGACCAGTGTGTAGCAAGAGTGTATACTTACTTGGTAGAAATCACAAGGAGATAGGCTGCGTGTTCGCTGGAAACGGGGGCCTTATGGCACAAGCCTTGCTTTCCCATTTTGAGTGCTCCATTCATGCTGCCTTGAAGCTACCTAAATCACAGTTTAGGACGGGTCTCTAGTCACTGCAGGCAGGGCTCTGGGAAAGGAACGAGTGTTCTCTACATCAACAGGGTGCTTTCATAGCCTGGGTGGGAGCTCCTCCTGATACACTCTAGAGCTAAAAGGAAACTTGACGTGAGTCCTTTCCTCAAGGTAAAGCCTTGAATAACCCTGCCGAAGTGGAAGCTTGGAGCAGAGTCCTTGAGGCATTAGCTTTAAGTCTGCTTTCTTTAACGTTAGTAAGCTTTTCAGGAAACCGAGGACCTCGCCTGGGCACCCTATTCCCTGCACGAATACCGAGCACCGGCAGGCTCCACTAGGCTGCTAAGAAACTTCCAGGCCCGGAAAACATTCCCAGTCACTCTGTGTATGCTGAGTGTAGGGCAACACACTGCACTCTTCCCTGGGAGAGCTAGATTTCCTCAGCACTCCAACAGCTCCAGGAACTGTGTTCTCTCACGTCCTACATGTCATGCACATCTGCCTCATTGCCCTAGGCTGAGCGGCACTGAGAAACAAAAACTGCTTCGCATTCCTTCTACAAAGTCATACCTTAAGACCCCATCCTTACAGGAGAGTGTCGGCTTGCCTTCCTGCTGTAACCAAAGCACAGTTCTTCCTCTTACACTGCAGGGTTTTAGAAGACACTAAGCCCGAGAGCCTAGCAAGAGCGCTCCTTGGGGGAGGCGGTTGGCTACACGCAGAACTCAGTGCCAAATAAACTTTATTCAAGGAAGGGACCAGTGTGTAGCAAGAGTGTATACTTACTTGGTAGAAATCACAAGGAGATAGGCTGCGTGTTCGCTGGAAACGGGGGCCTTATGGCACAAGCCTTGCTTTCCCATTTTGAGTGCTCCATTCATGCTGCCTTGAAGCTACCTAAATCACAGTTTAGGACGGGTCTCTAGTCACTGCAGGCAGGGCTCTGGGAAAGGAACGAGTGTTCTCTACATCAACAGGGTGCTTTCATAGCCTGGGTGGGAGCTCCTCCTGATACACTCTAGAGCTAAAAGGAAACTTGACGTGAGTCCTTTCCTCAAGGTAAAGCCTTGAATAACCCTGCCGAAGTGGAAGCTTGGAGCAGAGTCCTTGAGGCATTAGCTTTAAGTCTGCTTTCTTTAACGTTAGTAAGCTTTTCAGGAAACGGAGGACCTCGCCTGGGCACCCTATTCCCTGCACGAATACCGAGCACCGGCAGGCTCCACTAGGCTGCTAAGAAACTTCCAGGCCCAGAAACCTTTCCCAGTCACTCTGTGTATGCTGAGTGTAGGGCAACACACTGCACTCTTCCCTGGGAGAGCTAGATTTCCTCAGCACTCCAACAGCTCCAGGAACTGTGTTCTCTCACGTCCTACATGTCATACACATCTGCCTCATTGCCCTAGGCTGAGCGGCACTGAGAAACCAAAACTGCTTCGCATTCCTTCTACAAAATCATACCTTAAGACCCCATCCTTACAGGAGAAAGTCGGCTTGCGTTCCTGCTGTAACCAAAGCTCAGTGCTTCCTCTTACACTGCAGGGTTTTAGAAGAAGCTAAGCCCGATAGCCTAGCAAGAGCGCTCCTTGGGGGAGGCGGTTGGCTACACGCAGAACTCCGTGCCAAATAAACTCTATTCAAGGAAGGGACCAGTGTTTAGCAAGAGTGTATACTTACTTGGTAGAAATCACAAGGAGGTAGGCTGCGTGTTCGCTGGAACCGGGGGCCTTATGGCACAAGCCTTGCTTTCCCATTTTGAGTGCTCCATTCATGCTGCCTTGAAGCTACCTAAATAACAGTTTTAGGACGGCTCTCTAGTCACTGCAGGCAGGGCTCTGGGAAAGGAACGAGTGTTCTCTACATCAACAGGGTGCTTTCATAGCCTGGGTGGGAGCTCCTCCTGATACACTCTAGAGCTAAAAGGAAACTTGACGTGAGTCCTTTCCTCAAGGTAAAGCCTTGAATAGCCCTGCCGAAGTGGAAGCTTGGAGCAGAGTCCTTGAGGCATTAGCTTTAGGTCTGCTTTCTTTAACGTTAGTAAGCTTTTCAGGAAACGGAGGACCTCGCCTGGGCACCCTATTCCCTGCACGAATACCGAGCACCGGCAGGCTCCACTAGGCTGCTAAGAAACTTCCAGGCCCGGAAAACATTCCCAGTCGCTCTGTGTATGCTGAGTGTAGGGCAACACACTGCACTCTTCCCTGGGAGAGCTAGATTTCCTCAGCACTCCAACAGCTCCAGGAACTGTGTTCTCTCACGTCCTACCTGTCATACACATCTGCCTCATTGCCCTAAGCTGAGCGGCACTGAGAAACCAAAACTGCTTCGCATTCCTTCTACAAAGTCATACCTTAAGACCCCATCCTTACAGGAGAATGTCGGCTTGCGTTCCTGCTGTAACCAAAGCACAGTCCTTCCTCTTACACTGCAGGGTTTTAGAAGAAGCTAAGCCCGATAGCCTAGCAAGAGAGCTCCTTGCGGGAGGCGGTTGGCTACACGCAGAACTCCGTGCCAAATAAACTTTATTCATGAAAGGGACCAGTGTTTAGCAAGAGTGTATACTTACTTGGTAGAAATCACAAGGAGGTAGGCTGCGTGTTTGCTGGAAACGGGGGCCTAATGGCACAAGCCTTGCTTTCTCATTTTGAGTGCTCCATTCATGCTGCCTTGAAGCTACCTAAATAACAGTTTTAGGACGGCTCTCTAGTCACTGCAGGCAGGGCTCTGGGAAAGGAACGAGTCTTTTCTACATCAAAAGGATGATTTCAAAACCTGGGTGGGAGCTCCTCCTGATACGCTCTAGAGCTAAAAGGAAACTTGACGTGAGTCCTTTCCTCAAGGTAAAGCCTTGAATAGCCCTGCCGAAGTGGAAGCTTGGAGCAGAGTCCTTGAGGCATTAGCTTTAGGTCTGCTTTCTTTAACGTTAGTAAGCTTTTCAGGAAACGGAGGACCTCTCCTGGGCACCCTGTTCCCTGCTCGAACACCGAGCACCGGCAGGCTCCACTAGGCTGCTAAGAAACTTCCAGGCCCGGAAAACATTCCCAGTCACTCTGTGTATGCTGAGTGTAGGGCAACACACTGCACTCTTCCCTGGGAGAGCTAGATTTCCTCAGCACTCCAACAGCTCCAGGAACTGTGTTCTCTCACGTCCTACATGTCATGCACATCTGCCTCATTGCCCTAGGCTGAGCGGCACTGAGAAACCAAAACTGCTTCGCATTCCTTCTACAAAGTCATACCTTAAGACCCCATCCTTACAGGAGAGTGTCGGCTTGCCTTCCTGCTGTAACCAAAGCACAGTTCTTCCTCTTACACTGCAGGGTTTTAGAAGAAACTAAGCCCGAGAGCCTAGCAAGAGCGCTCCTTGGGGGAGGCGGTTGGCTACACGCAGAACTCAGTGCCAAATAAACTCTATTCAAGGAAGGGACCAGTGTTTAGCAAGAGTGTATACTTACTTGGTAGAAATCACAAGGAGGTAGGCTGCGTGTTCGCTGGAACCGGGGGCCTTATGGCACAAGCCTTGCTTTCCCATTTTGAGTGCTCCATTCATGCTGCCTTGAAGCTCCCTAAATAACAGTTTTAGGACGGCTCTCTAGTCACTGCAGGCAGGGCTCTGGGAAAGGAACGAGTGTTCTCTACATCAACAGGGTGCTTTCATAGCCTGGGTGGGAGCTCCTCCTGATACACTCTAGAGCTAAAAGGAAACTTGACGTGAGTCCTTTCCTCAAGGTAAAGCCTTGAATAGCCCTGCCGAAGTGGAAGCTTGGAGCAGAGTCCTTGAGGCATTAGCTTTAGGTCTGCTTTCTTTAACGTTAGTAAGCTTTTCAGGAAACGGAGGACCTCGCCTGGGCACCCTATTCCCTGCACGAATACCGAGCACCGGCAGGCTCCACTAGGCTGCTAAGAAACTTCCAGGCCCGGAAAACATTCCCAGTCGCTCTGTGTATGCTGAGTGTAGGGCAACACACTGCACTCTTCCCTGGGAGAGCTAGATTTCCTCAGCACTCCAACAGCTCCAGGAACTGTGTTCTCTCACGTCCTACATGTCATGCACATCTGCCTCATTGCCCTAGGCTGAGCGGCACTGAGAAACAAAAACTGCTTCGCATTCCTTCTACAAAGTCATACCTTAAGACCCCATCCTTACAGGAGAGTGTCGGCTTGCCTTCCTGCTGTAACCAAAGCACAGTTCTTCCTCTTACACTGCAGGGTTTTAGAAGAAACTAAGCCCGAGAGCCTAGCAAGAGCGCTCCTTGGGGGAGGCGGTTGGCTACACGCAGAACTCAGTGCCAAATAAACTTTATTCAAGGAAGGGACCAGTGTGTAGCAAGAGTGTATACTTACTTGGTAGAAATCACAAGGAGATAGGCTGCGTGTTCGCTGGAAACGGGGGCCTTATGGCACAAGCCTTGCTTTCCCATTTTGAGTGCTCCATTCATGCTGCCTTGAAGCTACCTAAATCACAGTTTAGGACGGGTCTCTAGTCACTGCAGGCAGGGCTCTGGGAAAGGAACGAGTGTTCTCTACATCAACAGGGTGCTTTCATAGCCTGGGTGGGAGCTCCTCCTGATACACTCTAGAGCTAAAAGGAAACTTGACGTGAGTCCTTTCCTCAAGGTAAAGCCTTGAATAACCCTGCCGAAGTGGAAGCTTGGAGCAGAGTCCTTGAGGCATTAGCTTTAAGTCTGCTTTCTTTAACGTTAGTAAGCTTTTCAGGAAACCGAGGACCTCGCCTGGGCACCCTATTCCCTGCACGAATACCGAGCACCGGCAGGCTCCACTAGGCTGCTAAGAAACTTCCAGGCCCAGAAACCTTTCCCAGTCACTCTGTGTATGCTGAGTGTAGGGCAACACACTGCACTCTTCCCTGGGAGAGCTAGATTTCCTCAGCACTCCAACAGCTCCAGGAACTGTGTTCTCTCACGTCCTACATGTCATACACATCTGCCTCATTGCCCTAGGCTGAGCGGCACTGAGAAACCAAAACTGCTTCGCATTCCTTCTACAAAATCATACCTTAAGACCCCATCCTTACAGGAGAAAGTCGGCTTGCGTTCCTGCTGTAACCAAAGCTCAGTCCTTCCTCTTACACTGCAGGGTTTTAGAAGAAGCTAAGCCCGATAGCCTAGCAAGAGCGCTCCTTGGGGGAGGCGGTTGGCTACACGCAGAACTCCGTGCCAAATAAACTCTATTCAAGGAAGGGACCAGTGTTTAGCAAGAGTGTATACTTACTTGGTAGAAATCACAAGGAGGTAGGCTGCGTGTTCGCTGGAACCGGGGGCCTTAT
This sequence comes from Balaenoptera ricei, assembly GCF_028023285.1. Lineage (NCBI taxonomy): Eukaryota > Metazoa > Chordata > Mammalia > Artiodactyla > Balaenopteridae > Balaenoptera > Balaenoptera ricei. The sequence continues at coordinate 47,075,176 of NC_082655.1, read as the reverse complement.
GGCACAAGCCTTGCTTTCCCATTTTGAGTGCTCCATTCATGCTGCCTTGAAGCTCCCTAAATAACAGTTTTAGGACGGCTCTCTAGTCACTGCAGGCAGGGCTCTGGGAAAGGAACGAGTGTTCTCTACATCAACAGGGTGCTTTCATAGCCTGGGTGGGAGCTCCTCCTGATACACTCTAGAGCTAAAAGGAAACTTGACGTGAGTCCTTTCCTCAAGGTAAAGCCTTGAATAGCCCTGCCGAAGTGGAAGCTTGGAGCAGAGTCCTTGAGGCATTAGCTTTAGGTCTGCTTTCTTTAACGTTAGTAAGCTTTTCAGGAAACGGAGGACCTCGCCTGGGCACCCTATTCCCTGCACGAATACCGAGCACCGGCAGGCTCCACTAGGCTGCTAAGAAACTTCCAGGCCCGGAAAACATTCCCAGTCGCTCTGTGTATGCTGAGTGTAGGGCAACACACTGCACTCTTCCCTGGGAGAGCTAGATTTCCTCAGCACTCCAACAGCTCCAGGAACTGTGTTCTCTCACGTCCTACCTGTCATACACATCTGCCTCATTGCCCTAAGCTGAGCGGCACTGAGAAACCAAAACTGCTTCGCATTCCTTCTACAAAGTCATACCTTAAGACCCCATCCTTACAGGAGAATGTCGGCTTGCGTTCCTGCTGTAACCAAAGCACAGTCCTTCCTCTTACACTGCAGGGTTTTAGAAGAAGCTAAGCCCGATAGCCTAGCAAGAGAGCTCCTTGCGGGAGGCGGTTGGCTACACGCAGAACTCCGTGCCAAATAAACTTTATTCATGAAAGGGACCAGTGTTTAGCAAGAGTGTATACTTACTTGGTAGAAATCACAAGGAGGTAGGCTGCGTGTTTGCTGGAAACGGGGGCCTAATGGCACAAGCCTTGCTTTCTCATTTTGAGTGCTCCATTCATGCTGCCTTGAAGCTACCTAAATAACAGTTTTAGGACGGCTCTCTAGTCACTGCAGGCAGGGCTCTGGGAAAGGAACGAGTCTTTTCTACATCAAAATGATGATTTCAAAACCTGGGTGGGAGCTCCTCCTGATACGCTCTAGAGCTAAAAGGAAACTTGACGTGAGTCCTTTCCTCAAGGTAAAGCCTTGAATAGCCCTGCCGAAGTGGAAGCTTGGAGCAGAGTCCTTGAGGCATTAGCTTTAGGTCTGCTTTCTTTAACGTTAGTAAGCTTTTCAGGAAACGGAGGACCTCGCCTGGGCACCCTATTCCCTGCACGAATACCGAGCACCGGCAGGCTCCACTAGGCTGCTAAGAAACTTCCAGGCCCGGAAAACTTTCCCAGTCACTCAGTGTATGCTGAGTGTAGGGCAACACACTGCACTCTTCCCTGGGAGAGCTAGATTTCCTCAGCACTCCAACAGCTCCAGGAACTGTGTTCTCTCACGTCCTACATGTCATGCACATCTGCCTCATTGCCCTAGGCTGAGCGGCACTGAGAAACAAAAACTGCTTCGCATTCCTTCTACAAAGTCATACCTTAAGACCCCATCCTTACAGGAGAGTGTCGGCTTGCCTTCCTGCTGTAACCAAAGCACAGTTCTTCCTCTTACACTGCAGGGTTTTAGAAGAAACTAAGCCCGAGAGCCTAGCAAGAGCGCTCCTTGGGGGAGGCGGTTGGCTACACGCAGAACTCAGTGCCAAATAAACTTTATTCAAGGAAGGGACCAGTGTGTAGCAAGAGTGTATACTTACTTGGTAGAAATCACAAGGAGATAGGCTGCGTGTTCGCTGGAAACGGGGGCCTTATGGCACAAGCCTTGCTTTCCCATTTTGAGTGCTCCATTCATGCTGCCTTGAAGCTACCTAAATCACAGTTTAGGACGGGTCTCTAGTCACTGCAGGCAGGGCTCTGGGAAAGGAACGAGTGTTCTCTACATCAACAGGGTGCTTTCATAGCCTGGGTGGGAGCTCCTCCTGATACACTCTAGAGCTAAAAGGAAACTTGACGTGAGTCCTTTCCTCAAGGTAAAGCCTTGAATAACCCTGCCGAAGTGGAAGCTTGGAGCAGAGTCCTTGAGGCATTAGCTTTAAGTCTGCTTTCTTTAACGTTAGTAAGCTTTTCAGGAAACCGAGGACCTCGCCTGGGCACCCTATTCCCTGCACGAATACCGAGCACCGGCAGGCTCCACTAGGCTGCTAAGAAACTTCCAGGCCCAGAAACCTTTCCCAGTCACTCTGTGTATGCTGAGTGTAGGGCAACACACTGCACTCTTCCCTGGGAGAGCTAGATTTCCTCAGCACTCCAACAGCTCCAGGAACTGTGTTCTCTCACGTCCTACATGTCATACACATCTGCCTCATTGCCCTAGGCTGAGCGGCACTGAGAAACCAAAACTGCTTCGCATTCCTTCTACAAAATCATACCGTAAGACCCCATCCTTACAGGAGAAAGTCGGCTTGCGTTCCTGCTGTAACCAAAGCTCAGTCCTTCCTCTTACACTGCAGGGTTTTAGAAGAAGCTAAGCCCGATAGCCTAGCAAGAGCGCTCCTTGGGGGAGGCGGTTGGCTACACGCAGAACTCCGTGCCAAATAAACTCTATTCAAGGAAGGGACCAGTGTTTAGCAAGAGTGTATATTTACTTGGTAGAAATCACAAGGAGGTAGGCTGCGTGTTCGCTGGAACCGGGGGCCTTATGGCACAAGCCTTGCTTTCCCATTTTGAGTGCTCCATTCATGCTGCCTTGAAGCTACCTAAATAACAGTTTTAGGACGGCTCTCTAGTCACTGCAGGCAGGGCTCTGGGAAAGGAACGAGTCTTCTCTACATCAACAGGGTGCTTTCATAGCCTGGGTGGGAGCTCCTCCTGATACACTCTAGAGCTAAAAGGAAACTTGACGTGAGTCCTTTCCTCAAGGTAAAGCCTTGAATAGCCCTGCCGAAGTGGAAGCTTGGAGCAGAGTCCTTGAGGCATTAGCTTTAGGTCTGCTTTCTTTAACGTTAGTAAGCTTTTCAGGAAACGGAGGACCTCGCCTGGGCACCCTATTCCCTGCACGAATACCGAGCACCGGCAGGCTCCACTAGGCTGCTAAGAAACTTCCAGGCCCGGAAAACATTCCCAGTCGCTCTGTGTATGCTGAGTGTAGGGCAACACACTGCACTCTTCCCTGGGAGAGCTAGATTTCCTCAGCACTCCAACAGCTCCAGGAACTGTGTTCTCTCACGTCCTACCTGTCATACACATCTGCCTCATTGCCCTAAGCTGAGCGGCACTGAGAAACCAAAACTGCTTCGCATTCCTTCTACAAAGTCATACCTTAAGACCCCATCCTTACAGGAGAATGTCGGCTTGCGTTCCTGCTGTAACCAAAGCACAGTCCTTCCTCTTACACTGCAGGGTTTTAGAAGAAGCTAAGCCCGATAGCCTAGCAAGAGAGCACCTTGCGGGAGGCGGTTGGCTACACGCAGAACTCCGTGCCAAATAAACTTTATTCATGAAAGGGACCAGTGTTTAGCAAGAGTGTATACTTACTTGGTAGAAATCACAAGGAGGTAGGCTGCGTGTTTGCTGGAAACGGGGGCCTAATGGCACAAGCCTTGCTTTCTCATTTTGAGTGCTCCATTCATGCTGCCTTGAAGCTACCTAAATAACAGTTTTAGGACGGCTCTCTAGTCACTGCAGGCAGGGCTCTGGGAAAGGAACGAGTCTTTTCTACATCAAAAGGATGATTTCAAAACCTGGGTGGGAGCTCCTCCTGATACGCTCTAGAGCTAAAAGGAAACTTGACGTGAGTCCTTTCCTCAAGGTAAAGCCTTGAATAGCCCTGCCGAAGTGGAAGCTTGGAGCAGAGTCCTTGAGGCATTAGCTTTAGGTCTGCTTTCTTTAACGTTAGTAAGCGTTTCAGGAAACGGAGGACCTCTCCTGGGCACCCTGTTCCCTGCTCGAACACCGAGCACCGGCAGGCTCCACTAGGCTGCTAAGAAACTTCCAGGCCCGGAAAACATTCCCAGTCACTCTGTGTATGCTGAGTGTAGGGCAACACACTGCACTCTTCCCTGGGAGAGCTAGATTTCCTCAGCACTCCAACAGCTCCAGGAACTGTGTTCTCTCACGTCCTACATGTCATGCACATCTGCCTCATTGCCCTAGGCTGAGCGGCACTGAGAAACCAAAACTGCTTCGCATTCCTTCTACAAAGTCATACCTTAAGACCCCATCCTTACAGGAGAGTGTCGGCTTGCCTTCCTGCTGTAACCAAAGCACAGTTCTTCCTCTTACACTGCAGGGTTTTAGAAGAAACTAAGCCCGAGAGCCTAGCAAGAGCGCTCCTTGGGGGAGGCGGTTGGCTACACGCAGAACTCAGTGCCAAATAAACTCTATTCAAGGAAGGGACCAGTGTTTAGCAAGAGTGTATACTTACTTGGTAGAAATCACAAGGAGGTAGGCTGCGTGTTCGCTGGAACCGGGGGCCTTATGGCACAAGCCTTGCTTTCCCATTTTGAGTGCTCCATTCATGCTGCCTTGAAGCTCCCTAAATAACAGTTTTAGGACGGCTCTCTAGTCACTGCAGGCAGGGCTCTGGGAAAGGAACGAGTGTTCTCTACATCAACAGGGTGCTTTCATAGCCTGGGTGGGAGCTCCTCCTGATACACTCTAGAGCTAAAAGGAAACTTGACGTGAGTCCTTTCCTCAAGGTAAAGCCTTGAATAGCCCTGCCGAAGTGGAAGCTTGGAGCAGAGTCCTTGAGGCATTAGCTTTAGGTCTGCTTTCTTTAACGTTAGTAAGCTTTTCAGGAAACGGAGGACCTCGCCTGGGCACCCTATTCCCTGCACGAATACCGAGCACCGGCAGGCTCCACTAGGCTGCTAAGAAACTTCCAGGCCCGGAAAACATTCCCAGTCGCTCTGTGTATGCTGAGTGTAGGGCAACACACTGCACTCTTCCCTGGGAGAGCTAGATTTCCTCAGCACTCCAACAGCTCCAGGAACTGTGTTCTCTCACGTCCTACATGTCATGCACATCTGCCTCATTGCCCTAGGCTGAGCGGCACTGAGAAACAAAAACTGCTTCGCATTCCTTCTACAAAGTCATACCTTAAGACCCCATCCTTACAGGAGAGTGTCGGCTTGCCTTCCTGCTGTAACCAAAGCACAGTTCTTCCTCTTACACTGCAGGGTTTTAGAAGAAACTAAGCCCGAGAGCCTAGCAAGAGCGCTCCTTGGGGGAGGCGGTTGGCTACACGCAGAACTCAGTGCCAAATAAACTTTATTCAAGGAAGGGACCAGTGTGTAGCAAGAGTGTATACTTACTTGGTAGAAATCACAAGGAGATAGGCTGCGTGTTCGCTGGAAACGGGGGCCTTATGGCACAAGCCTTGCTTTCCCATTTTGAGTGCTCCATTCATGCTGCCTTGAAGCTACCTAAATCACAGTTTAGGACGGGTCTCTAGTCACTGCAGGCAGGGCTCTGGGAAAGGAACGAGTGTTCTCTACATCAACAGGGTGCTTTCATAGCCTGGGTGGGAGCTCCTCCTGATACACTCTAGAGCTAAAAGGAAACTTGACGTGAGTCCTTTCCTCAAGGTAAAGCCTTGAATAACCCTGCCGAAGTGGAAGCTTGGAGCAGAGTCCTTGAGGCATTAGCTTTAAGTCTGCTTTCTTTAACGTTAGTAAGCTTTTCAGGAAACCGAGGACCTCGCCTGGGCACCCTATTCCCTGCACGAATACCGAGCACCGGCAGGCTCCACTAGGCTGCTAAGAAACTTCCAGGCCCAGAAACCTTTCCCAGTCACTCTGTGTATGCTGAGTGTAGGGCAACACACTGCACTCTTCCCTGGGAGAGCTAGATTTCCTCAGCACTCCAACAGCTCCAGGAATTGTGTTCTCTCACGTCCTACATGTCATACACATCTGCCTCATTGCCCTAGGCTGAGCGGCACTGAGAAACCAAAACTGCTTCGCATTCCTTCTACAAAATCATACCTTAAGACCCCATCCTTACAGGAGAAAGTCGGCTTGCGTTCCTGCTGTAACCAAAGCTCAGTCCTTCCTCTTACACTGCAGGGTTTTAGAAGAAGCTAAGCCCGATAGCCTAGCAAGAGCGCTCCTTGGGGGAGGCGGTTGGCTACACGCAGAACTCCGTGCCAAATAAACTCTATTCAAGGAAGGGACCAGTGTTTAGCAAGAGTGTATACTTACTTGGTAGAAATCACAAGGAGGTAGGCTGCGTGTTCGCTGGAACCGGGGGCCTTATGGCACAAGCCTTGCTTTCCCATTTTGAGTGCTCCATTCATGCTGCCTTGAAGCTCCCTAAATAACAGTTTTAGGACGGCTCTCTAGTCACTGCAGGCAGGGCTCTGGGAAAGGAACGAGTGTTCTCTACATCAACAGGGTGCTTTCATAGCCTGGGTGGGAGCTCCTCCTGATACACTCTAGAGCTAAAAGGAAACTTGACGTGAGTCCTTTCCTCAAGGTAAAGCCTTGAATAGCCCTGCCGAAGTGGAAGCTTGGAGCAGAGTCCTTGAGGCATTAGCTTTAGGTCTGCTTTCTTTAACGTTAGTAAGCTTTTCAGGAAACGGAGGACCTCGCCTGGGCACCCTATTCCCTGCACGAATACCGAGCACCGGCAGGCTCCACTAGGCTGCTAAGAAACTTCCAGGCCCGGAAAACATTCCCAGTCGCTCTGTGTATGCTGAGTGTAGGGCAACACACTGCACTCTTCCCTGGGAGAGCTAGATTTCCTCAGCACTCCAACAGCTCCAGGAACTGTGTTCTCTCACGTCCTACCTGTCATACACATCTGCCTCATTGCCCTAAGCTGAGCGGCACTGAGAAACCAAAACTGCTTCGCATTCCTTCTACAAAGTCATACCTTAAGACCCCATCCTTACAGGAGAATGTCGGCTTGCGTTCCTGCTGTAACCAAAGCACAGTCCTTCCTCTTACACTGCAGGGTTTTAGAAGAAGCTAAGCCCGATAGCCTAGCAAGAGAGCTCCTTGCGGGAGGCGGTTGGCTACACGCAGAACTCCGTGCCAAATAAACTTTATTCATGAAAGGGACCAGTGTTTAGCAAGAGTGTATACTTACTTGGTAGAAATCACAAGGAGGTAGGCTGCGTGTTTGCTGGAAACGGGGGCCTAATGGCACAAGCCTTGCTTTCTCATTTTGAGTGCTCCATTCATGCTGCCTTGAAGCTACCTAAATAACAGTTTTAGGACGGCTCTCTAGTCACTGCAGGCAGGGCTCTGGGAAAGGAACGAGTCTTTTCTACATCAAAAGGATGATTTCAAAACCTGGGTGGGAGCTCCTCCTGATACGCTCTAGAGCTAAAAGGAAACTTGACGTGAGTCCTTTCCTCAAGGTAAAGCCTTGAATAGCCCTGCCGAAGTGGAAGCTTGGAGCAGAGTCCTTGAGGCATTAGCTTTAGGTCTGCTTTCTTTAACGTTAGTAAGCTTTTCAGGAAACGGAGGACCTCGCCTGGGCACCCTATTCCCTGCACGAATACCGAGCACCGGCAGGCTCCACTAGGCTGCTAAGAAACTTCCAGGCCCGGAAAACATTCCCAGTCGCTCTGTGTATGCTGAGTGTAGGGCAACACACTGCACTCTTCCCTGGGAGAGCTAGATTTCCTCAGCACTCCAACAGCTCCAGGAACTGTGTTCTCTCACGTCCTACCTGTCATACACATCTGCCTCATTGCCCTAAGCTGAGCGGCACTGAGAAACCAAAACTGCTTCGCATTCCTTCTACAAAGTCATACCTTAAGACCCCATCCTTACAGGAGAATGTCGGCTTGCGTTCCTGCTGTAACCAAAGCACAGTCCTTCCTCTTACACTGCAGGGTTTTAGAAGAAGCTAAGCCCGATAGCCTAGCAAGAGAGCTCCTTGCGGGAGGCGGTTGGCTACACGCAGAACTCCGTGCCAAATAAACTTTATTCATGAAAGGGACCAGTGTTTAGCAAGAGTGTATACTTACTTGGTAGAAATCACAAGGAGGTAAGCTGCGTGTTTGCTGGAAACGGGGGCCTAATGGCACAAGCCTTGCTTTCTCATTTTGAGTGCTCCATTCATGCTGCCTTGAAGCTACCTAAATAACAGTTTTAGGACGGCTCTCTAGTCACTGCAGGCAGGGCTCTGGGAAAGGAACGAGTCTTTTCTACATCAAAAGGATGATTTCAAAACCTGGGTGGGAGCTCCTCCTGATACGCTCTAGAGCTAAAAGGAAACTTGACGTGAGTCCTTTCCTCAAGGTAAAGCCTTGAATAGCCCTGCCGAAGTGGAAGCTTGGAGCAGAGTCCTTGAGGCATTAGCTTTAGGTCTGCTTTCTTTAACGTTAGTAAGCTTTTCAGGAAACGGAGGACCTCTCCTGGGCACCCTGTTCCCTGCTCGAACACCGAGCACCGGCAGGCTCCACTAGGCTGCTAAGAAACTTCCAGGCCCGGAAAACATTCCCAGTCACTCTGTGTATGCTGAGTGTAGGGCAACACACTGCACTCTTCCCTGGGAGAGCTAGATTTCCTCAGCACTCCAACAGCTCCAGGAACTGTGTTCTCTCACGTCCTACATGTCATGCACATCTGCCTCATTGCCCTAGGCTGAGCGGCACTGAGAAACCAAAACTGCTTCGCATTCCTTCTACAAAGTCATACCTTAAGACCCCATCCTTACAGGAGAGTGTCGGCTTGCCTTCCTGCTGTAACCAAAGCACAGTTCTTCCTCTTACACTGCAGGGTTTTAGAAGAAACTAAGCCCGAGAGCCTAGCAAGAGCGCTCCTTGGGGGAGGCGGTTGGCTACACGCAGAACTCAGTGCCAAATAAACTCTATTCAAGGAAGGGACCAGTGTTTAGCAAGAGTGTATACTTACTTGGTAGAAATCACAAGGAGGTAGGCTGCGTGTTCGCTGGAACCGGGGGCCTTATGGCACAAGCCTTGCTTTCCCATTTTGAGTGCTCCATTCATGCTGCCTTGAAGCTCCCTAAATAACAGTTTTAGGACGGCTCTCTAGTCACTGCAGGCAGGGCTCTGGGAAAGGAACGAGTGTTCTCTACATCAACAGGGTGCTTTCATAGCCTGGGTGGGAGCTCCTCCTGATACACTCTAGAGCTAAAAGGAAACTTGACGTGAGTCCTTTCCTCAAGGTAAAGCCTTGAATAGCCCTGCCGAAGTGGAAGCTTGGAGCAGAGTCCTTGAGGCATTAGCTTTAGGTCTGCTTTCTTTAACGTTAGTAAGCTTTTCAGGAAACGGAGGACCTCGCCTGGGCACCCTATTCCCTGCACGAATACCGAGCACCGGCAGGCTCCACTAGGCTGCTAAGAAACTTCCAGGCCCGGAAAACATTCCCAGTCGCTCTGTGTATGCTGAGTGTAGGGCAACACACTGCACTCTTCCCTGGGAGAGCTAGATTTCCTCAGCACTCCAACAGCTCCAGGAACTGTGTTCTCTCACGTCCTACATGTCATGCACATCTGCCTCATTGCCCTAGGCTGAGCGGCACTGAGAAACCAAAACTGCTTCGCATTCCTTCTACAAAGTCATACCTTAAGACCCCATCCTTACAGGAGAGTGTCGGCTTGCCTTCCTGCTGTAACCAAAGCACAGTTCTTCCTCTTACACTGCAGGGTTTTAGAAGAAACTAAGCCCGAGAGCCTAGCAAGAGCGCTCCTTGGGGGAGGCGGTTGGCTACACGCAGAACTCAGTGCCAAATAAACTTTATTCAAGGAAGGGACCAGTGTGTAGCAAGAGTGTATACTTACTTGGTAGAAATCACAAGGAGATAGGCTGCGTGTTCGCTGGAACCGGGGGCCTTATGGCACAAGCCTTGCTTTCCCATTTTGAGTGCTCCATTCATGCTGCCTTGAAGCTCCCTAAATAACAGTTTTAGGACGGCTCTCTAGTCACTGCAGGCAGGGCTCTGGGAAAGGAACGAGTGTTCTCTACATCAACAGGGTGCTTTCATAGCCTGGGTGGGAGCTCCTCCTGATACACTCTAGAGCTAAAAGGAAACTTGACGTGAGTCCTTTCCTCAAGGTAAAGCCTTGAATAGCCCTGCCGAAGTGGAAGCTTGGAGCAGAGTCCTTGAGGCATTAGCTTTAGGTCTGCTTTCTTTAACGTTAGTAAGCTTTTCAGGAAACGGAGGACCTCGCCTGGGCACCCTATTCCCTGCACGAATACCGAGCACCGGCAGGCTCCACTAGGCTGCTAAGAAACTTCCAGGCCCGGAAAACATTCCCAGTCGCTCTGTGTATGCTGAGTGTAGGGCAACACACTGCACTCTTCCCTGGGAGAGCTAGATTTCCTCAGCACTCCAACAGCTCCAGGAACTGTGTTCTCTCACGTCCTACCTGTCATACACATCTGCCTCATTGCCCTAAGCTGAGCGGCACTGAGAAACCAAAACTGCTTCGCATTCCTTCTACAAAGTCATACCTTAAGACCCCATCCTTACAGGAGAATGTCGGCTTGCGTTCCTGCTGTAACCAAAGCACAGTCCTTCCTCTTACACTGCAGGGTTTTAGAAGAAGCTAAGCCCGATAGCCTAGCAAGAGAGCTCCTTGCGGGAGGCGGTTGGCTACACGCAGAACTCCGTGCCAAATAAACTTTATTCATGAAAGGGACCAGTGTTTAGCAAGAGTGTATACTTACTTGGTAGAAATCACAAGGAGGTAGGCTGCGTGTTTGCTGGAAACGGGGGCCTAATGGCACAAGCCTTGCTTTCTCATTTTGAGTGCTCCATTCATGCTGCCTTGAAGCTACCTAAATAACAGTTTTAGGACGGCTCTCTAGTCACTGCAGGCAGGGCTCTGGGAAAGGAACGAGTCTTTTCTACATCAAAAGGATGATTTCAAAACCTGGGTGGGAGCTCCTCCTGATACGCTCTAGAGCTAAAAGGAAACTTGACGTGAGTCCTTTCCTCAAGGTAAAGCCTTGAATAGCCCTGCCGAAGTGGAAGCTTGGAGCAGAGTCCTTGAGGCATTAGCTTTAGGTCTGCTTTCTTTAACGTTAGTAAGCTTTTCAGGAAACGGAGGACCTCGCCTGGGCACCCTATTCCCTGCACGAATACCAAGCACCGGCAGGCTCCACTAGGCTGCTAAGAAACTTCCAGGCCCGGAAAACATTCCCAGTCGCTCTGTGTATGCTGAGTGTAGGGCAACACACTGCACTCTTCCCTGGGAGAGCTAGATTTCCTCAGCACTCCAACAGCTCCAGGAACTGTGTTCTCTCACGTCCTACCTGTCATACACATCTGCCTCATTGCCCTAAGCTGAGCGGCACTGAGAAACCAAAACTGCTTCGCATTCCTTCTACAAAGTCATACCTTAAGACCCCATCCTTACAGGAGAATGTCGGCTTGCGTTCCTGCTGTAACCAAAGCACAGTCCTTCCTCTTACACTGCAGGGTTTTAGAAGAAGCTAAGCCCGATAGCCTAGCAAGAGAGCTCCTTGCGGGAGGCGGTTGGCTACACGCAGAACTCCGTGCCAAATAAACTTTATTCATGAAAGGGACCAGTGTTTAGCAAGAGTGTATACTTACTTGGTAGAAATCACAAGGAGGTAGGCTGCGTGTTTGCTGGAAACGGGGGCCTAATGGCACAAGCCTTGCTTTCTCATTTTGAGTGCTCCATTCATGCTGCCTTGAAGCTACCTAAATAACAGTTTTAGGACGGCTCTCTAGTCACTGCAGGCAGGGCTCTGGGAAAGGAACGAGTCTTCTCTACATCAAAAGGATGATTTCAAACCCTGGGTGGGAGCTCCTCCTGATACGCTCTAGAGCTAAAAGGAAACTTGACGTGAGTCCTTTCCTCAAGGTAAAGCCTTGAATAGCCCTGCCGAAGTGGAAGCTTGGAGCAGAGTCCTTGAGGCATTAGCTTTAGGTCTGCTTTCTTTAACGTTAGTAAGCTTTTCAGGAAACGGAGGACCTCGCCTGGGCACCCTATTCCCTGCACGAATACCGAGCACCGGCAGGCTCCACTAGGCTGCTAAGAAACTTCCAGGCCCGGAAAACATTCCCAGTCGCTCTGTGTATGCTGAGTGTAGGGCAACACACTGCACTCTTCCCTGGGAGAGCTAGATTTCCTCAGCACTCCAACAGCTCCAGGAACTGTGTTCTCTCACGTCCTACATGTCATGCACATCTGCCTCATTGCCCTAGGCTGAGCGGCACTGAGAAACCAAAACTGCTTCGCATTCCTTCTACAAAGTCATACCTTAAGACCCCATCCTTACAGGAGAGTGTCGGCTTGCCTTCCTGCTGTAACCAAAGCACAGTTCTTCCTCTTACACTGCAGGGTTTTAGAAGAAACTAAGCCCGAGAGCCTAGCAAGAGCGCTCCTTGGGGGAGGCGGTTGGCTACACGCAGAACTCAGTGCCAAATAAACTTTATTCAAGGAAGGGACCAGTGTGTAGCAAGAGTGTATACTTACTTGGTAGAAATCACAAGGAGATAGGCTGCGTGTTCGCTGGAACCGGGGGCCTTATGGCACAAGCCTTGCTTTCCCATTTTGAGTGCTCCATTCATGCTGCCTTGAAGCTCCCTAAATAACAGTTTTAGGACGGCTCTCTAGTCACTGCAGGCAGGGCTCTGGGAAAGGAACGAGTGTTCTCTACATCAACAGGGTGCTTTCATAGCCTGGGTGGGAGCTCCTCCTGATACGCTCTAGAGCTAAAAGGAAACTTGACGTGAGTCCTTTCCTCAAGGTAAAGCCTTGAATAGCCCTGCCGAAGTGGAAGCTTGGAGCAGAGTCCTTGAGGCATTAGCTTTAGGTCTGCTTTCTTTAACGTTAGTAAGCTTTTCAGGAAACGGAGGACCTCGCCTGGGCACCCTATTCCCTGCACGAATACCGAGCACCGGCAGGCTCCACTAGGCTGCTAAGAAACTTCCAGGCCCGGAAAACATTCCCAGTCGCTCTGTGTATGCTGAGTGTAGGGCAACACACTGCACTCTTCCCTGGGAGAGCTAGATTTCCTCAGCACTCCAACAGCTCCAGGAACTGTGTTCTCTCACGTCCTACCTGTCATACACATCTGCCTCATTGCCCTAAGCTGAGCGGCACTGAGAAACCAAAACTGCTTCGCATTCCTTCTACAAAGTCATACCTTAAGACCCCATCCTTACAGGAGAATGTCGGCTTGCGTTCCTGCTGTAACCAAAGCACAGTCCTTCCTCTTACACTGCAGGGTTTTAGAAGAAGCTAAGCCCGATAGCCTAGCAAGAGAGCTCCTTGCGGGAGGCGGTTGGCTACACGCAGAACTCCGTGCCAAATAAACTTTATTCATGAAAGGGACCAGTGTTTAGCAAGAGTGTATACTTACTTGGTAGAAATCACAAGGAGGTAGGCTGCGTGTTTGCTGGAAACGGGGGCCTAATGGCACAAGCCTTGCTTTCTCATTTTGAGTGCTCCATTCATGCTGCCTTGAAGCTACCTAAATAACAGTTTTAGGACGGCTCTCTAGTCACTGCAGGCAGGGCTCTGGGAAAGGAACGAGTCTTTTCTACATCAAAAGGATGATTTCAAAACCTGGGTGGGAGCTCCTCCTGATACGCTCTAGAGCTAAAAGGAAACTTGACGTGAGTCCTTTCCTCAAGGTAAAGCCTTGAATAGCCCTGCCGAAGTGGAAGCTTGGAGCAGAGTCCTTGAGGCATTAGCTTTAGGTCTGCTTTCTTTAACGTTAGTAAGCTTTTCAGGAAACGGAGGACCTCGCCTGGGCACCCTATTCCCTGCACGAATACCGAGCACCGGCAGGCTCCACTAGGCTGCTAAGAAACTTCCAGGCCCGGAAAACATTCCCAGTCGCTCTGTGTATGCTGAGTGTAGGGCAACACACTGCACTCTTCCCTGGGAGAGCTAGATTTCCTCAGCACTCCAACAGCTCCAGGAACTGTGTTCTCTCACGTCCTACCTGTCATACACATCTGCCTCATTGCCCTAAGCTGAGCGGCACTGAGAAACCAAAACTGCTTCGCATTCCTTCTACAAAGTCATACCTTAAGACCCCATCCTTACAGGAGAATGTCGGCTTGCGTTCCTGCTGTAACCAAAGCACAGTCCTTCCTCTTACACTGCAGGGTTTTAGAAGAAGCTAAGCCCGATAGCCTAGCAAGAGAGCTCCTTGCGGGAGGCGGTTGGCTACACGCAGAACTCCGTGCCAAATAAACTTTATTCATGAAAGGGACCAGTGTTTAGCAAGAGTGTATACTTACTTGGTAGAAATCACAAGGAGGTAAGCTGCGTGTTTGCTGGAAACGGGGGCCTAATGGCACAAGCCTTGCTTTCTCATTTTGAGTGCTCCATTCATGCTGCCTTGAAGCTACCTAAATAACAGTTTTAGGACGGCTCTCTAGTCACTGCAGGCAGGGCTCTGGGAAAGGAACGAGTCTTTTCTACATCAAAAGGATGATTTCAAAACCTGGGTGGGAGCTCCTCCTGATACGCTCTAGAGCTAAAAGGAAACTTGACGTGAGTCCTTTCCTCAAGGTAAAGCCTTGAATAGCCCTGCCGAAGTGGAAGCTTGGAGCAGAGTCCTTGAGGCATTAGCTTTAGGTCTGCTTTCTTTAACGTTAGTAAGCTTTTCAGGAAACGGAGGACCTCTCCTGGGCACCCTGTTCCCTGCTCGAACACCGAGCACCGGCAGGCTCCACTAGGCTGCTAAGAAACTTCCAGGCCCGGAAAACATTCCCAGTCACTCTGTGTATGCTGAGTGTAGGGCAACACACTGCACTCTTCCCTGGGAGAGCTAGATTTCCTCAGCACTCCAACAGCTCCAGGAACTGTGTTCTCTCACGTCCTACATGTCATGCACATCTGCCTCATTGCCCTAGGCTGAGCGGCACTGAGAAACCAAAACTGCTTCGCATTCCTTCTACAAAGTCATACCTTAAGACCCCATCCTTACAGGAGAGTGTCGGCTTGCCTTCCTGCTGTAACCAAAGCACAGTTCTTCCTCTTACACTGCAGGGTTTTAGAAGAAACTAAGCCCGAGAGCCTAGCAAGAGCGCTCCTTGGGGGAGGCGGTTGGCTACACGCAGAACTCAGTGCCAAATAAACTCTATTCAAGGAAGGGACCAGTGTTTAGCAAGAGTGTATACTTACTTGGTAGAAATCACAAGGAGGTAGGCTGCGTGTTCGCTGGAACCGGGGGCCTTATGGCACAAGCCTTGCTTTCCCATTTTGAGTGCTCCATTCATGCTGCCTTGAAGCTCCCTAAATAACAGTTTTAGGACGGCTCTCTAGTCACTGCAGGCAGGGCTCTGGGAAAGGAACGAGTGTTCTCTACATCAACAGGGTGCTTTCATAGCCTGGGTGGGAGCTCCTCCTGATACACTCTAGAGCTAAAAGGAAACTTGACGTGAGTCCTTTCCTCAAGGTAAAGCCTTGAATAGCCCTGCCGAAGTGGAAGCTTGGAGCAGAGTCCTTGAGGCATTAGCTTTAGGTCTGCTTTCTTTAACGTTAGTAAGCTTTTCAGGAAACGGAGGACCTCGCCTGGGCACCCTATTCCCTGCACGAATACCGAGCACCGGCAGGCTCCACTAGGCTGCTAAGAAACTTCCAGGCCCGGAAAACATTCCCAGTCGCTCTGTGTATGCTGAGTGTAGGGCAACACACTGCACTCTTCCCTGGGAGAGCTAGATTTCCTCAGCACTCCAACAGCTCCAGGAACTGTGTTCTCTCACGTCCTACATGTCATGCACATCTGCCTCATTGCCCTAAGCTGAGCGGCACTGAGAAACCAAAACTGCTTCGCATTCCTTCTACAAAGTCATACCTTAAGACCCCATCCTTACAGGAGAGTGTCGGCTTGCCTTCCTGCTGTAACCAAAGCACAGTTCTTCCTCTTACACTGCAGGGTTTTAGAAGAAACTAAGCCCGAGAGCCTAGCAAGAGCGCTCCTTGGGGGAGGCGGTTGGCTACACGCAGAACTCAGTGCCAAATAAACTTTATTCAAGGAAGGGACCAGTGTGTAGCAAGAGTGTATACTTACTTGGTAGAAATCACAAGGAGATAGGCTGCGTGTTCGCTGGAAACGGGGGCCTTATGGCACAAGCCTTGCTTTCCCATTTTGAGTGCTCCATTCATGCTGCCTTGAAGCTACCTAAATCACAGTTTAGGACGGGTCTCTAGTCACTGCAGGCAGGGCTCTGGGAAAGGAACGAGTGTTCTCTACATCAACAGGGTGCTTTCATAGCCTGGGTGGGAGCTCCTCCTGATACACTCTAGAGCTAAAAGGAAACTTGACGTGAGTCCTTTCCTCAAGGTAAAGCCTTGAATAACCCTGCCGAAGTGGAAGCTTGGAGCAGAGTCCTTGAGGCATTAGCTTTAAGTCTGCTTTCTTTAACGTTAGTAAGCTTTTCAGGAAACGGAGGACCTCGCCTGGGCACCCTATTCCCTGCACGAATACCGAGCACCGGCAGGCTCCACTAGGCTGCTAAGAAACTTCCAGGCCCGGAAAACATTCCCAGTCACTCTGTGTATGCTGAGTGTAGGGCAACACACTGCACTCTTCCCTGGGAGAGCTAGATTTCCTCAGCACTCCAACAGCTCCAGGAACTGTGTTCTCTCACGTCCTACATGTCATGCACATCTGCCTCATTGCCCTAGGCTGAGCGGCACTGAGAAACAAAAACTGCTTCGCATTCCTTCTACAAAGTCATACCTTAAGACCCCATCCTTACAGGAGAGTGTCGGCTTGCCTTCCTGCTGTAACCAAAGCACAGTTCTTCCTCTTACACTGCAGGGTTTTAGAAGAAACTAAGCCCGAGAGCCTAGCAAGAGCGCTCCTTGGGGGAGGCGGTTGGCTACACGCAGAACTCAGTGCCAAATAAACTTTATTCAAGGAAGGGACCAGTGTGTAGCAAGAGTGTATACTTACTTGGTAGAAATCACAAGGAGATAGGCTGCGTGTTCGCTGGAAACGGGGGCCTTATGGCACAAGCCTTGCTTTCCCATTTTGAGTGCTCCATTCATGCTGCCTTGAAGCTCCCTAAATAACAGTTTTAGGACGGCTCTCTAGTCACTGCAGGCAGGGCTCTGGGAAAGGAACGAGTGTTCTCTACATCAACAGGGTGCTTTCATAGCCTGGGTGGGAGCTCCTCCTGATACACTCTAGAGCTAAAAGGAAACTTGACGTGAGTCCTTTCCTCAAGGTAAAGCCTTGAATAGCCCTGCCGAAGTGGAAGCTTGGAGCAGAGTCCTTGAGGCATTAGCTTTAGGTCTGCTTTCTTTAACGTTAGTAAGCTTTTCAGGAAACGGAGGACCTCGCCTGGGCACCCTATTCCCTGCACGAATACCGAGCACCGGCAGGCTCCACTAGGCTGCTAAGAAACTTCCAGGCCCGGAAAACATTCCCAGTCGCTCTGTGTATGCTGAGTGTAGGGCAACACACTGCACTCTTCCCTGGGAGAGCTAGATTTCCTCAGCACTCCAACAGCTCCAGGAACTGTGTTCTCTCACGTCCTACCTGTCATACACATCTGCCTCATTGCCCTAAGCTGAGCGGCACTGAGAAACCAAAACTGCTTCGCATTCCTTCTACAAAGTCATACCTTAAGACCCCATCCTTACAGGAGAATGTCGGCTTGCGTTCCTGCTGTAACCAAAGCACAGTCCTTCCTCTTACACTGCAGGGTTTTAGAAGAAGCTAAGCCCGATAGCCTAGCAAGAGAGCTCCTTGCGGGAGGCGGTTGGCTACACGCAGAACTCCGTGCCAAATAAACTTTATTCATGAAAGGGACCAGTGTTTAGCAAGAGTGTATACTTACTTGGTAGAAATCACAAGGAGGTAGGCTGCGTGTTTGCTGGAAACGGGGGCCTAATGGCACAAGCCTTGCTTTCTCATTTTGAGTGCTCCATTCATGCTGCCTTGAAGCTACCTAAATAACAGTTTTAGGACGGCTCTCTAGTCACTGCAGGCAGGGCTCTGGGAAAGGAACGAGTCTTTTCTACATCAAAAGGATGATTTCAAAACCTGGGTGGGAGCTCCTCCTGATACGCTCTAGAGCTAAAAGGAAACTTGACGTGAGTCCTTTCCTCAAGGTAAAGCCTTGAATAGCCCTGCCGAAGTGGAAGCTTGGAGCAGAGTCCTTGAGGCATTAGCTTTAGGTCTGCTTTCTTTAACGTTAGTAAGCTTTTCAGGAAACGGAGGACCTCTCCTGGGCACCCTGTTCCCTGCACGAATACCGAGCACCGGCAGGCTCCACTAGGCTGCTAAGAAACTTCCAGGCCCGGAAAACATTCCCAGTCGCTCTGTGTATGCTGAGTGTAGGGCAACACACTGCACTCTTCCCTGGGAGAGCTAGATTTCCTCAGCACTCCAACAGCTCCAGGAACTGTGTTCTCTCACGTCCTACATGTCATGCACATCTGCCTCATTGCCCTAGGCTGAGCGGCACTGAGAAACCAAAACTGCTTCGCATTCCTTCTACAAAGTCATACCTTAAGACCCCATCCTTACAGGAGAGTGTCGGCTTGCCTTCCTGCTGTAACCAAAGCACAGTTCTTCCTCTTACACTGCAGGGTTTTAGAAGAAACTAAGCCCGAGAGCCTAGCAAGAGCGCTCCTTGGGGGAGGCGGTTGGCTACACGCAGAACTCAGTGCCAAATAAACTTTATTCAAGGAAGGGACCAGTGTGTAGCAAGAGTGTATACTTACTTGGTAGAAATCACAAGGAGATAGGCTGCGTGTTCGCTGGAAACGGGGGCCTTATGGCACAAGCCTTGCTTTCCCATTTTGAGTGCTCCATTCATGCTGCCTTGAAGCTACCTAAATCACAGTTTAGGACGGGTCTCTAGTCACTGCAGGCAGGGCTCTGGGAAAGGAACGAGTGTTCTCTACATCAACAGGGTGCTTTCATAGCCTGGGTGGGAGCTCCTCCTGATACACTCTAGAGCTAAAAGGAAACTTGACGTGAGTCCTTTCCTCAAGGTAAAGCCTTGAATAACCCTGCCGAAGTGGAAGCTTGGAGCAGAGTCCTTGAGGCATTAGCTTTAAGTCTGCTTTCTTTAACGTTAGTAAGCTTTTCAGGAAACCGAGGACCTCGCCTGGGCACCCTATTCCCTGCACGAATACCGAGCACCGGCAGGCTCCACTAGGCTGCTAAGAAACTTCCAGGCCCGGAAAACATTCCCAGTCACTCTGTGTATGCTGAGTGTAGGGCAACACACTGCACTCTTCCCTGGGAGAGCTAGATTTCCTCAGCACTCCAACAGCTCCAGGAACTGTGTTCTCTCACGTCCTACATGTCATGCACATCTGCCTCATTGCCCTAGGCTGAGCGGCACTGAGAAACAAAAACTGCTTCGCATTCCTTCTACAAAGTCATACCTTAAGACCCCATCCTTACAGGAGAGTGTCGGCTTGCCTTCCTGCTGTAACCAAAGCACAGTTCTTCCTCTTACACTGCAGGGTTTTAGAAGACACTAAGCCCGAGAGCCTAGCAAGAGCGCTCCTTGGGGGAGGCGGTTGGCTACACGCAGAACTCAGTGCCAAATAAACTTTATTCAAGGAAGGGACCAGTGTGTAGCAAGAGTGTATACTTACTTGGTAGAAATCACAAGGAGATAGGCTGCGTGTTCGCTGGAAACGGGGGCCTTATGGCACAAGCCTTGCTTTCCCATTTTGAGTGCTCCATTCATGCTGCCTTGAAGCTACCTAAATCACAGTTTAGGACGGGTCTCTAGTCACTGCAGGCAGGGCTCTGGGAAAGGAACGAGTGTTCTCTACATCAACAGGGTGCTTTCATAGCCTGGGTGGGAGCTCCTCCTGATACACTCTAGAGCTAAAAGGAAACTTGACGTGAGTCCTTTCCTCAAGGTAAAGCCTTGAATAACCCTGCCGAAGTGGAAGCTTGGAGCAGAGTCCTTGAGGCATTAGCTTTAAGTCTGCTTTCTTTAACGTTAGTAAGCTTTTCAGGAAACGGAGGACCTCGCCTGGGCACCCTATTCCCTGCACGAATACCGAGCACCGGCAGGCTCCACTAGGCTGCTAAGAAACTTCCAGGCCCAGAAACCTTTCCCAGTCACTCTGTGTATGCTGAGTGTAGGGCAACACACTGCACTCTTCCCTGGGAGAGCTAGATTTCCTCAGCACTCCAACAGCTCCAGGAACTGTGTTCTCTCACGTCCTACATGTCATACACATCTGCCTCATTGCCCTAGGCTGAGCGGCACTGAGAAACCAAAACTGCTTCGCATTCCTTCTACAAAATCATACCTTAAGACCCCATCCTTACAGGAGAAAGTCGGCTTGCGTTCCTGCTGTAACCAAAGCTCAGTGCTTCCTCTTACACTGCAGGGTTTTAGAAGAAGCTAAGCCCGATAGCCTAGCAAGAGCGCTCCTTGGGGGAGGCGGTTGGCTACACGCAGAACTCCGTGCCAAATAAACTCTATTCAAGGAAGGGACCAGTGTTTAGCAAGAGTGTATACTTACTTGGTAGAAATCACAAGGAGGTAGGCTGCGTGTTCGCTGGAACCGGGGGCCTTATGGCACAAGCCTTGCTTTCCCATTTTGAGTGCTCCATTCATGCTGCCTTGAAGCTACCTAAATAACAGTTTTAGGACGGCTCTCTAGTCACTGCAGGCAGGGCTCTGGGAAAGGAACGAGTCTTCTCTACATCAACAGGGTGCTTTCATAGCCTGGGTGGGAGCTCCTCCTGATACACTCTAGAGCTAAAAGGAAACTTGACGTGAGTCCTTTCCTCAAGGTAAAGCCTTGAATAGCCCTGCCGAAGTGGAAGCTTGGAGCAGAGTCCTTGAGGCATTAGCTTTAGGTCTGCTTTCTTTAACGTTAGTAAGCTTTTCAGGAAACGGAGGACCTCGCCTGGGCACCCTATTCCCTGCACGAATACCGAGCACCGGCAGGCTCCACTAGGCTGCTAAGAAACTTCCAGGCCCGGAAAACATTCCCAGTCGCTCTGTGTATGCTGAGTGTAGGGCAACACACTGCACTCTTCCCTGGGAGAGCTAGATTTCCTCAGCACTCCAACAGCTCCAGGAACTGTGTTCTCTCACGTCCTACCTGTCATACACATCTGCCTCATTGCCCTAAGCTGAGCGGCACTGAGAAACCAAAACTGCTTCGCATTCCTTCTACAAAGTCATACCTTAAGACCCCATCCTTACAGGAGAATGTCGGCTTGCGTTCCTGCTGTAACCAAAGCACAGTCCTTCCTCTTACACTGCAGGGTTTTAGAAGAAGCTAAGCCCGATAGCCTAGCAAGAGAGCTCCTTGCGGGAGGCGGTTGGCTACACGCAGAACTCCGTGCCAAATAAACTTTATTCATGAAAGGGACCAGTGTTTAGCAAGAGTGTATACTTACTTGGTAGAAATCACAAGGAGGTAGGCTGCGTGTTTGCTGGAAACGGGGGCCTAATGGCACAAGCCTTGCTTTCTCATTTTGAGTGCTCCATTCATGCTGCCTTGAAGCTACCTAAATAACAGTTTTAGGACGGCTCTCTAGTCACTGCAGGCAGGGCTCTGGGAAAGGAACGAGTCTTTTCTACATCAAAAGGATGATTTCAAAACCTGGGTGGGAGCTCCTCCTGATACGCTCTAGAGCTAAAAGGAAACTTGACGTGAGTCCTTTCCTCAAGGTAAAGCCTTGAATAGCCCTGCCGAAGTGGAAGCTTGGAGCAGAGTCCTTGAGGCATTAGCTTTAGGTCTGCTTTCTTTAACGTTAGTAAGCTTTTCAGGAAACGGAGGACCTCTCCTGGGCACCCTGTTCCCTGCTCGAACACCGAGCACCGGCAGGCTCCACTAGGCTGCTAAGAAACTTCCAGGCCCGGAAAACATTCCCAGTCACTCTGTGTATGCTGAGTGTAGGGCAACACACTGCACTCTTCCCTGGGAGAGCTAGATTTCCTCAGCACTCCAACAGCTCCAGGAACTGTGTTCTCTCACGTCCTACATGTCATGCACATCTGCCTCATTGCCCTAGGCTGAGCGGCACTGAGAAACCAAAACTGCTTCGCATTCCTTCTACAAAGTCATACCTTAAGACCCCATCCTTACAGGAGAGTGTCGGCTTGCCTTCCTGCTGTAACCAAAGCACAGTTCTTCCTCTTACACTGCAGGGTTTTAGAAGAAACTAAGCCCGAGAGCCTAGCAAGAGCGCTCCTTGGGGGAGGCGGTTGGCTACACGCAGAACTCAGTGCCAAATAAACTCTATTCAAGGAAGGGACCAGTGTTTAGCAAGAGTGTATACTTACTTGGTAGAAATCACAAGGAGGTAGGCTGCGTGTTCGCTGGAACCGGGGGCCTTATGGCACAAGCCTTGCTTTCCCATTTTGAGTGCTCCATTCATGCTGCCTTGAAGCTCCCTAAATAACAGTTTTAGGACGGCTCTCTAGTCACTGCAGGCAGGGCTCTGGGAAAGGAACGAGTGTTCTCTACATCAACAGGGTGCTTTCATAGCCTGGGTGGGAGCTCCTCCTGATACACTCTAGAGCTAAAAGGAAACTTGACGTGAGTCCTTTCCTCAAGGTAAAGCCTTGAATAGCCCTGCCGAAGTGGAAGCTTGGAGCAGAGTCCTTGAGGCATTAGCTTTAGGTCTGCTTTCTTTAACGTTAGTAAGCTTTTCAGGAAACGGAGGACCTCGCCTGGGCACCCTATTCCCTGCACGAATACCGAGCACCGGCAGGCTCCACTAGGCTGCTAAGAAACTTCCAGGCCCGGAAAACATTCCCAGTCGCTCTGTGTATGCTGAGTGTAGGGCAACACACTGCACTCTTCCCTGGGAGAGCTAGATTTCCTCAGCACTCCAACAGCTCCAGGAACTGTGTTCTCTCACGTCCTACATGTCATGCACATCTGCCTCATTGCCCTAGGCTGAGCGGCACTGAGAAACAAAAACTGCTTCGCATTCCTTCTACAAAGTCATACCTTAAGACCCCATCCTTACAGGAGAGTGTCGGCTTGCCTTCCTGCTGTAACCAAAGCACAGTTCTTCCTCTTACACTGCAGGGTTTTAGAAGAAACTAAGCCCGAGAGCCTAGCAAGAGCGCTCCTTGGGGGAGGCGGTTGGCTACACGCAGAACTCAGTGCCAAATAAACTTTATTCAAGGAAGGGACCAGTGTGTAGCAAGAGTGTATACTTACTTGGTAGAAATCACAAGGAGATAGGCTGCGTGTTCGCTGGAAACGGGGGCCTTATGGCACAAGCCTTGCTTTCCCATTTTGAGTGCTCCATTCATGCTGCCTTGAAGCTACCTAAATCACAGTTTAGGACGGGTCTCTAGTCACTGCAGGCAGGGCTCTGGGAAAGGAACGAGTGTTCTCTACATCAACAGGGTGCTTTCATAGCCTGGGTGGGAGCTCCTCCTGATACACTCTAGAGCTAAAAGGAAACTTGACGTGAGTCCTTTCCTCAAGGTAAAGCCTTGAATAACCCTGCCGAAGTGGAAGCTTGGAGCAGAGTCCTTGAGGCATTAGCTTTAAGTCTGCTTTCTTTAACGTTAGTAAGCTTTTCAGGAAACCGAGGACCTCGCCTGGGCACCCTATTCCCTGCACGAATACCGAGCACCGGCAGGCTCCACTAGGCTGCTAAGAAACTTCCAGGCCCAGAAACCTTTCCCAGTCACTCTGTGTATGCTGAGTGTAGGGCAACACACTGCACTCTTCCCTGGGAGAGCTAGATTTCCTCAGCACTCCAACAGCTCCAGGAACTGTGTTCTCTCACGTCCTACATGTCATACACATCTGCCTCATTGCCCTAGGCTGAGCGGCACTGAGAAACCAAAACTGCTTCGCATTCCTTCTACAAAATCATACCTTAAGACCCCATCCTTACAGGAGAAAGTCGGCTTGCGTTCCTGCTGTAACCAAAGCTCAGTCCTTCCTCTTACACTGCAGGGTTTTAGAAGAAGCTAAGCCCGATAGCCTAGCAAGAGCGCTCCTTGGGGGAGGCGGTTGGCTACACGCAGAACTCCGTGCCAAATAAACTCTATTCAAGGAAGGGACCAGTGTTTAGCAAGAGTGTATACTTACTTGGTAGAAATCACAAGGAGGTAGGCTGCGTGTTCGCTGGAACCGGGGGCCTTATGGCACAAGCCTTGCTTTCCCATTTTGAGTGCTCCATTCATGCTGCCTTGAAGCTCCCTAAATAACAGTTTTAGGACGGCTCTCTAGTCACTGCAGGCAGGGCTCTGGGAAAGGAACGAGTGTTCTCTACATCAACAGGGTGCTTTCATAGCCTGGGTGGGAGCTCCTCCTGATACACTCTAGAGCTAAAAGGAAACTTGACGTGAGTCCTTTCCTCAAGGTAAAGCCTTGAATAGCCCTGCCGAAGTGGAAGCTTGGAGCAGAGTCCTTGAGGCATTAGCTTTAGGTCTGCTTTCTTTAACGTTAGTAAGCTTTTCAGGAAACGGAGGACCTCGCCTGGGCACCCTATTCCCTGCACGAATACCGAGCACCGGCAGGCTCCACTAGGCTGCTAAGAAACTTCCAGGCCCGGAAAACATTCCCAGTCGCTCTGTGTATGCTGAGTGTAGGGCAACACACTGCACTCTTCCCTGGGAGAGCTAGATTTCCTCAGCACTCCAACAGCTCCAGGAACTGTGTTCTCTCACGTCCTACCTGTCATACACATCTGCCTCATTGCCCTAAGCTGAGCGGCACTGAGAAACCAAAACTGCTTCGCATTCCTTCTACAAAGTCATACCTTAAGACCCCATCCTTACAGGAGAATGTCGGCTTGCGTTCCTGCTGTAACCAAAGCACAGTCCTTCCTCTTACACTGCAGGGTTTTAGAAGAAGCTAAGCCCGATAGCCTAGCAAGAGAGCTCCTTGCGGGAGGCGGTTGGCTACACGCAGAACTCCGTGCCAAATAAACTTTATTCATGAAAGGGACCAGTGTTTAGCAAGAGTGTATACTTACTTGGTAGAAATCACAAGGAGGTAGGCTGCGTGTTTGCTGGAAACGGGGGCCTAATGGCACAAGCCTTGCTTTCTCATTTTGAGTGCTCCATTCATGCTGCCTTGAAGCTACCTAAATAACAGTTTTAGGACGGCTCTCTAGTCACTGCAGGCAGGGCTCTGGGAAAGGAACGAGTCTTTTCTACATCAAAAGGATGATTTCAAAACCTGGGTGGGAGCTCCTCCTGATACGCTCTAGAGCTAAAAGGAAACTTGACGTGAGTCCTTTCCTCAAGGTAAAGCCTTGAATAGCCCTGCCGAAGTGGAAGCTTGGAGCAGAGTCCTTGAGGCATTAGCTTTAAGTCTGCTTTCTTTAACGTTAGTAAGCTTTTCAGGAAACCGAGGACCTCGCCTGGGCACCCTATTCCCTGCACGAATACCGAGCACCGGCAGGCTCCACTAGGCTGCTAAGAAACTTCCAGGCCCAGAAACCTTTCCCAGTCACTCTGTGTATGCTGAGTGTAGGGCAACACACTGCACTCTTCCCTGGGAGAGCTAGATTTCCTCAGCACTCCAACAGCTCCAGGAACTGTGTTCTCTCACGTCCTACATGTCATACACATCTGCCTCATTGCCCTAGGCTGAGCGGCACTGAGAAACCAAAACTGCTTCGCATTCCTTCTACAAAATCATACCTTAAGACCCCATCCTTACAGGAGAAAGTCGGCTTGCGTTCCTGCTGTAACCAAAGCTCAGTCCTTCCTCTTACACTGCAGGGTTTTAGAAGAAGCTAAGCCCGATAGCCTAGCAAGAGCGCTCCTTGGGGGAGGCGGTTGGCTACACGCAGAACTCCGTGCCAAATAAACTCTATTCAAGGAAGGGACCAGTGTTTAGCAAGAGTGTATACTTACTTGGTAGAAATCACAAGGAGGTAGGCTGCGTGTTCGCTGGAACCGGGGGCCTTATGGCACAAGCCTTGCTTTCCCATTTTGAGTGCTCCATTCATGCTGCCTTGAAGCTCCCTAAATAACAGTTTTAGGACGGCTCTCTAGTCACTGCAGGCAGGGCTCTGGGAAAGGAACGAGTGTTCTCTACATCAACAGGGTGCTTTCATAGCCTGGGTGGGAGCTCCTCCTGATACACTCTAGAGCTAAAAGGAAACTTGACGTGAGTCCTTTCCTCAAGGTAAAGCCTTGAATAGCCCTGCCGAAGTGGAAGCTTGGAGCAGAGTCCTTGAGGCATTAGCTTTAGGTCTGCTTTCTTTAACGTTAGTAAGCTTTTCAGGAAACGGAGGACCTCGCCTGGGCACCCTATTCCCTGCACGAATACCGAGCACCGGCAGGCTCCACTAGGCTGCTAAGAAACTTCCAGGCCCGGAAAACATTCCCAGTCGCTCTGTGTATGCTGAGTGTAGGGCAACACACTGCACTCTTCCCTGGGAGAGCTAGATTTCCTCAGCACTCCAACAGCTCCAGGAACTGTGTTCTCTCACGTCCTACATGTCATGCACATCTGCCTCATTGCCCTAAGCTGAGCGGCACTGAGAAACCAAAACTGCTTCGCATTCCTTCTACAAAGTCATACCTTAAGACCCCATCCTTACAGGAGAGTGTCGGCTTGCCTTCCTGCTGTAACCAAAGCACAGTTCTTCCTCTTACACTGCAGGGTTTTAGAAGAAACTAAGCCCGAGAGCCTAGCAAGAGCGCTCCTTGGGGGAGGCGGTTGGCTACACGCAGAACTCAGTGCCAAATAAACTTTATTCAAGGAAGGGACCAGTGTGTAGCAAGAGTGTATACTTACTTGGTAGAAATCACAAGGAGATAGGCTGCGTGTTCGCTGGAAACGGGGGCCTTATGGCACAAGCCTTGCTTTCCCATTTTGAGTGCTCCATTCATGCTGCCTTGAAGCTACCTAAATCACAGTTTAGGACGGGTCTCTAGTCACTGCAGGCAGGGCTCTGGGAAAGGAACGAGTGTTCTCTACATCAACAGGGTGCTTTCATAGCCTGGGTGGGAGCTCCTCCTGATACACTCTAGAGCTAAAAGGAAACTTGACGTGAGTCCTTTCCTCAAGGTAAAGCCTTGAATAGCCCTGCCGAAGTGGAAGCTTGGAGCAGAGTCCTTGAGGCATTAGCTTTAAGTCTGCTTTCTTTAACGTTAGTAAGCTTTTCAGGAAACCGAGGACCTCGCCTGGGCACCCTATTCCCTGCACGAATACCGAGCACCGGCAGGCTCCACTAGGCTGCTAAGAAACTTCCAGGCCCAGAAACCTTTCCCAGTCACTCTGTGTATGCTGAGTGTAGGGCAACACACTGCCCTCTTCCCTGGGAGAGCTAGATTTCCTCAGCACTCCAACAGCTCCAGGAACTGTGTTCTCTCACGTCCTACATGTCATACACATCTGCCTCATTGCCCTAGGCTGAGCGGCACTGAGAAACCAAAACTGCTTCGCATTCCTTCTACAAAATCATACCTTAAGACCCCATCCTTACAGGAGAAAGTCGGCTTGCGTTCCTGCTGTAACCAAAGCTCAGTCCTTCCTCTTACACTGCAGGGTTTTAGAAGAAGCTAAGCCCGATAGCCTAGCAAGAGCGCTCCTTGGGGGAGGCGGTTGGCTACACGCAGAACTCCGTGCCAAATAAACTCTATTCAAGGAAGGGACCAGTGTTTAGCAAGAGTGTATACTTACTTGGTAGAAATCACAAGGAGGTAGGCTGCGTGTTCGCTGGAACCGGGGGCCTTATGGCACAAGCCTTGCTTTCCCATTTTGAGTGCTCCATTCATGCTGCCTTGAAGCTCCCTAAATAACAGTTTTAGGACGGCTCTCTAGTCACTGCAGGCAGGGCTCTGGGAAAGGAACGAGTGTTCTCTACATCAACAGGGTGCTTTCATAGCCTGGGTGGGAGCTCCTCCTGATACACTCTAGAGCTAAAAGGAAACTTGACGTGAGTCCTTTCCTCAAGGTAAAGCCTTGAATAGCCCTGCCGAAGTGGAAGCTTGGAGCAGAGTCCTTGAGGCATTAGCTTTAGGTCTGCTTTCTTTAACGTTAGTAAGCTTTTCAGGAAACGGAGGACCTCGCCTGGGCACCCTATTCCCTGCACGAATACCGAGCACCGGCAGGCTCCACTAGGCTGCTAAGAAACTTCCAGGCCCGGAAAACATTCCCAGTCGCTCTGTGTATGCTGAGTGTAGGGCAACACACTGCACTCTTCCCTGGGAGAGCTAGATTTCCTCAGCACTCCAACAGCTCCAGGAACTGTGTTCTCTCACGTCCTACATGTCATGCACATCTGCCTCATTGCCCTAAGCTGAGCGGCACTGAGAAACCAAAACTGCTTCGCATTCCTTCTACAAAGTCATACCTTAAGACCCCATCCTTACAGGAGAGTGTCGGCTTGCCTTCCTGCTGTAACCAAAGCACAGTTCTTCCTCTTACACTGCAGGGTTTTAGAAGAAACTAAGCCCGAGAGCCTAGCAAGAGCGCTCCTTGGGGGAGGCGGTTGGCTACACGCAGAACTCAGTGCCAAATAAACTTTATTCAAGGAAGGGACCAGTGTGTAGCAAGAGTGTATACTTACTTGGTAGAAATCACAAGGAGATAGGCTGCGTGTTCGCTGGAAACGGGGGCCTTATGGCACAAGCCTTGCTTTCCCATTTTGAGTGCTCCATTCATGCTGCCTTGAAGCTACCTAAATCACAGTTTAGGACGGGTCTCTAGTCACTGCAGGCAGGGCTCTGGGAAAGGAACGAGTCTTTTCTACATCAAAAGGATGATTTCAAAACCTGGGTGGGAGCTCCTCCTGATACGCTCTAGAGCTAAAAGGAAACTTGACGTGAGTCCTTTCCTCAAGGTAAAGCCTTGAATAGCCCTGCCGAAGTGGAAGCTTGGAGCAGAGTCCTTGAGGCATTAGCTTTAGGTCTGCTTTCTTTAACGTTAGTAAGCTTTTCAGGAAACGGAGGACCTCGCCTGGGCACCCTATTCCCTGCACGAATACCGAGCACCGGCAGGCTCCACTAGGCTGCTAAGAAACTTCCAGGCCCGGAAAACATTCCCAGTCGCTCTGTGTATGCTGAGTGTAGGGCAACACACTGCACTCTTCCCTGGGAGAGCTAGATTTCCTCAGCACTCCAACAGCTCCAGGAACTGTGTTCTCTCACGTCCTACCTGTCATACACATCTGCCTCATTGCCCTAAGCTGAGCGGCACTGAGAAACCAAAACTGCTTCGCATTCCTTCTACAAAGTCATACCTTAAGACCCCATCCTTACAGGAGAATGTCGGCTTGCGTTCCTGCTGTAACCAAAGCACAGTCCTTCCTCTTACACTGCAGGGTTTTAGAAGAAGCTAAGCCCGATAGCCTAGCAAGAGAGCTCCTTGCGGGAGGCGGTTGGCTACACGCAGAACTCCGTGCCAAATAAACTTTATTCATGAAAGGGACCAGTGTTTAGCAAGAGTGTATACTTACTTGGTAGAAATCACAAGGAGGTAGGCTGCGTGTTTGCTGGAAACGGGGGCCTAATGGCACAAGCCTTGCTTTCTCATTTTGAGTGCTCCATTCATGCTGCCTTGAAGCTACCTAAATAACAGTTTTAGGACGGCTCTCTAGTCACTGCAGGCAGGGCTCTGGGAAAGGAACGAGTCTTCTCTACATCAAAAGGATGATTTCAAACCCTGGGTGGGAGCTCCTCCTGATACGCTCTAGAGCTAAAAGGAAACTTGACGTGAGTCCTTTCCTCAAGGTAAAGCCTTGAATAGCCCTGCCGAAGTGGAAGCTTGGAGCAGAGTCCTTGAGGCATTAGCTTTAGGTCTGCTTTCTTTAACGTTAGTAAGCTTTTCAGGAAACGGAGGACCTCTCCTGGGCACCCTGTTCCCTGCTCGAACACCGAGCACCGACAGGCTCCACTAGGCTGCTAAGAAACTTCCAGGCCCGGAAAACTTTCCCAGTCACTCAGTGTATGCTGAGTGTAGGGCAACACACTGCACTCTTCCCTGGGAGAGCTAGATTTCCTCAGCACTCCAACAGCTCCAGGAACTGTGTTCTCTCACGTCCTACATGTCATGCACATCTGCCTCATTGCCCTAGGCTGAGCGGCACTGAGAAACAAAAACTGCTTCGCATTCCTTCTACAAAGTCATACCTTAAGACCCCATCCTTACAGGAGAGTGTCGGCTTGCCTTCCTGCTGTAACCAAAGCACAGTTCTTCCTCTTACACTGCAGGGTTTTAGAAGAAACTAAGCCCGAGAGCCTAGCAAGAGCGCTCCTTGGGGGAGGCGGTTGGCTACACGCAGAACTCAGTGCCAAATAAACTTTATTCAAGGAAGGGACCAGTGTGTAGCAAGAGTGTATACTTACTTGGTAGAAATCACAAGGAGATAGGCTGCGTGTTCGCTGGAAACGGGGGCCTTATGGCACAAGCCTTGCTTTCCCATTTTGAGTGCTCCATTCATGCTGCCTTGAAGCTACCTAAATCACAGTTTAGGACGGGTCTCTAGTCACTGCAGGCAGGGCTCTGGGAAAGGAACGAGTGTTCTCTACATCAACAGGGTGCTTTCATAGCCTGGGTGGGAGCTCCTCCTGATACACTCTAGAGCTAAAAGGAAACTTGACGTGAGTCCTTTCCTCAAGGTAAAGCCTTGAATAACCCTGCCGAAGTGGAAGCTTGGAGCAGAGTCCTTGAGGCATTAGCTTTAAGTCTGCTTTCTTTAACGTTAGTAAGCTTTTCAGGAAACCGAGGACCTCGCCTGGGCACCCTATTCCCTGCACGAATACCGAGCACCGGCAGGCTCCACTAGGCTGCTAAGAAACTTCCAGGCCCAGAAACCTTTCCCAGTCACTCTGTGTATGCTGAGTGTAGGGCAACACACTGCACTCTTCCCTGGGAGAGCTAGATTTCCTCAGCACTCCAACAGCTCCAGGAACTGTGTTCTCTCACGTCCTACATGTCATACACATCTGCCTCATTGCCCTAGGCTGAGCGGCACTGAGAAACCAAAACTGCTTCGCATTCCTTCTACAAAATCATACCTTAAGACCCCATCTTTACAGGAGAAAGTCGGCTTGCGTTCCTGCTGTAACCAAAGCTCAGTCCTTCCTCTTACACTGCAGGGTTTTAGAAGAAGCTAAGCCCGATAGCCTAGCAAGAGCGCTCCTTGGGGGAGGCGGTTGGCTACACGCAGAACTCCGTGCCAAATAAACTCTATTCAAGGAAGGGACCAGTGTTTAGCAAGAGTGTATACTTACTTGGTAGAAATCACAAGGAGGTAGGCTGCGTGTTCGCTGGAACCGGGGGCCTTATGGCACAAGCCTTGCTTTCCCATTTTGAGTGCTCCATTCATGCTGCCTTGAAGCTCCCTAAATAACAGTTTTAGGACGGCTCTCTAGTCACTGCAGGCAGGGCTCTGGGAAAGGAACGAGTGTTCTCTACATCAACAGGGTGCTTTCATAGCCTGGGTGGGAGCTCCTCCTGATACACTCTAGAGCTAAAAGGAAACTTGACGTGAGTCCTTTCCTCAAGGTAAAGCCTTGAATAGCCCTGCCGAAGTGGAAGCTTGGAGCAGAGTCCTTGAGGCATTAGCTTTAGGTCTGCTTTCTTTAACCTTAGTAAGCTTTTCAGGAAACGGAGGACCTCGCCTGGGCACCCTATTCCCTGCACGAATACCGAGCACCGGCAGGCTCCACTAGGCTGCTAAGAAACGTCCAGGCCCAGAAACATTTCCCAGTCACTCTGTGTAGGCTGAGTGTAGGGCAACACACTGCACTCTTCCCTGGGAGAGCTAGATTTCCTCAGCACTCCAACAGCTCCAGGAACTGTGTTCTCTCACGTCCTACATGTCATACACATCTGCCTCATTGCCCTAGGCTGAGCGGCACTGAGAAACCAAAACTGCTTCGCATTCCTTCTACAAAGTCATACCTTAAGACCCCATCCTTACAGGAGAAAGTCGGCTTGCGTTCCTGCTGTAACCAAAGCACAATCCTTCCTCTTACACTGCAGGGTTTTAGAAGAAGCTAAGCCCGATAGCGTAGCAAGAGCGCTCCTTGCGGGAGGCGGTTGGCTACACGCAGAACTCCGTGCCAAATAAACTTTATTCAAGGAAGGGACCAGTGTTTAGCAAGAGTGTATACTTACTTGGTAGAAATCACAAGGAGGTAGGCTGCGTGTTCGCTGGAAACGGGGGCCTAATGGCACAAGCCTTGCTTTCTCATTTTGAGTGCTCCATTCATGCTGCCTTGAAGCTACCTAAATAACAGTTTTAGGACGGCTCTCTAGTCACTGCAGGCAGGGCTCTGGGAAAGGAACGAGTCTTCTCTACATCAACAGGATGATTTCAAAACCTGGGTGGGAGCTCCTCCTGATACGCTCTAGAGCTAAAAGGAAACTTGACGTGAGTCCTTTCCTCAAGGTAAAGCCTTGAATAGCCCTGCCGAAGTGGAAGCTTGGAGCAGAGTCCTTGAGGCATTAGCTTTAAGTCTGCTTTCTTTAACTTTAGTAAGCTTTTCAGGAAACCGAGGACCTCGCCTGGGCACCCTATTCCCTGCACGAATACCGAGCACCGGCAGGCTCCACTAGGCTGCTAAGAAACTTCCAGGCCCAGAAACCTTTCCCAGTCACTCTGTGTATGCTGAGTGTAGGGCAACACACTGCACTCTTCCCTGGGAGAGCTAGATTTCCTCAACTCTCCAACAGCTCCAGGAACTGTGTTCTCTCACGTCCTACATGTCATACACATCTGCCTCATTGCCCTAAGCTGAGCGGCACTGAGAAACCAAAACTGCTTCGCATTCCTTCTACAAAGTCATACCTTAAGACCCCATCCTTACAGGAGAATGTCGGCTTGCGTTCCTGCTGTAACCAAAGCACAGTCCTTCCTCTTACACTGCAGGGTTTTAGAAGAAGCTAAGCCCGATAGCCTAGCAAGAGAGCTCCTTGCGGGAGGCGGTTGGCTACACGCAGAACTCCGTGCCAAATAAACTTTATTCATGAAAGGGACCAGTGTTTAGCAAGAGTGTATACTTACTTGGTAGAAATCACAAGGAGGTAGGCTGCGTGTTCGCTGGAAACGGGGGCCTTATGGCACAAGCCTTGCTTTCCCATTTTGAGTGCTCCATTCATGCTGCCTTGAAGCTACCTAAATCACAGTTTAGGACGGGTCTCTAGTCACTGCAGGCAGGGCTCTGGGAAAGGAACGAGTGTTCTCTACATCAACAGGGTGCTTTCATAGCCTGGGTGGGAGCTCCTCCTGATACACTCTAGAGCTAAAAGGAAACTTGACGTGAGTCCTTTCCTCAAGGTAAAGCCTTGAATAACCCTGCCGAAGTGGAAGCTTGGAGCAGAGTCCTTGAGGCATTAGCTTTAAGTCTGCTTTCTTTAACGTTAGTAAGCTTTTCAGGAAACCGAGGACCTCGCCTGGGCACCCTATTCCCTGCACGAATACCGAGCACCGGCAGGCTCCACTAGGCTGCTAAGAAACTTCCAGGCCCAGAAACCTTTCCCAGTCACTCTGTGTATGCTGAGTGTAGGGCAACACACTGCACTCTTCCCTGGGAGAGCTAGATTTCCTCAGCACTCCAACAGCTCCAGGAACTGTGTTCTCTCACGTCCTACATGTCATACACATCTGCCTCATTGCCCTAGGCTGAGCGGCACTGAGAAACCAAAACTGCTTCGCATTCCTTCTACAAAATCATACCTTAAGACCCCATCCTTACAGGAGAAAGTCGGCTTGCGTTCCTGCTGTAACCAAAGCTCAGTCCTTCCTCTTACACTGCAGGGTTTTAGAAGAAGCTAAGCCCGATAGCCTAGCAAGAGCGCTCCTTGGGGGAGGCGGTTGGCTACACGCAGAACTCCGTGCCAAATAAACTCTATTCAAGGAAGGGACCAGTGTTTAGCAAGAGTGTATACTTACTTGGTAGAAATCACAAGGAGGTAGGCTGCGTGTTCGCTGGAACCGGGGGCCTTATGGCACAAGCCTTGCTTTCCCATTTTGAGTGCTCCATTCATGCTGCCTTGAAGCTCCCTAAATAACAGTTTTAGGACGGCTCTCTAGTCACTGCAGGCAGGGCTCTGGGAAAGGAACGAGTGTTCTCTACATCAACAGGGTGCTTTCATAGCCTGGGTGGGAGCTCCTCCTGATACACTCTAGAGCTAAAAGGAAACTTGACGTGAGTCCTTTCCTCAAGGTAAAGCCTTGAATAGCCCTGCCGAAGTGGAAGCTTGGAGCAGAGTCCTTGAGGCATTAGCTTTAGGTCTGCTTTCTTTAACGTTAGTAAGCTTTTCAGGAAACGGAGGACCTCGCCTGGGCACCCTATTCCCTGCACGAATACCGAGCACCGGCAGGCTCCACTAGGCTGCTAAGAAACTTCCAGGCCCGGAAAACATTCCCAGTCGCTCTGTGTATGCTGAGTGTAGGGCAACACACTGCACTCTTCCCTGGGAGAGCTAGATTTCCTCAGCACTCCAACAGCTCCAGGAACTGTGTTCTCTCACGTCCTACCTGTCATACACATCTGCCTCATTGCCCTAAGCTGAGCGGCACTGAGAAACCAAAACTGCTTCGCATTCCTTCTACAAAGTCATACCTTAAGACCCCATCCTTACAGGAGAATGTCGGCTTGCGTTCCTGCTGTAACCAAAGCACAGTCCTTCCTCTTACACTGCAGGGTTTTAGAAGAAGCTAAGCCCGATAGCCTAGCAAGAGAGCTCCTTGCGGGAGGCGGTTGGCTACACGCAGAACTCCGTGCCAAATAAACTTTATTCATGAAAGGGACCAGTGTTTAGCAAGAGTGTATACTTACTTGGTAGAAATCACAAGGAGGTAGGCTGCGTGTTTGCTGGAAACGGGGGCCTAATGGCACAAGCCTTGCTTTCTCATTTTGAGTGCTCCATTCATGCTGCCTTGAAGCTACCTAAATAACAGTTTTAGGACGGCTCTCTAGTCACTGCAGGCAGGGCTCTGGGAAAGGAACGAGTCTTTTCTACATCAAAAGGATGATTTCAAAACCTGGGTGGGAGCTCCTCCTGATACGCTCTAGAGCTAAAAGGAAACTTGACGTGAGTCCTTTCCTCAAGGTAAAGCCTTGAAGAGCCCTGCCGAAGTGGAAGCTTGGAGCAGAGTCCTTGAGGCATTAGCTTTACGTCTGCTTTCTTTAACGTTAGCAAGCTTTTCAGGAAACGGAGGACCTCGCCTGGGCACCCTATTCCCTGCACGAATACCGATCACCAGCAGGCTCCACTAGGCTGCTAAGAAACTTCCAGGCCCGGAAAACATTCCCAGTCACTCTGTGTATGCTGAGTGTAGGGCAACACACTGCACTCTTCCCTGGGAGAGCTAGATTTCCTCAGCACTCCAACAGCTCCAGGAACTGCGTTCTCTCACGTCCTACATGTCATGCACATCTGCCTCATTGCCCTAGGCTGAGCGGCACTGAGAAACCAAAACTGCTACGCATTCCTTCTACAAAATCATACCTTAAGACCCCATCCTTACAGGAGAAAGTCGGCTTGCGTTCCTGCTGTAACCAAAGCTCAGTCCTTCCTCTTACACTGCAGGGTTTTAGAAGAAGCTAAGCCCGATAGCCTAGCAAGAGCGCTCCTTGGGGGAGGCGGTTGGCTACACGCAGAACTCCGTGCCAAATAAACTCTATTCAAGGAAGGGACCAGTGTTTAGCAAGAGTGTATACTTACTTGGTAGAAATCACAAGGAGGCAGGCTGCGTGTTCGCTGGAACCGGGGGCCTTATGGCACAAGCCTTGCTTTCCCATTTTGAGTGCTCCATTCATGCTGCCTTGAAGCTCCCTAAATAACAGTTTTAGGACGGCTCTCTAGTCACTGCAGGCAGGGCTCTGGGAAAGGAACGAGTGTTCTCTACATCAACAGGGTGCTTTCATAGCCTGGGTGGGAGCTCCTCCTGATACACTCTAGAGCTAAAAGGAAACTTGACGTGAGTCCTTTCCTCAAGGTAAAGCCTTGAATAGCCCTGCCGAAGTGGAAGCTTGGAGCAGAGTCCTTGAGGCATTAGCTTTAGGTCTGCTTTCTTTAACGTTAGTAAGCTTTTCAGGAAACGGAGGACCTCGCCTGGGCACCCTATTCCCTGCACGAATACCGAGCACCGGCAGGCTCCACTAGGCTGCTAAGAAACTTCCAGGCCCGGAAAACATTCCCAGTCGCTCTGTGTATGCTGAGTGTAGGGCAACACACTGCACTCTTCCCTGGGAGAGCTAGATTTCCTCAGCACTCCAACAGCTCCAGGAACTGTGTTCTCTCACGTCCTACCTGTCATACACATCTGCCTCATTGCCCTAAGCTGAGCGGCACTGAGAAACCAAAACTGCTTCGCATTCCTTCTACAAAGTCATACCTTAAGACCCCATCCTTACAGGAGAATGTCGGCTTGCGTTCCTGCTGTAACCAAAGCACAGTCCTTCCTCTTACACTGCAGGGTTTTAGAAGAAGCTAAGCCCGATAGCCTAGCAAGAGAGCTCCTTGCGGGAGGCGGTTGGCTACACGCAGAACTCCGTGCCAAATAAACTTTATTCATGAAAGGGACCAGTGTTTAGCAAGAGTGTATACTTACTTGGTAGAAATCACAAGGAGGTAGGCTGCGTGTTTGCTGGAAACGGGGGCCTAATGGCACAAGCCTTGCTTTCTCATTTTGAGTGCTCCATTCATGCTGCCTTGAAGCTACCTAAATAACAGTTTTAGGACGGCTCTCTAGTCACTGCAGGCAGGGCTCTGGGAAAGGAACGAGTCTTTTCTACATCAAAAGGATGATTTCAAAACCTGGGTGGGAGCTCCTCCTGATACGCTCTAGAGCTAAAAGGAAACTTGACGTGAGTCCTTTCCTCAAGGTAAAGCCTTGAAGAGCCCTGCCGAAGTGGAAGCTTGGAGCAGAGTCCTTGAGGCATTAGCTTTACGTCTGCTTTCTTTAACGTTAGCAAGCTTTTCAGGAAACGGAGGACCTCGCCTGGGCACCCTATTCCCTGCACGAATACCGATCACCAGCAGGCTCCACTAGGCTGCTAAGAAACTTCCAGGCCCGGAAAACATTCCCAGTCACTCTGTGTATGCTGAGTGTAGGGCAACACACTGCACTCTTCCCTGGGAGAGCTAGATTTCCTCAGCACTCCAACAGCTCCAGGAACTGCGTTCTCTCACGTCCTACATGTCATGCACATCTGCCTCATTGCCCTAGGCTGAGCGGCACTGAGAAACCAAAACTGCTACGCATTCCTTCTACAAAATCATACCTTAAGACCCCATCCTTACAGGAGAAAGTCGGCTTGCGTTCCTGCTGTAACCAAAGCTCAGTCCTTCCTCTTACACTGCAGGGTTTTAGAAGAAGCTAAGCCCGATAGCCTAGCAAGAGCGCTCCTTGGGGGAGGCGGTTGGCTACACGCAGAACTCCGTGCCAAATAAACTCTATTCAAGGAAGGGACCAGTGTTTAGCAAGAGTGTATACTTACTTGGTAGAAATCACAAGGAGGCAGGCTGCGTGTTCGCTGGAACCGGGGGCCTTATGGCACAAGCCTTGCTTTCCCATTTTGAGTGCTCCATTCATGCTGCCTTGAAGCTCCCTAAATAACAGTTTTAGGACGGCTCTCTAGTCACTGCAGGCAGGGCTCTGGGAAAGGAACGAGTGTTCTCTACATCAACAGGGTGCTTTCATAGCCTGGGTGGGAGCTCCTCCTGATACACTCTAGAGCTAAAAGGAAACTTGACGTGAGTCCTTTCCTCAAGGTAAAGCCTTGAATAGCCCTGCCGAAGTGGAAGCTTGGAGCAGAGTCCTTGAGGCATTAGCTTTAGGTCTGCTTTCTTTAACGTTAGTAAGCTTTTCAGGAAACGGAGGACCTCGCCTGGGCACCCTATTCCCTGCACGAATACCGAGCACCGGCAGGCTCCACTAGGCTGCTAAGAAACTTCCAGGCCCGGAAAACATTCCCAGTCGCTCTGTGTATGCTGAGTGTAGGGCAACACACTGCACTCTTCCCTGGGAGAGCTAGATTTCCTCAGCACTCCAACAGCTCCAGGAACTGTGTTCTCTCACGTCCTACCTGTCATACACATCTGCCTCATTGCCCTAAGCTGAGCGGCACTGAGAAACCAAAACTGCTTCGCATTCCTTCTACAAAGTCATACCTTAAGACCCCATCCTTACAGGAGAATGTCGGCTTGCGTTCCTGCTGTAACCAAAGCACAGTCCTTCCTCTTACACTGCAGGGTTTTAGAAGAAGCTAAGCCCGATAGCCTAGCAAGAGAGCTCCTTGCGGGAGGCGGTTGGCTACACGCAGAACTCCGTGCCAAATAAACTTTATTCATGAAAGGGACCAGTGTTTAGCAAGAGTGTATACTTACTTGGTAGAAATCACAAGGAGGTAGGCTGCGTGTTTGCTGGAAACGGGGGCCTAATGGCACAAGCCTTGCTTTCTCATTTTGAGTGCTCCATTCATGCTGCCTTGAAGCTACCTAAATAACAGTTTTAGGACGGCTCTCTAGTCACTGCAGGCAGGGCTCTGGGAAAGGAACGAGTCTTTTCTACATCAAAAGGATGATTTCAAAACCTGGGTGGGAGCTCCTCCTGATACGCTCTAGAGCTAAAAGGAAACTTGACGTGAGTCCTTTCCTCAAGGTAAAGCCTTGAAGAGCCCTGCCGAAGTGGAAGCTTGGAGCAGAGTCTTTGAGGCATTAGCTTTACGTCTGCTTTCTTTAACGTTAGCAAGCTTTTCAGGAAACGGAGGACCTCGCCTGGGCACCCTATTCCCTGCACGAATACCGATCACCAGCAGGCTCCACTAGGCTGCTAAGAAACTTCCAGGCCCGGAAAACTTTCCCAGTCACTCTGTGTATGCTGAGTGTAGGGCAACACACTGCACTCTTCCCTGGGAGAGCTAGATTTCCTTAGCACTCCAACAGCTCCAGGAACTGTGTTCTCTCACGTCCTACATGTCATTCACATCTGCCTCATTGCCCTAGGCTGAGCGGCACTGAGAAACCAAAACTGCTTCGCATTCCTTCTACAAAGTCATACCTTAAGACCCCATCCTTACAGGAGAATGTCGGCTTGCGTTCCTGCTGTAACCAAAGCACAGTCCTTCCTCTTACACTGCAGGGTTTTAGAAGAAGCTAAGCCCGATAGCCTAGCAAGAGAGCTCCTTGCGGGAGGCGGTTGGCTACACGCAGAACTCCGTGCCAAATAAACTTTATTCATGAAAGGGACCAGTGTTTAGCAAGAGTGTATACTTACTTGGTAGAAATCACAAGGAGGTAGGCTGCGTGTTCGCTGGAAACGGGGGCCTAATGGCACAAGCCTTGCTTTCTCATTTTGAGTGCTCCATTCATGCTGCCTTGAAGCTACCTAAATAACAGTTTTAGGACGGCTCTCTAGTCACTGCAGGCAGGGCTCTGGGAAAGGAACGAGTCTTCTCTACATCAAAAGGATGATTTCAATACCTGGGTGGGAGCTCCTCCTGATACGCTCTAGAGCTAAAAGGAAACTTGACGTGAGTCCTTTCCTCAAGGTAAAGCCTTGAATAGCCCTGCCGAAGTGGAAGCTTGGAGCAGAGTCCTTGAGGCATTAGCTTTAGGTCTGCTTTCTTTAACGTTAGTAAGCTTTTCAGGAAACGGAGGACCTCGCCTGGCCACCCTATTCCCTGCACGAACACCGAGCACCGGCAGGCTCCACTAGACTGCTAAGAAACTTCCAGGCCCGGAAAACTTTCCCAGTCACTCTGTGTATGCTGAGTGTAGGCCAACACACTGCACTCTTCCCTGGGAGAGCTAGATTTCCTCAGCACTCCAACAGCTCCAGGAACTGCCTTCTCTCACGTCCTACATGTCATGCACATCTGCCTCATTGCCCTAGGCTGAGCGGCACTGAGAAACCAAAACTGCTTCGCATTCCTTCTACAAAGTCATACCTTAAGACCCCATCCTTACAGGAGAGTGTCGGCTTGCCTTCCTGCTGTAACCAAAGCACAGTTCTTCCTCTTACACTGCAGGGTTTTAGAAGAAACTAAGCCCGAGAGCCTAGCAAGAGCGCTCCTTGGGGGAGGCGGTTGGCTACACGCAGAACTCCGTGCCAAATAAACTTTATTCAAGGAAGGGACCAGTGTGTAGCAAGAGTGTATACTTACTTGGTAGAAATCACAAGGAGGTAGGCTGCGTGTTCGCTGGAAACGGGGCCTAATGGCACAAGACTTGCTTTCTCATTTTGAGTGCTCCATTCATGCTGCCTTGAAGCTACCTAAATAACAGTTTTAGGACGGCTCTCTAGTCACTGAAGGCAGGGCTCTGGGAAAGGAAGGAGTCTTCTCTACATCAAAAGGATGATTTCAAAACCTGGGTGGGAGCTCCTTCTGATACGCTCTAGACCTAAAAGGAAACTTAACGTGAGTCCTTTCCTCAAGGTAAAGCCTTGAATAGCCCTGCCGAAGTGGAAGCTTGGAGCAGAGTCCTTGAGGCATTAGCTTTAGGTCTGCTTTCTTTAACGTTAGTAAGCTTTTCAGGAAACGGAGGACCTCTCCTGGGCACCCTATTCCCTGCTCGAACACCGAGCACCGGCAGGCTCCACTAGGCTGCTAAGAAACTTCCAGGCCCGGAAAACTTTCCCAGTCACTCTGTGTATGCTGAGTGTAGGGCAACACACTGCACTCTTCCCTGGGAGAGCTAGATTTCCTCAGCACTCCAACAGCTCCAGGAACTGTGTTCTCTCACGTCCTACATGTCATGCACATCTGCCTCATTGCCCTAGGCTGAGCGGCACTGAGAGACCAAAACTGCTTCGCATTCCTTCTACAAAGTCATACCTTAAGACCCCATCCTTACAGGAGAGTGTCGGCTTGCCTTCCTGCTGTAACCAAAGCACAGTTCTTCCTCTTACACTGCAGGGTTTTAGAAGAAACTAAGCCCGAGAGCCTAGCAAGAGCGCTCCTTGGGGGAGGCGGTTGGCTACATGCAGAACTCAGTGCCAAATAAACTTTATTCAAGGAAGGGACCAGTGTGTAGCAAGAGTGTATACTTACTTGGTAGAAATCACAAGGAGGTAGGCTGCGTTTTCGCTGGAAACGGGGGCCTTATGGCACAAGCCTTGCTTTCCCATTTTGAGTGCTCCATTCATGCTGCCTTGAAGCTACCTAAATCACAGTTTAGGACGGGTCTCTAGTCACTGCAGGCAGGGCTCTGGGAAAGGAACGAGTGTTCTCTACGTCAACAGGGTGCTTTCATAGCCTGGGTGGGAGCTCCTCCTGATACACTCTAGAGCTAAAAGGAAACTTGACGTGAGTCCTTTCCTCAAGGTAAAGCCTTGAATAGCCCTGCCGAAGTGGAAGCTTGGAGCAGAGTCCTTGAGGCATTAGCTTTAGGTCTGCTTTCTTTAACGTTAGTAAGCTTTTCAGGAAACGGAGGACCTCGCCTGGGCACCCTATTCCCTGCACGAATACCGAGCACCGGCAGGCTCCACTAGGCTGCTAAGAAACTTCCAGGCCCGGAAAACTTTCCCAGTCACTCTGTGTATGCTGAGTGTAGGGCAACACACTGCACTCTTCCCTGGGAGAGCTAGATTTCCTCAGCACTCCAACAGATCCAGGAACTGCGTTCTCTCACGTCCTACATGTCATGCACATCTGCCTCATTGCCCTAGGTTGAGCGGCACTGAGAAACCAAAACTGCTACGCATTCCTTCTACAAAGTCATATCTTAAGACCCCATCCTTACAGGAGAGTGTCGGCTTGCCTTCCTGCTGTAACCAAAGCACAGTCCTTCCTCTTACACTGCAGGGTTTTAGAAGAAGCTAAGCCCGATAGCCTAGCAAGAGCGCTCCTTGCGGGAGGCCGTTGGCTACACGCAGAACTCCGTGCCAAATAAACTTTATTCATGAAAGGGACCAGTGTTTAGCAAGAGTGTATACTTACTTGGTAGAAATCACAAGGAGGTAGGCTGCGTGTTCGCTGGAAACGGGGCCTAATGGCACAAGCCTTGCTTTCTCATTTTGAGTGCTCCATTCATGCTGCCTTGAAGCTACCTAAATAACAGTTTTAGGACGGCTCTCTAGTCACTGAAGGCAGGGCTCTGGGAAAGGAAGGAGTCTTCTCTACATCAAAAGGATGATTTCAAAACCTGGGTGGGAGCTCCTCCTGATACGCTCTAGACCTAAAAGGAAACTTAACGTGAGTCTTTTCCTCAAGGTAAAGCCTTGAATAGCCCTGCCGAAGTGGAAGCTTGGAGCAGAGTCCTTGAGGCATTAGCTTTAGGTCTGCTTTCTTTAACGTTAGTAAGCTTTTCAGGAAACGGAGGACCTCTCCTGGGCACCCTATTCCCTGCTCGAACACCGAGCACCGGCAGGCTCCACTAGGCTGCTAAGAAACTTCCAGGCCCGGAAAACTTTCCCAGTCACTCTGTGTATGCTGAGTGTAGGGCAACACACTGCACTCTTCCCTGGGAGAGCTAGATTTCCTCAGCACTCCAACAGCTCCAGGAACTGTGTTCTCTCACGTCCTACATGTCATGCACATCTGCCTCATTGCCCTAGGCTGAGCGGCACTGAGAAACCAAAACTGCTTCGCATTCCTTCTACAAAGTCATACCTTAAGACCCCATCCTTACAGGAGAGTGTCGGCTTGCCTTCCTGCTGTAACCAAAGCACAGTTCTTCCTCTTACACTGCAGGGTTTTAGAAGAAACTAAGCCCGAGAGCCTAGCAAGAGCGCTCCTTGGGGGAGGCGGTTGGCTACACGCAGAACTCAGTGCCAAATAAACTTTATTCAAGGAAGGGATCAGTGTGTAGCAAGAGTGTATACTTACTTGGTAGAAATCACAAGGAGGTAGGCTGCGTGTTCGCTGGAAACGGGGGCCTTATGGCACAAGCCTTGCTTTCCCATTTTGAGTGCTCCATTCATGCTGCCTTGAAGCTCCCTAAATAACAGTTTTAGGACGGCTCTCTAGTCACTGCAGGCAGGGCTCTGGGAAAGGAACGAGTGTTCTCTACATCAACAGGGTGCTTTCATAGCCTGGGTGGGAGCTCCTCCTGATACACTCTAGAGCTAAAAGGAAACGACGTGAGTCCTTTCCTCAAGGTAAAGCCTTGAATAGCCCTGCCGAAGTGGAAGCTTGGAGCAGAGTCCTTGAGGCATTAGCTTTAGGTCTGCTTTCTTTAACGTTAGTAAGCTTTTCAGGAAACGGAGGACCTCGCCTGGGCACCCTATTCCCTGCACGAATACCGAGCACCGGCAGGCTCCACTAGGCTGCTAAGAAACTTCCAGGCCCGGAAAACATTCCCAGTCGCTCTGTGTATGCTGAGTGTAGGGCAACACACTGCACTCTTCCCTGGGAGAGCTAGATTTCCTCAGCACTCCAACAGCTCCAGGAACTGTGTTCTCTCACGTCCTACCTGTCATACACATCTGCCTCATTGCCCTAAGCTGAGCGGCACTGAGAAACCAAAACTGCTTCGCATTCCTTCTACAAAGTCATACCTTAAGACCCCATCCTTACAGGAGAATGTCGGCTTGCGTTCCTGCTGTAACCAAAGCACAGTCCTTCCTCTTACACTGCAGGGTTTTAGAAGAAGCTAAGCCCGATAGCCTAGCAAGAGAGCTCCTTGCGGGAGGCGGTTGGCTACACGCAGAACTCCGTGCCAAATAAACTTTATTCATGAAAGGGACCAGTGTTTAGCAAGAGTGTATACTTACTTGGTAGAAATCACAAGGAGGTAGGCTGCGTGTTTGCTGGAAACGGGGGCCTAATGGCACAAGCCTTGCTTTCTCATTTTGAGTGC
Organism: Balaenoptera ricei; assembly: GCF_028023285.1. Lineage (NCBI taxonomy): Eukaryota > Metazoa > Chordata > Mammalia > Artiodactyla > Balaenopteridae > Balaenoptera > Balaenoptera ricei. The sequence goes on along the minus strand of NC_082655.1, from coordinate 47,031,599 downwards.
TCCATTCATGCTGCCTTGAAGCTACCTAAATAACAGTTTTAGGACGGCTCTCTAGTCACTGCAGGCAGGGCTCTGGGAAAGGAACGAGTCTTTTCTACATCAAAAGGATGATTTCAAAACCTGGGTGGGAGCTCCTCCTGATACGCTCTAGAGCTAAAAGGAAACTTGACGTGAGTCCTTTCCTCAAGGTAAAGCCTTGAATAGCCCTGCCGAAGTGGAAGCTTGGAGCAGAGTCCTTGAGGCATTAGCTTTAGGTCTGCTTTCTTTAACGTTAGTAAGCTTTTCAGGAAACGGAGGACCTCTCCTGGGCACCCTGTTCCCTGCTCGAACACCGAGCACCGGCAGGCTCCACTAGGCTGCTAAGAAACTTCCAGGCCCGGAAAACTTTCCCAGTCACTCAGTGTATGCTGAGTGTAGGGCAACACACTGCACTCTTCCCTGGGAGAGCTAGATTTCCTCAGCACTCCAACAGCTCCAGGAACTGTGTTCTCTCACGTCCTACATGTCATGCACATCTGCCTCATTGCCCTAGGCTGAGCGGCACTGAGAAACAAAAACTGCTTCGCATTCCTTCTACAAAGTCATACCTTAAGACCCCATCCTTACAGGAGAGTGTCGGCTTGCTTTCCTGCTGTAACCAAAGCACAGTTCTTCCTCTTACACTGCAGGGTTTTAGAAGAAACTAAGCCCGAGAGCCTAGCAAGAGCGCTCCTTGGGGGAGGCGGTTGGCTACACGCAGAACTCAGTGCCAAATAAACTTTATTCAAGGAAGGGACCAGTGTGTAGCAAGAGTGTATACTTACTTGGTAGAAATCACAAGGAGATAGGCTGCGTGTTCGCTGGAAACGGGGGCCTTATGGCACAAGCCTTGCTTTCCCATTTTGAGTGCTCCATTCATGCTGCCTTGAAGCTACCTAAATCACAGTTTAGGACGGGTCTCTAGTCACTGCAGGCAGGGCTCTGGGAAAGGAACGAGTGTTCTCTACATCAACAGGGTGCTTTCATAGCCTGGGTGGGAGCTCCTCCTGATACACTCTAGAGCTAAAAGGAAACTTGACGTGAGTCCTTTCCTCAAGGTAAAGCCTTGAATAACCCTGCCGAAGTGGAAGCTTGGAGCAGAGTCCTTGAGGCATTAGCTTTAAGTCTGCTTTCTTTAACGTTAGTAAGCTTTTCAGGAAACCGAGGACCTCGCCTAGGCACCCTATTCCCTGCACGAATACCGAGCACCGGCAGGCTCCACTAGGCTGCTAAGAAACTTCCAGGCCCAGAAACCTTTCCCAGTCACTCTGTGTATGCTGAGTGTAGGGCAACACACTGCACTCTTCCCTGGGAGAGCTAGATTTCCTCAGCACTCCAACAGCTCCAGGAACTGTGTTCTCTCACGTCCTACATGTCATACACATCTGCCTCATTGCCCTAGGCTGAGCGGCACTGAGAAACCAAAACTGCTTCGCATTCCTTCTACAAAATCATACCTTAAGACCCCATCCTTACAGGAGAAAGTCGGCTTGCGTTCCTGCTGTAACCAAAGCTCAGTCCTTCCTCTTACACTGCAGGGTTTTAGAAGAAGCTAAGCCCGATAGCCTAGCAAGAGCGCTCCTTGGGGGAGGCGGTTGGCTACACGCAGAACTCCGTGCCAAATAAACTCTATTCAAGGAAGGGACCAGTGTTTAGCAAGAGTGTATACTTACTTGGTAGAAATCACAAGGAGGTAGGCTGCGTGTTCGCTGGAACCGGGGGCCTTATGGCACAAGCCTTGCTTTCCCATTTTGAGTGCTCCATTCATGCTGCCTTGAAGCTCCCTAAATAACAGTTTTAGGACGGCTCTCTAGTCACTGCAGGCAGGGCTCTGGGAAAGGAACGAGTGTTCTCTACATCAACAGGGTGCTTTCATAGCCTGGGTGGGAGCTCCTCCTGATACACTCTAGAGCTAAAAGGAAACTTGACGTGAGTCCTTTCCTCAAGGTAAAGCCTTGAATAGCCCTGCCGAAGTGGAAGCTTGGAGCAGAGTCCTTGAGGCATTAGCTTTAGGTCTGCTTTCTTTAACGTTAGTAAGCTTTTCAGGAAACGGAGGACCTCGCCTGGGCACCCTATTCCCTGCACGAATACCGAGCACCGGCAGGCTCCACTAGGCTGCTAAGAAACTTCCAGGCCCGGAAAACATTCCCAGTCGCTCTGTGTATGCTGAGTGTAGGGCAACACACTGCACTCTTCCCTGGGAGAGCTAGATTTCCTCAGCACTCCAACAGCTCCAGGAACTGTGTTCTCTCACGTCCTACCTGTCATACACATCTGCCTCATTGCCCTAAGCTGAGCGGCACTGAGAAACCAAAACTGCTTCGCATTCCTTCTACAAAGTCATACCTTAAGACCCCATCCTTACAGGAGAATGTCGGCTTGCGTTCCTGCTGTAACCAAAGCACAGTCCTTCCTCTTACACTGCAGGGTTTTAGAAGAAGCTAAGCCCGATAGCCTAGCAAGAGAGCTCCTTGCGGGAGGCGGTTGGCTACACGCAGAACTCCGTGCCAAATAAACTTTATTCATGAAAGGGACCAGTGTTTAGCAAGAGTGTATACTTACTTGGTAGAAATCACAAGGAGGTAGGCTGCGTGTTTGCTGGAAACGGGGGCCTAATGGCACAAGCCTTGCTTTCTCATTTTGAGTGCTCCATTCATGCTGCCTTGAAGCTACCTAAATAACAGTTTTAGGACGGCTCTCTAGTCACTGCAGGCAGGGCTCTGGGAAAGGAACGAGTCTTTTCTACATCAAAAGGATGATTTCAAAACCTGGGTGGGAGCTCCTCCTGATACGCTCTAGAGCTAAAAGGAAACTTGACGTGAGTCCTTTCCTCAAGGTAAAGCCTTGAAGAGCCCTGCCGAAGTGGAAGCTTGGAGCAGAGTCCTTGAGGCATTAGCTTTACGTCTGCTTTCTTTAACGTTAGCAAGCTTTTCAGGAAACGGAGGACCTCGCCTGGGCACCCTATTCCCTGCACGAATACCGATCACCAGCAGGCTCCACTAGGCTGCTAAGAAACTTCCAGGCCCGGAAAACATTCCCAGTCACTCTGTGTATGCTGAGTGTAGGGCAACACACTGCACTCTTCCCTGGGAGAGCTAGATTTCCTCAGCACTCCAACAGCTCCAGGAACTGCGTTCTCTCACGTCCTACATGTCATGCACATCTGCCTCATTGCCCTAGGCTGAGCGGCACTGAGAAACCAAAACTGCTACGCATTCCTTCTACAAAGTCATACCTTAAGACCCCATCCTTACAGGAGAGTGTCGGCTTGCCTTCCTGCTGTAACCAAAGCACAGTCCTTCCTCTTACACTGCAGGGTTTTAGAAGAAGCTAAGCCCGATAGCCTAGCAAGAGCGCTCCTTGCGGGAGGCGGTTGGCTACACGCAGAACTCCGTGCCAAATAAACTTTATTCAAGGAAGGGACCAGTGTTTAGCAAGAGTGTATACTTACTTGGTAGAAATCACAAGGAGGTAGGCTGCGTGTTCGCTGGAACCGGGGGCCTTATGGCACAAGCCTTGCTTTCCCATTTTGAGTGCTCCATTCATGCTGCCTTGAAGCTCCCTAAATAACAGTTTTAGGACGGCTCTCTAGTCACTGCAGGCAGGGCTCTGGGAAAGGAACGAGTGTTCTCTACATCAACAGGGTGCTTTCATAGCCTGGGTTGGAGCTCCTCCTGATACACTCTAGAGCTAAAAGGAAACTTGACGTGAGTCCTTTCCTCAAGGTAAAGCCTTGAATAGCCCTGCCGAAGTGGAAGCTTGGAGCAGAGTCCTTGAGGCATTAGCTTTAGGTCTGCTTTCTTTAACGTTAGTAAGCTTTTCAGGAAACGGAGGACCTCGCCTGGGCACCCTATTCCCTGCACGAATACCGAGCACCGGCAGGCTCCACTAGGCTGCTAAGAAACTTCCAGGCCCGGAAAACATTCCCAGTCGCTCTGTGTATGCTGAGTGTAAGGCAACACACTGCACTCTTCCCTGGGAGAGCTAGATTTCCTCAGCACTCCAACAGCTCCAGGAACTGTGTTCTCTCACGTCCTACATGTCATGCACATCTGCCTCATTGCCCTAGGCTGAGCGGCACTGAGAAACCAAAACTGCTTCGCATTCCTTCTACAAAGTCATACCTTAAGACCCCATCCTTACAGGAGAATGTCGGCTTGCGTTCCTGCTGTAACCAAAGCACAGTCCTTCCTCTTACACTGCAGGGTTTTAGAAGAAGCTAAGCCCGATAGCCTAGCAAGAGCGCTCCTTGCGGGAGGCCGTTGGCTACACGCAGAACTCCGCGCCAAATAAACTTTATTCATGAAAGGGACCAGTGTTTAGCAAGAGTGTATACTTACTTGGTAGAAATCACAAGGAGGTAGGCTGCGTGTTCGCTGGAAACGCGGGCCTAATGGCACAAGCCTTGCTTTCTCATTTTGAGTGCTCCATTCATGCTGCCTTGAAGCTACCTAAATAACAGTTTTAGGACGGCTCTCTAGTCACTGCAGGCAGGGTTCTGGGAAAGGAACGAGTCTTCTCTACATCAAAAGGATGATTTCAAAACCTGGGTGGGAGCTCCTCCTGATACGCTCTAGAGCTAAAAGGAAACTTGACGTGAGTCCTTTCCTCAAGGTAAAGCCTTGAATAGCCCTGCCGAAGTGGAAGCTTGGAGCAGAGTCCTTGAGGCATTACCTTTACGTCTGCTTTCTTTAACGTTAGTAAGCGTTTCAGGAAACGGAGGACCTCTCCTGGGCACCCTATTCCCTGCTCGAACACCGAGCACCGGCAGGCTCCACTAGGCTGCTAAGAAACTTCCAGGCTCGGAAAACTTTCCCAGTCACTCAGTGTATGCTGAGTGTAGGGCAACACACTGCACTCTTCCCTGGGAGAGCTAGATTTCCTCAGCACTCCAACAGCTCCAGGAACTGTGTTCTCTCACGTCCTACATGTCATGCACATCTGCCTCATTGCCCTAGGCTGAGCGGCACTGAGAAACCAAAACTGCTTCGCATTCCTTCTACAAAGTCATACCTTAAGACCCCATCCTTACAGGAGAGTGTCGGCTTGCCTTCCTGCTGTAACCAAAGCACAGTTCTTCCTCTTACACTGCAGGGTTTTAGAGGAAACTAAGCCCGAGAGCCTAGCAAGAGCGCTCCTTGCGGGAGGCGGTTGGCTACACGCAGAACTCAGTGCCAAATAAACTTTATTCAAGGAAGGGACCAGTGTGTAGCAAGAGTGTATACTTACTTGGTAGAAATCACAAGGAGGTAGGCTGCGTGTTCGCTGGAAACGGGGGCCTTATGGCACAAGCCTTGCTTTCCCATTTTGAGTGCTCCATTCATGCTGCCTTGAAGCTACCTAAATAACAGTTTAGGACGGCTCTCTAGTCACTGCAGGCAGGGCTCTGGGAAAGGAACGAGTGTTCTCTACATCAACAGGGTGCTTTCATAGCCTGGGTGGGAGCTCCTCCTGATACACTCTAGAGCTAAAAGGAAACTTGACGTGAGTCCTTTCCTCAAGGTAAAGCCTTGAATAGCCCTGCCGAAGTGGAAGCTTGGAGCAGAGTCCTTGAGGCATTAGCTTTAGGTCTGCTTTCTTTAACCTTAGTAAGCTTTTCAGGAAACGGAGGACCTCGCCTGGGCACCCTATTCCCTGCACGAATACCGAGCACCGGCAGGCTCCACTAGGCTGCTAAGAAACGTCCAGGCCCAGAAACATTTCCCAGTCACTCTGTGTAGGCTGAGTGTAGGGCAACACACTGCACTCTTCCCTGGGAGAGCTAGATTTCCTCAGCACTCCAACAGCTCCAGGAACTGTGTTCTCTCACGTCCTACATGTCATACACATCTGCCTCATTGCCCTAGGCTGAGCGGCACTGAGAAACCAAAACTGCTTCGCATTCCTTCTACAAAGTCATACCTTAAGACCCCATCCTTACAGGAGAAAGTCGGCTTGCGTTCCTGCTGTAACCAAAGCACAATCCTTCCTCTTACACTGCAGGGTTTTAGAAGAAGCTAAGCCCGATAGCGTAGCAAGAGCGCTCCTTGCGGGAGGCGGTTGGCTACACGCAGAACTCCGTGCCAAATAAACTTTATTCAAGGAAGGGACCAGTGTTTAGCAAGAGTGTATACTTACTTGGTAGAAATCACAAGGAGGTAGGCTGCGTGTTCGCTGGAAACGGGGGCCTAATGGCACAAGCCTTGCTTTCTCATTTTGAGTGCTCCATTCATGCTGCCTTGAAGCTACCTAAATAACAGTTTTAGGACGGCTCTCTAGTCACTGCAGGCAGGGCTCTGGGAAAGGAACGAGTCTTCTCTACATCAACAGGATGATTTCAAAACCTGGGTGGGAGCTCCTCCTGATACGCTCTAGAGCTAAAAGGAAACTTGACGTGAGTCCTTTCCTCAAGGTAAAGCCTTGAATAGCCCTGCCGAAGTGGAAGCTTGGAGCAGAGTCCTTGAGGCATTAGCTTTAAGTCTGCTTTCTTTAACGTTAGTAAGCTTTTCAGGAAACCGAGGACCTCGCCTGGGCACCCTATTCCCTGCACGAATACCGAGCACCGGCAGGCTCCACTAGGCTGCTAAGAAACTTCCAGGCCCAGAAACCTTTCCCAGTCACTCTGTGTATGCTGAGTGTAGGGCAACACACTGCACTCTTCCCTGGGAGAGCTAGATTTCCTCAACTCTCCAACAGCTCCAGGAACTGTGTTCTCTCACGTCCTACATGTCATACACATCTGCCTCATTGCCCTAGGCTGAGCGGCACTGAGAAACCAAAACTGCTTCGCATTCCTTCTACAAAGTCATACCTTAAGACCCCATCCTTACAGGAGAATGTCGGCTTGCGTTCCTGCTGTAACCAAAGCACAGTCCTTCCTCTTACACTGCAGGGTTTTAGAAGAAGCTAAGCCCGATAGCCTAGCAAGAGAGCTCCTTGCGGGAGGCGGTTGGCTACACGCAGAACTCCGTGCCAAATAAACTTTATTCATGAAAGGGACCAGTGTTTAGCAAGAGTGTATACTTACTTGGTAGAAATCACAAGGAGGTAGGCTGCGTGTTCGCTGGAAACGGGGGCCTAATGGCACAAGCCTTGCTTTCTCATTTTGAGTGCTCCATTCATGCTGCCTTGAAGCTACCTAAATAACAGTTTTAGGACGGCTCTCTAGTCACTGCAGGCAGGGCTCTGGGAAAGGAACGAGTCTTCTCTACATCAAAAGGATGATTTCAAAACCTGGGTGGGAGCTCCTCCTGATACGCTCTAGAGCTAAAAGGAAACTTGACTTGAGTCCTTTCCTCAAGGTAAAGCCTTGAAGAGCCCTGCCGAAGTGGAAGCTTGGAGCAGAGTCCTTGAGGCATTAGCTTTAGGTCTGCTTTCTTTAACGTTAGTAAGCTTTTCAGGAAACGGAGGACCTCTCCTGGGCACCCTATTCCCTGCTCGAACACCGAGCACCGGCAGGCTCCACTAGGCTGCTAAGAAACTTCCAGGCCCGGAAAACTTTCCCAGTCACTCTGTGTATGCTGAGTGTAGGGCAACACACTGCACTCTTCCCTGGGAGAGCTAGATTTCCTTAGCACTCCAACAGCTCCAGGAACTGTGTTCTCTCACGTCCTACATGTCATTCACATCTGCCTCATTGCCCTAGGCTGAGCGGCACTGAGAAACCAAAACTGCTTCGCATTCCTTCTACAAAGTCATACCTTAAGACCCCATCCTTACAGGAGAATGTCGGCTTGCGTTCCTGCTGTAACCAAAGCACAGTCCTTCCTCTTACACTGCAGGGTTTTAGAAGAAGCTAAGCCCGATAGCCTAGCAAGAGAGCTCCTTGCGGGAGGCGGTTGGCTACACGCAGAACTCCGTGCCAAATAAACTTTATTCATGAAAGGGACCAGTGTTTAGCAAGAGTGTATACTTACTTGGTAGAAATCACAAGGAGGTAGGCTGCGTGTTCGCTGGAAACGGGGGCCTAATGGCACAAGCCTTGCTTTCTCATTTTGAGTGCTCCATTCATGCTGCCTTGAAGCTACCTAAATAACAGTTTTAGGACGGCTCTCTAGTCACTGCAGGCAGGGCTCTGGGAAAGGAACGAGTCTTCTCTACATCAAAAGGATGATTTCAATACCTGGGTGGGAGCTCCTCCTGATACGCTCTAGAGCTAAAAGGAAACTTGACGTGAGTCCTTTCCTCAAGGTAAAGCCTTGAATAGCCCTGCCGAAGTGGAAGCTTGGAGCAGAGTCCTTGAGGCATTAGCTTTAGGTCTGCTTTCTTTAACGTTAGTAAGCTTTTCAGGAAACGGAGGACCTCGCCTGGCCACCCTATTCCCTGCACGAACACCGAGCACCGGCAGGCTCCACTAGACTGCTAAGAAACTTCCAGGCCCGGAAAACTTTCCCAGTCACTCTGTGTATGCTGAGTGTAGGCCAACACACTGCACTCTTCCCTGGGAGAGCTAGATTTCCTCAGCACTCCAACAGCTCCAGGAACTGCCTTCTCTCACGTCCTACATGTCATGCACATCTGCCTCATTGCCCTAGGCTGAGCGGCACTGAGAAACCAAAACTGCTTCGCATTCCTTCTACAAAGTCATACCTTAAGACCCCATCCTTACAGGAGAGTGTCGGCTTGCCTTCCTGCTGTAACCAAAGCACAGTTCTTCCTCTTACACTGCAGGGTTTTAGAAGAAACTAAGCCCGAGAGCCTAGCAAGAGCGCTCCTTGGGGGAGGCGGTTGGCTACACGCAGAACTCCGTGCCAAATAAACTTTATTCAAGGAAGGGACCAGTGTGTAGCAAGAGTGTATACTTACTTGGTAGAAATCACAAGGAGGTAGGCTGCGTGTTCGCTGGAAACGGGGCCTAATGGCACAAGACTTGCTTTCTCATTTTGAGTGCTCCATTCATGCTGCCTTGAAGCTACCTAAATAACAGTTTTAGGACGGCTCTCTAGTCACTGAAGGCAGGGCTCTGGGAAAGGAAGGAGTCTTCTCTACATCAAAAGGATGATTTCAAAACCTGGGTGGGAGCTCCTTCTGATACGCTCTAGACCTAAAAGGAAACTTAACGTGAGTCCTTTCCTCAAGGTAAAGCCTTGAATAGCCCTGCCGAAGTGGAAGCTTGGAGCAGAGTCCTTGAGGCATTAGCTTTAGGTCTGCTTTCTTTAACGTTAGTAAGCTTTTCAGGAAACGGAGGACCTCTCCTGGGCACCCTATTCCCTGCTCGAACACCGAGCACCGGCAGGCTCCACTAGGCTGCTAAGAAACTTCCAGGCCCGGAAAACTTTCCCAGTCACTCTGTGTATGCTGAGTGTAGGGCAACACACTGCACTCTTCCCTGGGAGAGCTAGATTTCCTCAGCACTCCAACAGCTCCAGGAACTGTGTTCTCTCACGTCCTACATGTCATGCACATCTGCCTCATTGCCCTAGGCTGAGCGGCACTGAGAGACCAAAACTGCTTCGCATTCCTTCTACAAAGTCATACCTTAAGACCCCATCCTTACAGGAGAGTGTCGGCTTGCCTTCCTGCTGTAACCAAAGCACAGTTCTTCCTCTTACACTGCAGGGTTTTAGAAGAAACTAAGCCCGAGAGCCTAGCAAGAGCGCTCCTTGGGGGAGGCGGTTGGCTACATGCAGAACTCAGTGCCAAATAAACTTTATTCAAGGAAGGGACCAGTGTGTAGCAAGAGTGTATACTTACTTGGTAGAAATCACAAGGAGGTAGGCTGCGTTTTCGCTGGAAACGGGGGCCTTATGGCACAAGCCTTGCTTTCCCATTTTGAGTGCTCCATTCATGCTGCCTTGAAGCTACCTAAATCACAGTTTAGGACGGGTCTCTAGTCACTGCAGGCAGGGCTCTGGGAAAGGAACGAGTGTTCTCTACGTCAACAGGGTGCTTTCATAGCCTGGGTGGGAGCTCCTCCTGATACACTCTAGAGCTAAAAGGAAACTTGACGTGAGTCCTTTCCTCAAGGTAAAGCCTTGAATAGCCCTGCCGAAGTGGAAGCTTGGAGCAGAGTCCTTGAGGCATTAGCTTTAGGTCTGCTTTCTTTAACGTTAGTAAGCTTTTCAGGAAACGGAGGACCTCGCCTGGGCACCCTATTCCCTGCACGAATACCGAGCACCGGCAGGCTCCACTAGGCTGCTAAGAAACTTCCAGGCCCGGAAAACTTTCCCAGTCACTCTGTGTATGCTGAGTGTAGGGCAACACACTGCACTCTTCCCTGGGAGAGCTAGATTTCCTCAGCACTCCAACAGATCCAGGAACTGCGTTCTCTCACGTCCTACATGTCATGCACATCTGCCTCATTGCCCTAGGCTGAGCGGCACTGAGAAACCAAAACTGCTACGCATTCCTTCTACAAAGTCATATCTTAAGACCCCATCCTTACAGGAGAGTGTCGGCTTGCCTTCCTGCTGTAACCAAAGCACAGTCCTTCCTCTTACACTGCAGGGTTTTAGAAGAAGCTAAGCCCGATAGCCTAGCAAGAGCGCTCCTTGCGGGAGGCCGTTGGCTACACGCAGAACTCCGTGCCAAATAAACTTTATTCATGAAAGGGACCAGTGTTTAGCAAGAGTGTATACTTACTTGGTAGAAATCACAAGGAGGTAGGCTGCGTGTTCGCTGGAAACGGGGCCTAATGGCACAAGCCTTGCTTTCTCATTTTGAGTGCTCCATTCATGCTGCCTTGAAGCTACCTAAATAACAGTTTTAGGACGGCTCTCTAGTCACTGAAGGCAGGGCTCTGGGAAAGGAAGGAGTCTTCTCTACATCAAAAGGATGATTTCAAAACCTGGGTGGGAGCTCCTCCTGATACGCTCTAGACCTAAAAGGAAACTTAACGTGAGTCTTTTCCTCAAGGTAAAGCCTTGAATAGCCCTGCCGAAGTGGAAGCTTGGAGCAGAGTCCTTGAGGCATTAGCTTTAGGTCTGCTTTCTTTAACGTTAGTAAGCTTTTCAGGAAACGGAGGACCTCTCCTGGGCACCCTATTCCCTGCTCGAACACCGAGCACCGGCAGGCTCCACTAGGCTGCTAAGAAACTTCCAGGCCCGGAAAACTTTCCCAGTCACTCTGTGTATGCTGAGTGTAGGGCAACACACTGCACTCTTCCCTGGGAGAGCTAGATTTCCTCAGCACTCCAACAGCTCCAGGAACTGTGTTCTCTCACGTCCTACATGTCATGCACATCTGCCTCATTGCCCTAGGCTGAGCGGCACTGAGAAACCAAAACTGCTTCGCATTCCTTCTACAAAGTCATACCTTAAGACCCCATCCTTACAGGAGAGTGTCGGCTTGCCTTCCTGCTGTAACCAAAGCACAGTTCTTCCTCTTACACTGCAGGGTTTTAGAAGAAACTAAGCCCGAGAGCCTAGCAAGAGCGCTCCTTGGGGGAGGCGGTTGGCTACATGCAGAACTCAGTGCCAAATAAACTTTATTCAAGGAAGGGACCAGTGTGTAGCAAGAGTGTATACTTACTTGGTAGAAATCACAAGGAGGTAGGCTGCGTTTTCGCTGGAAACGGGGGCCTTATGGCACAAGCCTTGCTTTCCCATTTTGAGTGCTCCATTCATGCTGCCTTGAAGCTACCTAAATCACAGTTTAGGACGGGTCTCTAGTCACTGCAGGCAGGGCTCTGGGAAAGGAACGAGTGTTCTCTACGTCAACAGGGTGCTTTCATAGCCTGGGTGGGAGCTCCTCCTGATACACTCTAGAGCTAAAAGGAAACTTGACGTGAGTCCTTTCCTCAAGGTAAAGCCTTGAATAGCCCTGCCGAAGTGGAAGCTTGGAGCAGAGTCCTTGAGGCATTAGCTTTAGGTCTGCTTTCTTTAACGTTAGTAAGCTTTTCAGGAAACGGAGGACCTCGCCTGGGCACCCTATTCCCTGCACGAATACCGAGCACCGGCAGGCTCCACTAGGCTGCTAAGAAACTTCCAGGCCCGGAAAACTTTCCCAGTCACTCTGTGTATGCTGAGTGTAGGGCAACACACTGCACTCTTCCCTGGGAGAGCTAGATTTCCTCAGCACTCCAACAGATCCAGGAACTGCGTTCTCTCACGTCCTACATGTCATGCACATCTGCCTCATTGCCCTAGGCTGAGCGGCACTGAGAAACCAAAACTGCTACGCATTCCTTCTACAAAGTCATATCTTAAGACCCCATCCTTACAGGAGAGTGTCGGCTTGCCTTCCTGCTGTAACCAAAGCACAGTCCTTCCTCTTACACTGCAGGGTTTTAGAAGAAGCTAAGCCCGATAGCCTAGCAAGAGCGCTCCTTGCGGGAGGCCGTTGGCTACACGCAGAACTCCGTGCCAAATAAACTTTATTCATGAAAGGGACCAGTGTTTAGCAAGAGTGTATACTTACTTGGTAGAAATCACAAGGAGGTAGGCTGCGTGTTCGCTGGAAACGGGGCCTAATGGCACAAGCCTTGCTTTCTCATTTTGAGTGCTCCATTCATGCTGCCTTGAAGCTACCTAAATAACAGTTTTAGGACGGCTCTCTAGTCACTGAAGGCAGGGCTCTGGGAAAGGAAGGAGTCTTCTCTACATCAAAAGGATGATTTCAAAACCTGGGTGGGAGCTCCTCCTGATACGCTCTAGACCTAAAAGGAAACTTAACGTGAGTCTTTTCCTCAAGGTAAAGCCTTGAATAGCCCTGCCGAAGTGGAAGCTTGGAGCAGAGTCCTTGAGGCATTAGCTTTAGGTCTGCTTTCTTTAACGTTAGTAAGCTTTTCAGGAAACGGAGGACCTCTCCTGGGCACCCTATTCCCTGCTCGAACACCGAGCACCGGCAGGCTCCACTAGGCTGCTAAGAAACTTCCAGGCCCGGAAAACTTTCCCAGTCACTCTGTGTATGCTGAGTGTAGGGCAACACACTGCACTCTTCCCTGGGAGAGCTAGATTTCCTCAGCACTCCAACAGCTCCAGGAACTGTGTTCTCTCACGTCCTACATGTCATGCACATCTGCCTCATTGCCCTAGGCTGAGCGGCACTGAGAAACCAAAACTGCTTCGCATTCCTTCTACAAAGTCATACCTTAAGACCCCATCCTTACAGGAGAGTGTCGGCTTGCCTTCCTGCTGTAACCAAAGCACAGTTCTTCCTCTTACACTGCAGGGTTTTAGAAGAAACTAAGCCCGAGAGCCTAGCAAGAGCGCTCCTTGGGGGAGGCGGTTGGCTACATGCAGAACTCAGTGCCAAATAAACTTTATTCAAGGAAGGGACCAGTGTGTAGCAAGAGTGTATACTTACTTGGTAGAAATCACAAGGAGGTAGGCTGCGTTTTCGCTGGAAACGGGGGCCTTATGGCACAAGCCTTGCTTTCCCATTTTGAGTGCTCCATTCATGCTGCCTTGAAGCTACCTAAATCACAGTTTAGGACGGGTCTCTAGTCACTGCAGGCAGGGCTCTGGGAAAGGAACGAGTGTTCTCTACGTCAACAGGGTGCTTTCATAGCCTGGGTGGGAGCTCCTCCTGATACACTCTAGAGCTAAAAGGAAACTTGACGTGAGTCCTTTCCTCAAGGTAAAGCCTTGAATAGCCCTGCCGAAGTGGAAGCTTGGAGCAGAGTCCTTGAGGCATTAGCTTTAGGTCTGCTTTCTTTAACGTTAGTAAGCTTTTCAGGAAACGGAGGACCTCGCCTGGGCACCCTATTCCCTGCACGAATACCGAGCACCGGCAGGCTCCACTAGGCTGCTAAGAAACTTCCAGGCCCGGAAAACTTTCCCAGTCACTCTGTGTATGCTGAGTGTAGGGCAACACACTGCACTCTTCCCTGGGAGAGCTAGATTTCCTCAGCACTCCAACAGATCCAGGAACTGCGTTCTCTCACGTCCTACATGTCATGCACATCTGCCTCATTGCCCTAGGCTGAGCGGCACTGAGAAACCAAAACTGCTACGCATTCCTTCTACAAAGTCATATCTTAAGACCCCATCCTTACAGGAGAGTGTCGGCTTGCCTTCCTGCTGTAACCAAAGCACAGTCCTTCCTCTTACACTGCAGGGTTTTAGAAGAAGCTAAGCCCGATAGCCTAGCAAGAGCGCTCCTTGCGGGAGGCCGTTGGCTACACGCAGAACTCCGTGCCAAATAAACTTTATTCATGAAAGGGACCAGTGTTTAGCAAGAGTGTATACTTACTTGGTAGAAATCACAAGGAGGTAGGCTGCGTGTTCGCTGGAAACGGGGCCTAATGGCACAAGCCTTGCTTTCTCATTTTGAGTGCTCCATTCATGCTGCCTTGAAGCTACCTAAATAACAGTTTTAGGACGGCTCTCTAGTCACTGAAGGCAGGGCTCTGGGAAAGGAAGGAGTCTTCTCTACATCAAAAGGATGATTTCAAAACCTGGGTGGGAGCTCCTCCTGATACGCTCTAGACCTAAAAGGAAACTTAACGTGAGTCTTTTCCTCAAGGTAAAGCCTTGAATAGCCCTGCCGAAGTGGAAGCTTGGAGCAGAGTCCTTGAGGCATTAGCTTTAGGTCTGCTTTCTTTAACGTTAGTAAGCTTTTCAGGAAACGGAGGACCTCTCCTGGGCACCCTATTCCCTGCTCGAACACCGAGCACCGGCAGGCTCCACTAGGCTGCTAAGAAACTTCCAGGCCCGGAAAACTTTCCCAGTCACTCTGTGTATGCTGAGTGTAGGGCAACACACTGCACTCTTCCCTGGGAGAGCTAGATTTCCTCAGCACTCCAACAGCTCCAGGAACTGTGTTCTCTCACGTCCTACATGTCATGCACATCTGCCTCATTGCCCTAGGCTGAGCGGCACTGAGAAACCAAAACTGCTTCGCATTCCTTCTACAAAGTCATACCTTAAGACCCCATCCTTACAGGAGAGTGTCGGCTTGCCTTCCTGCTGTAACCAAAGCACAGTTCTTCCTCTTACACTGCAGGGTTTTAGAAGAAACTAAGCCCGAGAGCCTAGCAAGAGCGCTCCTTGGGGGAGGCGGTTGGCTACATGCAGAACTCAGTGCCAAATAAACTTTATTCAAGGAAGGGACCAGTGTGTAGCAAGAGTGTATACTTACTTGGTAGAAATCACAAGGAGGTAGGCTGCGTTTTCGCTGGAAACGGGGGCCTTATGGCACAAGCCTTGCTTTCCCATTTTGAGTGCTCCATTCATGCTGCCTTGAAGCTACCTAAATCACAGTTTAGGACGGGTCTCTAGTCACTGCAGGCAGGGCTCTGGGAAAGGAACGAGTGTTCTCTACGTCAACAGGGTGCTTTCATAGCCTGGGTGGGAGCTCCTCCTGATACACTCTAGAGCTAAAAGGAAACTTGACGTGAGTCCTTTCCTCAAGGTAAAGCCTTGAATAGCCCTGCCGAAGTGGAAGCTTGGAGCAGAGTCCTTGAGGCATTAGCTTTAGGTCTGCTTTCTTTAACGTTAGTAAGCTTTTCAGGAAACGGAGGACCTCGCCTGGGCACCCTATTCCCTGCACGAATACCGAGCACCGGCAGGCTCCACTAGGCTGCTAAGAAACTTCCAGGCCCGGAAAACTTTCCCAGTCACTCTGTGTATGCTGAGTGTAGGGCAACACACTGCACTCTTCCCTGGGAGAGCTAGATTTCCTCAGCACTCCAACAGATCCAGGAACTGCGTTCTCTCACGTCCTACATGTCATGCACATCTGCCTCATTGCCCTAGGCTGAGCGGCACTGAGAAACCAAAACTGCTACGCATTCCTTCTACAAAGTCATATCTTAAGACCCCATCCTTACAGGAGAGTGTCGGCTTGCCTTCCTGCTGTAACCAAAGCACAGTCCTTCCTCTTACACTGCAGGGTTTTAGAAGAAGCTAAGCCCGATAGCCTAGCAAGAGCGCTCCTTGCGGGAGGCCGTTGGCTACACGCAGAACTCCGTGCCAAATAAACTTTATTCATGAAAGGGACCAGTGTTTAGCAAGAGTGTATACTTACTTGGTAGAAATCACAAGGAGGTAGGCTGCGTGTTCGCTGGAAACGGGGCCTAATGGCACAAGCCTTGCTTTCTCATTTTGAGTGCTCCATTCATGCTGCCTTGAAGCTACCTAAATAACAGTTTTAGGACGGCTCTCTAGTCACTGAAGGCAGGGCTCTGGGAAAGGAAGGAGTCTTCTCTACATCAAAAGGATGATTTCAAAACCTGGGTGGGAGCTCCTCCTGATACGCTCTAGACCTAAAAGGAAACTTAACGTGAGTCTTTTCCTCAAGGTAAAGCCTTGAATAGCCCTGCCGAAGTGGAAGCTTGGAGCAGAGTCCTTGAGGCATTAGCTTTAGGTCTGCTTTCTTTAACGTTAGTAAGCTTTTCAGGAAACGGAGGACCTCTCCTGGGCACCCTATTCCCTGCTCGAACACCGAGCACCGGCAGGCTCCACTAGGCTGCTAAGAAACTTCCAGGCCCGGAAAACTTTCCCAGTCACTCTGTGTATGCTGAGTGTAGGGCAACACACTGCACTCTTCCCTGGGAGAGCTAGATTTCCTCAGCACTCCAACAGCTCCAGGAACTGTGTTCTCTCACGTCCTACATGTCATGCACATCTGCCTCATTGCCCTAGGCTGAGCGGCACTGAGAAACCAAAACTGCTTCGCATTCCTTCTACAAAGTCATACCTTAAGACCCCATCCTTACAGGAGAGTGTCGGCTTGCCTTCCTGCTGTAACCAAAGCACAGTTCTTCCTCTTACACTGCAGGGTTTTAGAAGAAACTAAGCCCGAGAGCCTAGCAAGAGCGCTCCTTGGGGGAGGCGGTTGGCTACATGCAGAACTCAGTGCCAAATAAACTTTATTCAAGGAAGGGACCAGTGTGTAGCAAGAGTGTATACTTACTTGGTAGAAATCACAAGGAGGTAGGCTGCGTTTTCGCTGGAAACGGGGGCCTTATGGCACAAGCCTTGCTTTCCCATTTTGAGTGCTCCATTCATGCTGCCTTGAAGCTACCTAAATCACAGTTTAGGACGGGTCTCTAGTCACTGCAGGCAGGGCTCTGGGAAAGGAACGAGTGTTCTCTACGTCAACAGGGTGCTTTCATAGCCTGGGTGGGAGCTCCTCCTGATACACTCTAGAGCTAAAAGGAAACTTGACGTGAGTCCTTTCCTCAAGGTAAAGCCTTGAATAGCCCTGCCGAAGTGGAAGCTTGGAGCAGAGTCCTTGAGGCATTAGCTTTAGGTCTGCTTTCTTTAACGTTAGTAAGCTTTTCAGGAAACGGAGGACCTCGCCTGGGCACCCTATTCCCTGCACGAATACCGAGCACCGGCAGGCTCCACTAGGCTGCTAAGAAACTTCCAGGCCCGGAAAACTTTCCCAGTCACTCTGTGTATGCTGAGTGTAGGGCAACACACTGCACTCTTCCCTGGGAGAGCTAGATTTCCTCAGCACTCCAACAGATCCAGGAACTGCGTTCTCTCACGTCCTACATGTCATGCACATCTGCCTCATTGCCCTAGGCTGAGCGGCACTGAGAAACCAAAACTGCTACGCATTCCTTCTACAAAGTCATATCTTAAGACCCCATCCTTACAGGAGAGTGTCGGCTTGCCTTCCTGCTGTAACCAAAGCACAGTCCTTCCTCTTACACTGCAGGGTTTTAGAAGAAGCTAAGCCCGATAGCCTAGCAAGAGCGCTCCTTGCGGGAGGCCGTTGGCTACACGCAGAACTCCGTGCCAAATAAACTTTATTCATGAAAGGGACCAGTGTTTAGCAAGAGTGTATACTTACTTGGTAGAAATCACAAGGAGGTAGGCTGCGTGTTCGCTGGAAACGGGGCCTAATGGCACAAGCCTTGCTTTCTCATTTTGAGTGCTCCATTCATGCTGCCTTGAAGCTACCTAAATAACAGTTTTAGGACGGCTCTCTAGTCACTGAAGGCAGGGCTCTGGGAAAGGAAGGAGTCTTCTCTACATCAAAAGGATGATTTCAAAACCTGGGTGGGAGCTCCTCCTGATACGCTCTAGACCTAAAAGGAAACTTAACGTGAGTCTTTTCCTCAAGGTAAAGCCTTGAATAGCCCTGCCGAAGTGGAAGCTTGGAGCAGAGTCCTTGAGGCATTAGCTTTAGGTCTGCTTTCTTTAACGTTAGTAAGCTTTTCAGGAAACGGAGGACCTCTCCTGGGCACCCTATTCCCTGCTCGAACACCGAGCACCGGCAGGCTCCACTAGGCTGCTAAGAAACTTCCAGGCCCGGAAAACTTTCCCAGTCACTCTGTGTATGCTGAGTGTAGGGCAACACACTGCACTCTTCCCTGGGAGAGCTAGATTTCCTCAGCACTCCAACAGCTCCAGGAACTGTGTTCTCTCACGTCCTACATGTCATGCACATCTGCCTCATTGCCCTAGGCTGAGCGGCACTGAGAAACCAAAACTGCTTCGCATTCCTTCTACAAAGTCATACCTTAAGACCCCATCCTTACAGGAGAGTGTCGGCTTGCCTTCCTGCTGTAACCAAAGCACAGTTCTTCCTCTTACACTGCAGGGTTTTAGAAGAAACTAAGCCCGAGAGCCTAGCAAGAGCGCTCCTTGGGGGAGGCGGTTGGCTACACGCAGAACTCAGTGCCAAATAAACTTTATTCAAGGAAGGGATCAGTGTGTAGCAAGAGTGTATACTTACTTGGTAGAAATCACAAGGAGGTAGGCTGCGTGTTCGCTGGAAACGGGGGCCTTATGGCACAAGCCTTGCTTTCCCATTTTGAGTGCTCCATTCATGCTGCCTTGAAGCTACCTAAATCACAGTTTAGGACGGGTCTCTAGTCACTGCAGGCAGGGCTCTGGGAAAGGAACGAGTGTTCTCTACATCAACAGGGTGCTTTCATAGCCTGGGTGGGAGCTCCTCCTGATAGTCTCTAGAGCTAAAAGGAAATTTGACGTGAGTCCTTTCCTCAAGGTAAAGCCTTGAATAGCCCTGCCGAAGTGGAAGCTAGGAGCAGAGTCCTTGAGGCATTAGCTTTAGGTCTGCTTTCTTTAACGTTAGTAAGCTTTTCAGGAAACCGAGGACCTCGCCTGGCCACCCTATTCCCTGCACGAGCACCGAGCACCGGCAGGCTCCACTAGGTTGCTAAGAAACTTCTAGGCCCGGAAAACTTTCCCAGTCACTCAGTGTATGTTGAGTGTAGGGCAACACACTGCACTCTTCCCTGGGAGAGCTAGATTTCCTCAGCACTCCAACAGCTCCAGGAACTGTGTTCTCTTACGTCCTACATGTCATGCAAATCTGCCTCATTGCCCTAGGCTGAGCGGCACTGAGAAACCAAAACTGCTTCGCTTTCCTTCCACAAAGTCATACATTAAGACCCCATCCTTACAGGAGAAAGTCGGCTTGCGTTCCTGCTGTAACCAAAGCACAGTTCTTCCTCTTACACTGCAGGGTTTTAAAAGAAGCTAAGCCCGATAGCCTAGCTAGAGCGCTCCTTGGGGGAGGCGGTTGGCTACACGCAGAACTCCGTGCCAAATAAACTTTATTCAAGGAAGGGACCAGTGTGTAGCAAGAGTGTATACTTGGTAGAAATCACAAGGAGGTAGGCTGCGTTTTCGCTGGAAACGGGGGCCTAATGGCACAAGCCTTGCTTTCTCATTTTGAGTGCTCCATTCATGCTGCCTTGAAGCTACCTAAATAACAGTTTTAGGACGGCTCTCTAGTCACTGCAGGCAGAGCTCTGGGAAAGGAACGAGTCTTCTCTACATCAACAGGATGATTTCAAAACCTGGGTGGGAGCTCCTCCTGATACGCTCTAGAGCTAAAAGGAAACTTGACGTGAGTCCTTTCCTCAAGGTAAAGCCTTGAATAGCCCTGCCGAAGTGGAAGCTTGGAGCAGAGTCCTTGAGGCATTAGCTTTAGGTCTGCTTTCTTTAACGTTAGTAAGCATTTCAGGAAACGGAGGATCTCGCCTGGGCACCCTATTCCCGGCACGAAAACCAAACCCGGCAGGCTCCACTAGGCTGCTAAGAAACTTCCATGCCCGGAATCCTTTCCCAGTCACTCTGTGTATGCTGAGTGTAGGGCAACACACTGCACTCTTCCCTGGGAGAGCTAGATTTCCTCAGCACTCCAACAGCTCCAGGAAATGTGTTCTCTCACGTCCTACATGTCATGCAAATCTGCCTCATTGCCCTAGGCTGAGCGGCACTGAGAAACCAAAACTGCTTCGCATTCCTTCCACAAAGTCATACATTAAGACCCCATCCTTACAGGAGAAAGTCGGCTTTCGTTCCTGCTGTAACCAAAGCACAGTTCTTCCTCTTACACATCAGGGTTTTAGAAGAAGCTAAGCCCGATAGCCTAGCTAGAGCGCTCCTTGGGGGAGGCGGTTGGCTACACGCAGAACTCCGTGCCAAATAAACTTTATTCAAGGAAGGGACCAGTGTGTAGCACGAGTGTATACTTACTTGGTAGAAATCACAAGGAGGTAGGCTGCGTGTTCGCTGGAAACGGGGGCCTTATGGCACAAGCCTTGCTTTCCCATTTTGAGTGCTCCATTCATGCTGCCTTGAAGCTCCCTAAATCACAGTTTAGGACGGGTCTCTAGTCACTGCAGACAGGGCTCTGGGAAAGGAACGAGGGTTCTCTACATCAACAGGGTGCTTTCATAGCCTGGGTGGGAGCTCCTCCTGATACACTCTAGAGCTAAAAGGAAACTTGACGTGAGTCCTTTCCTCAAGGTAAAGCCTTGAATAGCCCTGCCGAAGTGGAAGCTTGGAGCAGAGTCCTTGAGGCATTAGCTTTAGGTCTGCTTTCTTTAACGTTAGTAAGCTTTTCAGGAAACGGAGGACCTCGCCTGGGCACCCTATTCCCTGCACGAATACCGAGCACCGGCAGGCTCCACTAGGCTGCTAAGAAACTTCCAGGCCCGGAAAACTTTCCCAGTCACTCTCTGTATGCTGAGTGTAGGGCAACACACTGCACTCTTCCCTGGGAGAGCTAGATTTCCTCAGCACTCCAACAGCTTCAGGAACTGTGTTCTCTCACGTCCTACATGTCATGCAAATCTGCCTCATTGCCCTAGGCTGAGCGGCACTGAGAAACCAAAAGTGCTTCGCATTCCTTCTACAAAGTCATACCTTAAGACCCCATCCTTACAGGAGAAAGTCGGCTTTCGTTCCTGCTGTAACCAAAGCACAGTTCTTCCTCTTACACTGCAGGGTTTTAGAAGAAGCTAAGCCCGAGAGCCTAGCAAGAGCGCTCCTTGGGGGAGGCGGTTGGCTACACGCAGAACTCCGTGCCAAATAAACTTTATCCAAGGAAGGGACCAGTGTGTAGCTAGAGCGTATACTTACTTGGTAGAAATCACAAGGAGGTAGGCTGCGTGTTCGCTGGAAACGGGGGCCTTATGGCACAAGCCTTGCTTTCCCATTTTGAGTGCTCCATTCATGCTGCCTTGAAGCTCCCTAAATCACAGTTTAGGACGGGTCTCTAGTCACTGCAGACAGGGCTCTGGGAAAGGAACGAGTGTTCTCTACATCAACAGGGTGCTTTCATAGCCTGGGTGGGAGCTCCTCCTGATACACTCTAGAGCTAAAAGGAAACTTGACGTGAGTCCTTTCCTCAAGGTAAAGCCTTGAATAGCCCTGCCGAAGTGGAAGCTTGGAGCAGAGTCCTTGAGGCATTAGCTTTAGGTCTGCTTTCTTTAACGTTAGTAAGCTTTTCAGGAAACGGAGGACCTCGCCTGGGCACCCTATTCCCGGCACGAAAACCGAGCTCCGGCAGGCTCCACTAGGCTGCTAAGAAACTTCCAGGCCCGGAATCCTTTCCCAGTCACTCTGTGTATGCTGAGTGTAGGGCAACACACTGCACTCTTCCCTGGGAGAGCTAGATTTCCTCAGCACTCCAACAGCTCCAGGAAATGTGTTCTCTCACGTCCTACATGTCATGCAAATCTGCCTCATTGCCCTAGGCTGAGCGGCACTGAGAAACCAAAACTGCTTCGCTTTCCTTCCACAAAGTCATACATTAAGACCCCATCCTTACAGGAGAAAGTCGGCTTGCGTTCCTGCTGTAACCAAAGCACAGTTCTTCCTCTTACACTGCAGGGTTTTAAAAGAAGCTAAGCCCGATAGCCTAGCTAGAGCGCTCCTTGGGGGAGGCGGTTGGCTACACGCAGAACTCCGTGCCAAATAAACTTTATTCAAGGAAGGGACCAGTGTGTAGCAAGAGTGTATACTTGGTAGAAATCACAAGGAGGTAGGCTGCGTTTTCGCTGGAAACGGGGGCCTAATGGCACAAGCCTTGCTTTCTCATTTTGAGTGCTCCATTCATGCTGCCTTGAAGCTACCTAAATAACAGTTTTAGGACGGCTCTCTAGTCACTGCAGGCAGAGCTCTGGGAAAGGAACGAGTCTTCTCTACATCAACAGGATGATTTCAAAACCTGGGTGGGAGCTCCTCCTGATACGCTCTAGAGGTAAAAGGAAACTTGACGTGAGTCCTTTCCTCAAGGTAAAGCCTTGAATAGCCCTGCCGAAGTGGAAGCTTGGAGCAGAGTCCTTGAGGCATTAGCTTTAGGTCTGCTTTCTTTAACGTTAGTAAGCATTTCAGGAAACGGAGGATCTCGCCTGGGCACCCTATTCTCGGCACGAAAACCGAACCCGGCAGGCTCCACTAGGCTGCTAAGAAACTTCCATGCCCGGAATCCTTTCCCAGTCACTCTGTGTATGCTGAGTGTAGGGCAACACACTGCACTCTTCCCTGGGAGAGCTAGATTTCCTCAGCACTCCAGCAGCTCCAGGAAATGTGTTCTCTCACGTCCTACATGTCATGCAAATCTGCCTCATTGCCCTAGGCTGAGCGGCACTGAGAAACCAAAACTGCTTCGCATTCCTTCCACAAAGTCATACATTAAGACCCCATCCTTACAGGAGAAAGTCGGCTTTCGTTCCTGCTGTAACCAAAGCACAGTTCTTCCTCTTACACATCAGGGTTTTAGAAGAAGCTAAGCCCGATAGCCTAGCTAGAGCGCTCCTTGGGGGAGGCGGTTGGCTACACGCAGAACTCCGTGCCAAATAAACTTTATACAAGGAAGGGAGCAGTGTGTAGCACGAGTGTATACTTACTTGGTAGAAATCACAAGGAGGTAGGCTGCGTGTTCGCTGGAAACGGGGGCCTTATGGCACAAGCCTTGCTTTCCCATTTTGAGTGCTCCATTCATGCTGCCTTGAAGCTCCCTAAATCACAGTTTAGGACGGGTCTCTAGTCACTGCAGACAGGGCTCTGGGAAAGGAACGAGTGTTCTCTACATCAACAGGGTGCTTTCATAGCCTGGGTGGGAGCTCCTCCTGATACACTCTAGAGCTAAAAGGTAACTTGACGTGAGTCCTTTCCTCAAGGTAAAGCCTTGAATAGCCCTGCCGAAGTGGAAGCTTGGAGCAGAGTCCTTGAGGCATTAGCTTTAGGTCTGCTTTCTTTAACGTTAGTAAGCTTTTCAGGAAACGGAGGACCTCGCCTGGGCACCCTATTCCCTGCACGAATACCGAGCACCGGCAGGCTCCACTAGGCTGCTAAGAAACTTCCAGGCCCGGAAAACTTTCCCAGTCACTCTCTGTATGCTGAGTGTAGGGCAACACACTGCACTCTTCCCTGGGAGAGCTAGATTTCCTCAGCACTCCAACAGCTCCAGGAACTGTGTTCTCTCACGTCCTACATGTCATGCAAATCTGCCTCATTGCCCTAGGCTGAGCGGCACTGAGAAACCAAAACTGCTTCGCATTCCTTCTACAAAGTCATACCTTACGACCCCATCCTTACAGGAGAAAGTCGGCTTTCGTTCCTGCTGTAACCAAAGCACAGTTCTTCCTCTTACACTGCAGGGTTTTAGAAGAAGCTAAGCCCGAGAGCCTAGCAAGAGCGCTCCTTGGGGGAGGCGGTTGGCTACACGCAGAACTCCGTGCCAAATAAACTTTATCCAAGGAAGGGACCAGTGTGTAGCTAGAGCGTATACTTACTTGGTAGAAATCACAAGGAGGTAGGCTGCGTGTTCGCTGGAAACGGGGGCCTTATGGCACAAGCCTTGCTTTCCCATTTTGAGTGCTCCATTCATGCTGCCTTGAAGCTCCCTAAATCACAGTTTAGGACGGGTCTCTAGTCACTGCAGACAGGGCTCTGGGAAAGGAACGAGTGTTCTCTACATCAACAGGGTGCTTTCATAGCCTGGGTGGGAGCTCCTCCTGATACACTCTAGAGCTAAAAGGAAACTTGACGTGAGTCCTTTCCTCAAGGTAAAGCCTTGAATAGCCCTGCCGAAGTGGAAGCTTGGAGCAGAGTCCTTGAGGCATTAGCTTTAGGTCTGCTTTCTTTAAAGTTAGTAAGCATTTCAGGAAACGGAGGATCTCGCCTGGGCACCCTATTCCCGGCACGAAAACCGAGCTCCGGCAGGCTCCACTAGGCTGCTAAGAAACTTCCAGGCCCGGAATCCTTTCCCAGTCACTCTGTATATGCTGAGTGTAGGGCAACACACTGCACTCTTCCCTGGGAGAGCTAGATTTCCTCAGCACTCCAACAGCTTCAGGAACTGTGTTCTCTCACGTCCTACATGTCATGCAAATCTGCCTCATTGCCCTAGGCTGAGCGGCACTGAGAAACCAAAACTGCTTCGCATTCCTTCTACAAAGTCATACCTTAAGACCCCATCCTTACAGGAGAAAGTCGGCTTTCGTTCCTGCTGTAACCAAAGCACAGTTCTTCCTCTTACACTGCAGGGTTTTAGAAGAAGCTAAGCCCGAGAGCCTAGCAAGAGCGCTCCTTGGGGGAGGCGGTTGGCTACACGCAGAACTCCGTGCCAAATAAACTTTATCCAAGGAAGGGACCAGTGTGTAGCTAGAGCGTATACTTACTTGGTAGAAATCACAAGGAGGTAGGCTGCGTGTTCGCTGGAAACGGGGGCCTTATGGCACAAGCCTTGCTTTCCCATTTTGAGTGCTCCATTCATGCTGCCTTGAAGCTCCCTAAATCACAGTTTAGGACGGGTCTCTAGTCACTGCAGGCAGGGCTCTGGGAAAGGAACGAGTGTTCTCTACATCAACAGGGTGCTTTCATAGCCTGGGTGGGAGCTCCTCCTGATACACTCTAGAGCTAAAAGGAAACTTGACGTGAGTCCTTTCCTCAAGGTAAAGCCTTGAATAGCCCTGCCGAAGTGGAAGCTTGGAGCAGAGTCCTTGAGGCATTAGCTTTAGGTCTGCTTTCTTTAAAGTTAGTAAGCATTTCAGGAAACGGAGGATCTCGCCTGGGCACCCTATTCCCGGCACGAAAACCGAGCTCCGGCAGGCTCCACTAGGCTGCTAAGAAACTTCCAGGCCCGGAATCCTTTCCCAGTCACTCTGTGTATGCTGAGTGTAGGGCAACACACTGCACTCTTCCCTGGGAGAGCTAGATTTCCTCAGCACTCCAACAGCTCCAGGAAATGTGTTCTCTCACGTCCTACATGTCATGCAAATCTGCCTCATTGCCCTAGGCTGAGCGGCACTGAGAAACCAAAACTGCTTCGCTTTCCTTCCACAAAGTCATACATTAAGACCCCATCCTTACAGGAGAAAGTCGGCTTGCGTTCCTGCTGTAACCAAAGCACAGTTCTTCCTCTTACACTGCAGGGTTTTAAAAGAAGCTAAGCCCGATAGCCTAGCTAGAGCGCTCCTTGGGGGAGGCGGTTGGCTACACGCAGAACTCCGTGCCAAATAAACTTTATTCAAGGAAGGGACCAGTGTGTAGCAAGAGTGTATACTTGGTAGAAATCACAAGGAGGTAGGCTGCGTTTTCGCAGGAAACGGGGGCCTAATGGCACAAGCCTTGCTTTCTCATTTTGAGTGCTCCATTCATGCTGCCTTGAAGCTACCTAAATAACAGTTTTAGGACGGCTCTCTAGTCACTGCAGGCAGAGCTCTGGGAAAGGAACGAGTCTTCTCTACATCAACAGGATGATTTCAAAACCTGGGTGGGAGCTCCTCCTGATACGCTCTAGAGCTAAAAGGAAACTTGACGTGAGTCCTTTCCTCAAGGTAAAGCCTTGAATAGCCCTGCCGAAGTGGAAGCTTGGAGCAGAGTCCTTGAGGCATTAGCTTTAGGTCTGCTTTCTTTAACGTTAGTAAGCATTTCAGGAAACGGAGGATCTCGCCTGGGCACCCTATTCTCGGCACGAAAACCGAACCCGGCAGGCTCCACTAGGCTGCTAAGAAACTTCCAGGCCCGGAATCCTTTCCCAGTCACTCTGTGTATGCTGAGTGTAGGGCAACACACTGCACTCTTCCCTGGGAGAGCTAGATTTCCTCAGCACTCCAGCAGCTCCAGGAAATGTGTTCTCTCACGTCCTACATGTCATGCAAATCTGCCTCATTGCCCTAGGCTGAGCGGCACTGAGAAACCAAAACTGCTTCGCATTCCTTCCACAAAGTCATACATTAAGACCCCATCCTTACAGGAGAAAGTCGGCTTTCGTTCCTGCTGTAACCAAAGCACAGTTCTTCCTCTTACACATCAGGGTTTTAGAAGAAGCTAAGCCCGATAGCCTAGCTAGAGCGCTCCTTGGGGGAGGCGGTTGGCTACACGCAGAACTCCGTGCCAAATAAACTTTATTCAAGGAAGGGAGCAGTGTGTAGCACGAGTGTATACTTACTTGGTAGAAATCACAAGGAGGTAGGCTGCGTGTTCGCTGGAAACGGGGGCCTTATGGCACAAGCCTTGCTTTCCCATTTTGAGTGCTCCATTCATGCTGCCTTGAAGCTCCCTAAATCACAGTTTAGGACGGGTCTCTAGTCACTGCAGACAGGGCTCTGGGAAAGGAACGAGTGTTCTCTACATCAACAGGGTGCTTTCATAGCCTGGGTGGGAGCTCCTCCTGATACACTCTAGAGCTAAAAGGTAACTTGACGTGAGTCCTTTCCTCAAGGTAAAGCCTTGAATAGCCCTGCCGAAGTGGAAGCTTGGAGCAGAGTCCTTGAGGCATTAGCTTTAGGTCTGCTTTCTTTAACGTTAGTAAGCTTTTCAGGAAACGGAGGACCTCGCCTGGGCACCCTATTCCCTGCACGAATACCGAGCACCGGCAGGCTCCACTAGGCTGCTAAGAAACTTCCAGGCCCGGAAAACTTTCCCAGTCACTCTCTGTATGCTGAGTGTAGGGCAACACACTGCACTCTTCCCTGGGAGAGCTAGATTTCCTCAGCACTCCAACAGCTCCAGGAACTGTGTTCTCTCACGTCCTACATGTCATGCAAATCTGCCTCATTGCCCTAGGCTGAGCGGCACTGAGAAACCAAAACTGCTTCGCATTCCTTCTACAAAGTCATACCTTACGACCCCATCCTTACAGGAGAAAGTCGGCTTTCGTTCCTGCTGTAACCAAAGCACAGTTCTTCCTCTTACACTGCAGGGTTTTAGAAGAAGCTAAGCCCGAGAGCCTAGCAAGAGCGCTCCTTGGGGGAGGCGGTTGGCTACACGCAGAACTCCGTGCCAAATAAACTTTATCCAAGGAAGGGACCAGTGTGTAGCTAGAGCGTATACTTACTTGGTAGAAATCACAAGGAGGTAGGCTGCGTGTTCGCTGGAAACGGGGGCCTTATGGCACAAGCCTTGCTTTCCCATTTTGAGTGCTCCATTCATGCTGCCTTGAAGCTCCCTAAATCACAGTTTAGGACGGGTCTCTAGTCACTGCAGACAGGGCTCTGGGAAAGGAACGAGTGTTCTCTACATCAACAGGGTGCTTTCATAGCCTGGGTGGGAGCTCCTCCTGATACACTCTAGAGCTAAAAGGAAACTTGACGTGAGTCCTTTCCTCAAGGTAAAGCCTTGAATAGCCCTGCCGAAGTGGAAGCTTGGAGCAGAGTCCTTGAGGCATTAGCTTTAGGTCTGCTTTCTTTAAAGTTAGTAAGCATTTCAGGAAACGGAGGATCTCGCCTGGGCACCCTATTCCCGGCACGAAAACCGAGCTCCGGCAGGCTCCACTAGGCTGCTAAGAAACTTCCAGGCCCGGAATCCTTTCCCAGTCACTCTGTATATGCTGAGTGTAGGGCAACACACTGCACTCTTCCCTGGGAGAGCTAGATTTCCTCAGCACTCCAACAGCTCCAGGAACTGTGTTCTCTCACGTCCTACATGTCATGCAAATCTGCCTCATTGCCCTAGGCTGAGCGGCACTGAGAAACCAAAACTGCTTCGCTTTCCTTCCACAAAGTCATACATTAAGACCCCATGCTTACAGGAGAAAGTCGGCTTGCGTTCCTGCTGTAACCAAAGCACAGTTCTTCCTCTTACACTGCAGGGTTTTAAAAGAAGCTAAGCCCGATAGCCTAGCTAGAGCGCTCCTTGGGGGAGGCGGTTGGCTACACGCAGAACTCCGTGCCAAATAAACTTTATTCAAGGAAGGGACCAGTGTGTAGCAAGCGTGTATACTTGGTAGAAATCACAAGGAGGTAGGCTGCGTTTTCGCTGGAAACGGGGGCCTAATGGCACAAGCCTTGCTTTCTCATTTTGAGTGCTCCATTCATGCTGCCTTGAAGCTACCTAAATAACAGTTTTAGGACGGCTCTCTAGTCACTGCAGGCAGAGCTCTGGGAAAGGAACGAGTCTTCTCTACATCAACAGGATGATTTCAAAACCTGGGTGGGAGCTCCTCCTGATACGCTCTAGAGCTAAAAGGAAACTTGACGTGAGTCCTTTCCTCAAGGTAAAGCCTTGAATAGCCCTGCCGAAGTGGAAGCTTGGAGCAGAGTCCTTGAGGCATTAGCTTTAGGTCTGCTTTCTTTAACGTTAGTAAGCATTTCAGGAAACGGAGGACCTCACCTGGGCACCCTATACCCTGCACGAACACCGAGCACCGGCAGGATCCACTAGGCTGCTAAGAAACTTCCAGGCCCGGAAACCTTTCCCAGTCACTCAGTGTATGCTGAGTGTAGGGCAACACACTGCACTCTTCCCTGGGAGAGCTAGATTTCGTCAGCACTCCAACAGCTCCAGGAAATGTGTTCTCTCACGTCCTACATGTCATGCAAATCTGCCTCATTGCCCTAGGCTGAGCGGCACTGAGAAACCAAAACTGCTTCGCATTCCTTCCACAAAGTCATACATTAAGACCCCATCCTTACAGGAGAAAGTCGGCTTGCGTTCCTGCTGTAACCAAAGCACAGTTCTTCCTCTTACACTGCAGGGTTTTAGAAGAAGCTAAGCCGGATAGCCTAGCTAGAGCGCTCCTTGGGAGAGGCGGTTGGCTACACGCAGAACTCCGTGCCAAATAAACTTTATTCAAGGAAGGGACCAGTGTGTAGCAAGAGTGTATACTTGGTAGAAATCACAACGAGGTAGGTTGCGTGTTCGCTGGAAACGGGGGCCTAATGGCACAAGCCTTGCTTTCTCATTTTGAGTGCTCCATTCATGCTGCCTTGAAGCTACCTAAATAACAGTTTTAGGACGGGTCTCTAGTCACTGCAGGCAGAGCTCTGGGAAAGGAACGAGTCTTCTCTACATCAACAGGATGATTTCAAAACCTGGGTGGGAGCTCCTCCTGATACGCTCTAGAGCTAAAAGGAAACTTGACGTGAGTCCTTTCCTCAAGGTAAAGCCTTGAATAGCCCTGCCGAAGTGGAAGCTTGGAGCAGAGTCCTTGAGGCATTAGCTTTAGGTCTGCTTTCTTTAACGTTAGTAAGCTTTTCAGGAAACGGAGGACCTCGGCTGGGCACCCTATTCCCTGCACGAACACCGAGCACCGGCAGGCTCCACTAGGCTGCTAAGAAACTTCCAGGCCCGGAAACCTTTCCCAGTCACTCAGTGTATGCTGAGTGTAGGGCAACACACTGCACTCTTCCCTGGGAGAATTAGATTTCCTCAGCACTCCAACAGCTCCAGGAACTGTGTTCTCTCACGTCCTACATGTCATGCAAATCTGCCTCATTGCCCTAGGCTGAGCGGCACTGAGAAACCAAAACTGCTTCGCATTCCTTCTACAAAGTCATACCTTAAGACCCCATCCTTACAGGAGAAAGTCGGCTTGCGTTCCTGCTGTAACCAAAGCTCAGTCCTTCCTCTTACACTGCAGGGTTTTAGAAGAAGCTAAGCCCGATAGCCTAGCAAGAGCGCTCCTTGGGGGAGGCGGTTGGCTACACGCAGAACTCCGTGCCAAATAAACTCTATTCAAGGAAGGGACCATTGTTTAGCAAGAGTGTATACTTACTTGGTAGAAATCACAAGGAGGTAGGCTGCGTGTTCGCTGGAAACGGGGGCCTAATGGCACAAGCCTTGCTTTCTCATTTTGAGTGCTCCATTCATGCTGCCTTGAAGCTACCTAAATAACAGTTTTAGGACGGGTCTCTAGTCACTGCAGGCAGAGCTCTGGGAAAGGAACGAGTCTTCTCTACATCAACAGGATGATTTCAAAACCTGGGTGGGAGCTCCTCCTGATACGCTCTAGAGCTAAAAGGAAACTTGACGTGAGTCCTTTCCTCAAGGTAAAGCCTTGAATAGCCCTGCCGAAGTGGAAGCTTGGAGCAGAGTCCTTGAGGCATTAGCTTTAGGTCTGCTTTCTTTAACGTTAGTAAGCTTTTCAGGAAACGGAGGACCTCGGCTGGGCACCCTATTCCCTGCACGAACACCGAGCACCGGCAGGCTCCACTAGGCTGCTAAGAAACTTCCAGGCCCGGAAACCTTTCCCAGTCACTCAGTGTATGCTGAGTGTAGGGCAACACACTGCACTCTTCCCTGGGAGAATTAGATTTCCTCAGCATTCCAAGAGCTCCAGGAACTGTGTTCTCTCACGTCCTACATGTCATGCAAATCTGCCTCATTGCCCTAGGCTGAGCGGCACTGAGAAACCAAAACTGCTTCGCATTCCTTCTACAAAGTCATACCTTAAGACCCCATCCTTACAGGAGAGTGTCGGCTTGCCTTCCTGCTGTAACCAAAGCACAGTTCTTCCTCTTACACTGCAGGGTTTTAGAAGAAACTAAGCCCGAGAGCCTAGCAAGAGCGCTCCTTGGGGGAGGCGGTTGGCTACACGCAGAACTCAGTGCCAAATAAACTTTATTCAAGGAAGGGACCAGTGTGTAGCAAGAGTGTATACTTACTTGGTAGAAATCACAAGGAAGTAGGCTGCGTTTTCGCTGGAAACGGGGGCCTTATGGCACAAGCCTTGCTTTCCCATTTTGAGTGCTCCATTCATGCTGCCTTGAAGCTACCTAAATCACAGTTTAGGACGGGTCTCTAGTCACTGCAGGCAGGGCTCTGGGAAAGGAACGAGTGTTCTCTACATCAACAGGGTGCTTTCATAGCCTGGGTGGGAGCTCCTCCTGATACACTCTAGAGCTAAAAGGAAACTTGACGTGAGTCCTTTCCTCAAGGTAAAGCCTTGAATAGCCCTGCCGAAGTGGAAGCTTGGAGCAGAGTCCTTGAGGCATTAGCTTTAAGTCTGCTTTCTTTAACGTTAGTAAGCTTTTCAGGAAACCGAGGACCTCGCCTGGGCACCCTATTCCCTGCACGAATACCGAGCACCGGCAGGCTCCACTAGGCTGCTAAGAAACTTCCAGGCCCGGAAACCTTTCCCAGTCACTCAGTGTATGCTGAGTGTAGGGCAACACATTGCACTCTTCCCTGGGAAAATTAGATTTCCTCAGCATTCCAAGAGCTCCAGGAACTGTATTCTCTCACGTCCTACATGTCATGCAAATCTGCCTCATTGCCCTAGGCTGAGCGGCACTGAGAAACCAAAACTGCTTCGTATTCCTTCTACAAAGTCATACCTTAAGACCCCATCCTTACAGGAGAGTGTCGGCTTGCCTTCCTGCTGTTACCAAAGCACAGTTCTTCCTCTTACACTGCAGGGTTTTAGAAGAAACTAAGCTCGAGAGCCTAGCAAGAGCGCTCCTTGGGGGAGGCGGTTGGCTACACGCAGAACTCAGTGCCAAATAAACTTTATTCAAGGAAGGGACCAGTGTGTAGCAAGAGTGTATACTTGGTAGAAATCACAAGGAGGTAGGCTGCGTGTTCGCTGGAAACGGGGGCCTAATGGCACAAGCCTTGCTTTCTCATTTTGAGTGCTCCATTCATGCTGCCTTGAAGCTACCTAAATAACAGTTTTAGGACGGCTCACTAGTCACTGCAGGCAGGGCTCTGGGAAAGGAACGAGTCTTCTCTACATCAACAGGATGATTTCAAAACCTGGGTGGGAGCTCCTCCTGATATGCTCTAGAGCTAAAAGGAAACTTGACGTGAGTCCTTTCCTCAAGGTAAAGCCCTGAATAGCCCTGCCGAAGTGGAAGCTTGGAGCAGAGTCCTTGAGGCATTAGCTTTAGGTATGGTTTCTTTAACCTTAGTAAGCTTTTCAGGAAACGGAGGACCTCGCCTGGGCACCCTATTCCCTGCACGAACACCGAGCACCGGCAGGCTCCACTAGGCTGCTAAGAAACTTCCAGGCCCGGAAACCTTTCCCAGTCACTCAGTGTATGCTGAGTGTAGGGCAACACACTGCACTCTTCCCTGGGAGAATTAGATTTCCTCAGCACTCCAACAGCTCCAGGAACTGTGTTCTCTCACGTCCTACATGTCATGCAAATCTGCCTCATTGCCCTAGGCTGAGCGGCACTGAGAAACCAAAACTGCTTCGCATTCCTTCTACAAAGTCATACCTTAAGACCCCATCCTTACAGGAGAAAGTCGGCTTGCGTTCCTGCTGTAACCAAAGCTCAGTCCTTCCTCTTACACTGCAGGGTTTTAGAAGAAGCTAAGCCCGATAGCCTAGCAAGAGCGCTCCTTGGGGGAGGCGGTTGGCTACACGCAGAACTCCGTGCCAAATAAACTCTATTCAAGGAAGGGACCATTGTTTAGCAAGAGTGTATACTTACTTGGTAGAAATCACAAGGAGGTAGGCTGCGTGTTCGCTGGAAACGGGGGCCTAATGGCACAAGCCTTGCTTTCTCATTTTGAGTGCTCCATTCATGCTGCCTTGAAGCTACCTAAATAACAGTTTTAGGACGGGTCTCTAGTCACTGCAGGCAGAGCTCTGGGAAAGGAACGAGTCTTCTCTACATCAACAGGATGATTTCAAAACCTGGGTGGGAGCTCCTCCTGATACGCTCTAGAGCTAAAAGGAAACTTGACGTGAGTCCTTTCCTCAAGGTAAAGCCTTGAATAGCCCTGCCGAAGTGGAAGCTTGGAGCAGAGTCCTTGAGGCATTAGCTTTAAGTCTGCTTTCTTTAACGTTAGTAAGCTTTTCAGGAAACCGAGGACCTCGCCTGGGCACCCTATTCCCTGCACGAATACCAAGCACCGGCAGGCTCCACTAGGCTGCTAAGAAACTTCCAGGCCCGGAAACCTTTCCCAGTCACTCAGTGTATGCTGAGTGTAGGGCAACACACTGCACTCTTCCCTGGGAGAATTAGATTTCCTCAGCATTCCAAGAGCTCCAGGAACTGTGTTCTCTCACGTCCTACATGTCATGCAAATCTGCCTCATTGCCCTAGGCTGAGCGGCACTGAGAAACCAAAACTGCTTCGCATTCCTTCTCCAAAGTCATACCTTAAGACCCCATCCTTACAGGAGAGTGTCGGCTTGCCTTCCTGCTGTTACCAAAGCACAGTTCTTCCTCTTACACTGCAGGGTTTTAGAAGAAACTAAGCTCGAGAGCCTAGCAAGAGCGCTCCTTGGGGGAGGCGGTTGGCTACACGCAGAACTCAGTGCCAAATAAACTTTATTCAAGGAAGGGACCAGTGTGTAGCAAGAGTGTATACTTGGTAGAAATCACAAGGAGGTAGGCTGCGTGTTCGCTGGAAACGGGGGCCTAATGGCACAAGCCTTGCTTTCTCATTTTGAGTGCTCCATTCATGCTGCCTTGAAGCTACCTAAATAACAGTTTTAGGACGGCTCACTAGTCACTGCAGGCAGGGCTCTGGGAAAGGAACGAGTCTTCTCTACATCAACAGGATGATTTCAAAACCTGGGTGGGAGCTCCTCCTGATATGCTCTAGAGCTAAAAGGAAACTTGACGTGAGTCCTTTCCTCAAGGTAAAGCCCTGAATAGCCCTGCCGAAGTGGAAGCTTGGAGCAGAGTCCTTGAGGCATTAGCTTTAGGTATGGTTTCTTTAACCTTAGTAAGCTTTTCAGGAAACGGAGGACCTCGCCTGGGCACCCTATTCCCTGCACGAACACCGAGCACCGGCAGGCTCCACTAGGCTGCTAAGAAACTTCCAGGCCCGGAAACCTTTCCCAGTCACTCAGTGTATGCTGAGTGTAGGGCAACACACTGCACTCTTCCCTGGGAGAATTAGATTTCCTCAGCACTCCAACAGCTCCAGGAACTGTGTTCTCTCACGTCCTACATGTCATGCAAATCTGCCTCATTGCCCTAGGCTGAGCGGCACTGAGAAACCAAAACTGCTTCGCATTCCTTCTACAAAGTCATACCTTAAGACCCCATCCTTACAGGAGAAAGTCGGCTTGCGTTCCTGCTGTAACCAAAGCTCAGTCCTTCCTCTTACACTGCAGGGTTTTAGAAGAAGCTAAGCCCGATAGCCTAGCAAGAGCGCTCCTTGGGGGAGGCGGTTGGCTACACGCAGAACTCCGTGCCAAATAAACTCTATTCAAGGAAGGGACCATTGTTTAGCAAGAGTGTATACTTACTTGGTAGAAATCACAAGGAGGTAGGCTGCGTGTTCGCTGGAAACGGGGGCCTAATGGCACAAGCCTTGCTTTCTCATTTTGAGTGCTCCATTCATGCTGCCTTGAAGCTACCTAAAT
This sequence comes from Balaenoptera ricei, assembly GCF_028023285.1. NCBI lineage: Eukaryota > Metazoa > Chordata > Mammalia > Artiodactyla > Balaenopteridae > Balaenoptera > Balaenoptera ricei. Next base: position 46,996,950 of record NC_082655.1, on the reverse strand, counting down.
AACAGTTTTAGGACGGGTCTCTAGTCACTGCAGGCAGAGCTCTGGGAAAGGAACGAGTCTTCTCTACATCAACAGGATGATTTCAAAACCTGGGTGGGAGCTCCTCCTGATACGCTCTAGAGCTAAAAGGAAACTTGACGTGAGTCCTTTCCTCAAGGTAAAGCCTTGAATAGCCCTGCCGAAGTGGAAGCTTGGAGCAGAGTCCTTGAGGCATTAGCTTTAGGACTGCTTTCTTTAACGTTAGTAAGCTTTTCAGGAAACGGAGGACCTCGGCTGGGCACCCTATTCCCTGCACGAACACCGAGCACCGGCAGGCTCCACTAGGCTGCTAAGAAACTTCCAGGCCCGGAAACCTTTCCCAGTCACTCAGTGTATGCTGAGTGTAGGGCAACACACTGCACTCTTCCCTGGGAGAATTAGATTTCCTCAGCATTCCAAGAGCTCCAGGAACTGTGTTCTCTCACGTCCTACATGTCATGCAAATCTGCCTCATTGCCCTAGGCTGAGCAGCACTGAGAAACCAAAACTGCTTCGCATTCCTTCTACAAAGTCATACCTTAAGACCCCATCCTTACAGGAGAGTGTCGGCTTGCCTTCCTGCTGTAACCAAAGCACAGTTCTTCCTCTTACACTGCAGGGTTTTAGAAGAAACTAAGCCCGAGAGCCTAGCAAGAGCGCTCCTTGGGGGAGACGGTTGGCTACACGCAGAACTCAGTGCCAAATAAACTTTATTCAAGGAAGGGACCAGTGTGTAGCTAGAGAGTATACTTACTTGGTAGAAATCACAAGGAGGTAGGCTGCGTATTCGCTGGAAACGGGGGCCTTATGGCACAAGCCTTGCTTTCCCATTTTGAGTGCTCCATTCATGCTGCCTTGAAGCTACCTAAATCACAGTTTAGGACGGGTCTCTAGTCACTGCAGGCAGGGCTCTGGGAAAGGAACGAGTGTTCTCTACATCAACAGGGTGCTTTCAAAACCTGGGTGGGAGCTCCTCCTGATATGCTCTAGAGCTAAAAGGAAACTTGACGTGAGTCCTTTCCTCAAGGTAAAGCCTTGAATAGCCCTGCCGAAGTGGAAGCTTGGAGCAGAGTCCTTGAGGCATTAGCTTTAGGTCTGCTTTCTTTAACGTTAGTAAGCTTTTCAGGAAACGGAGGACCTCGCCTGGGCACCCTATTCCCTACACGAATACCGAGCTCCGGCAGGCTCCACTAGGCTGCTAAGAAACTTCCAGGCCCGGAATCCTTTCCCAGTCACTCTGTGTATGCTGAGTGTAGGGCAACACACTGCACTCTTCCCTGGGAGAGCTAGATTTCCTCAGCACTCCAGCAGCTCCAGGAAATGTGTTCTCTCAAGTCCTGCATGTCATGCAAATCTGCCTCATTGCCCTAGGCTGAGCGGCACTGAGAAACCAAAACCGCTTCGCATTCCTTCTACAAAGTCATACCTTAAGACCCCATCCTTACAGGAGAAAGTCGGCTTTCGTTCCTGCTGTAACCAAAGCACAGTTCTTCCTCTTACACTGCAGGGTTTAAAAGAAGCTAAGCCCGAGAGCCTAGCAAGAGCGCTCCTTGGGGGAGGCGGTTGGCTACACGCAGAACTCCGTGCCAAATAAACTTTATCCAAGGAAGGGACCAGTGTGTAGCTAGAGCGTATACTTACTTGGTAGAAATCACAAGGAGGTAGGCTGCGTGTACGCTGGAAACGGGGGCCTTATGGCACAAGCCTTGCTTTCCCATTTTGAGTGCTCCATTCATGCTGCCTTGAAGCTACCTAAATCACAGTTTAGGACGGGTCTCTAGTCACTGCAGGCAGGGCTCTGGGAAAGGAACGAGTGTTCTCTACATCAACAGGATGCTTTCATAGCCTGGGTGGGAGCTCCTCCTGATACGCTCTAGAGCTAAAAGGAAACTTGACGTGAGTCCTTTCCTCAAGGTAAAGCCCTGAATAGCCCTGCCGAAGTGGAAGCTTGGAGCAGAGTCCTTGAGGCATTAGCTTTAGGTATGGTTTCTTTAACCTTAGTAAGCTTTTCAGGAAACGGAGGACCTCGCCTGGGCACCCTATTCCCTGCACGAACACCGAGCACCGGCAGGCTCCACTAGGCTGCTAAGAAACTTCCAGGCCCGGAAACCTTTCCCAGTCACTCAGTGTATGCTGAGTGTAGGGCAACACACTGCACTCTTCCCTGGGAGAATTAGATTTCCTCAGCACTCCAACAGCTCCAGGAACTGTGTTCTCTCACGTCCTACATGTCATGCAAATCTGCCTCATTGCCCTAGGCTGAGCGGCACTGAGAAACCAAAACTGCTTCGCATTCCTTCTACAAAGTCATACCTTAAGACCCCATCCTTACAGGAGAAAGTCGGCTTGCGTTCCTGCTGTAACCAAAGCTCAGTCCTTCCTCTTACACTGCAGGGTTTTAGAAGAAGCTAAGCCCGATAGCCTAGCAAGAGCGCTCCTTGGGGGAGGCGGTTGGCTACACGCAGAACTCCGTGCCAAATAAACTCTATTCAAGGAAGGGACCATTGTTTAGCAAGAGTGTATACTTACTTGGTAGAAATCACAAGGAGGTAGGCTGCGTGTTCGCTGGAAACGGGGGCCTAATGGCACAAGCCTTGCTTTCTCATTTTGAGTGCTCCATTCATGCTGCCTTGAAGCTACCTAAATAACAGTTTTAGGACGGGTCTCTAGTCACTGCAGGCAGAGCTCTGGGAAAGGAACGAGTCTTCTCTACATCAACAGGATGATTTCAAAACCTGGGTGGGAGCTCCTCCTGATACGCTCTAGAGCTAAAAGGAAACTTGACGTGAGTCCTTTCCTCAAGGTAAAGCCTTGAATAGCCCTGCCGAAGTGGAAGCTTGGAGCAGAGTCCTTGAGGCATTAGCTTTAGGTCTGCTTTCTTTAACGTTAGTAAGCTTTTCAGGAAACGGAGGACCTCGGCTGGGCACCCTATTCCCTGCACGAACACCGAGCACCGGCAGGCTCCACTAGGCTGCTAAGAAACTTCCAGGCCCGGAAACCTTTCCCAGTCACTCTGTGTATGCTGAGTGTAGGGCAACACACTGCACTCTTCCCTGGGAGAATTAGATTTCCTCAGCATTCCAAGAGCTCCAGGAACTGTGTTCTCTCACGTCCTACATGTCATGCAAATCTGCCTCATTGCCCTAGGCTGAGCGGCACTGAGAAACCAAAACTGCTTCGCATTCCTTCTACAAAGTCATACCTTAAGACCCCATCCTTACAGGAGAGTGTCGGCTTGCCTTCCTGCTGTAACCAAAGCACAGTTCTTCCTCTTACACTGCAGGGTTTTAGAAGAAACTAAGCCCGAGAGCCTAGCAAGAGCGCTCCTTGGGGGAGGCGGTTGGCTACACGCAGAACTCAGTGCCAAATAAACTTTATTCAAGGAAGGGACCAGTGTGTAGCAAGAGTGTATACTTGGTAGAAATCACAAGGAGGTAGGCTGCGTGTTCGCTGGAAACGGGGGCCTAATGGCACAAGCCTTGCTTTCTCATTTTGAGTGCTCCATTCATGCTGCCTTGAAGCTACCTAAATAACAGTTTTAGGACGGCTCACTAGTCACTGCAGACAGGGCTCTGGGAAAGGAACGAGTGTTCTCTACATCAACAGGGTGCTTTCATAGCCTGGGTGGGAGCTCCTCCTGATACACTCTAGAGCTAAAAGGAAACTTGACGTGAGTCCTTTCCTCAAGGTAAAGCCTTGAATAGCCCTGCCGAAGTGGAAGCTTGGAGCAGAGTCCTTGAGGCATTAGCTTTAAGTCTGCTTTCTTTAACGTTAGTAAGCTTTTCAGGAAACCGAGGACCTCGCATGGGCACCCTATTCCCTGCACGAATACCGAGCACCGGCAGGCTCCACTAGGCTGCTAAGAAACTTCCAGGCCCAGAAACCTTTCCCAGTCACTCTGTGTATGCTGAGTGTAGGGCAACACACTGCACTCTTCCCTGGGAGAGCTAGATTTCCTCAGCACTCCAACAGCTCCAGGAACTGTGTTCTCTCATGTCCTACATGTCATACACATCTGCCTCATTGCCGTAGGCTGAGCGGCACTGAGAAACCAAAACTGCTTCGCATTCCTTCTACAAAGTCATACCTTAAGACCCCATCCTTACAGGAGAATGTCGGCTTGCGTTCCTGCTGTAACCAAAGCTCAGTCCTTCCTCTTACACTGCAGGGTTTTAGAAGAAGCTAAGCCCGATAGCCTAGCAAGAGCGCTCCTTGGGGGAGGCGGTTGGCTACACGCAGAACTCCGTGCCAAATAAACTCTATTCAAGGAAGGGACCAGTGTTTAGCAAGAGTGTATACTTACTTGGTAGAAATCACAAGGAGGTAGGCTGCGTGTTCGCTGGAAACGGGGGCCTAATGGCACAAGCCTTGCTTTCTCATTTTGAGTGCTCCATTCATGCTGCCTTGAAGCTACCTAAATAACAGTTTTAGGACGGGTCTCTAGTCACTGCAGGCAGAGCTCTGGGAAAGGAACGAGTCTTCTCTACATCAACAGGATGATTTCAAAACCTGGGTGGGAGCTCCTCCTGATACGCTCTAGAGCTAAAAGGAAACTTGACGTGAGTCCTTTCCTCAAGGTAAAGCCTTGAATAGCCCTGCCGAAGTGGAAGCTTGGAGCAGAGTCCTTGAGGCATTAGCTTTAGGTCTGCTTTCTTTAACGTTAGTAAGCTTTTCAGGAAACGGAGGACCTCGGCTGGGCACCCTATTCCCTGCACGAACACCGAGCACCGGCAGGCTCCACTAGGCTGCTAAGAAACTTCCAGGCCCGGAAACCTTTCCCAGTCACTCAGTGTATGCTGAGTGTAGGGCAACACACTGCACTCTTCCGTGGGAGAATTAGATTTCCTCAGCATTCCAAGAGCTCCAGGAACTGTGTTCTCTCACGTCCTACATGTCATGCAAATCTGCCTCATTGCCCTAGGCTGAGCGGCACTGAGAAACCAAAACCGCTTCGCATTCCTTCTACAAGGTCATACCTTAATACCCCATCCTTATAGGAGAAAGTCGGCTTTCCTTCCTGCTGTAACCAAAGCACAGTTATTCCTCTTACACTGCAGGGTTTTAGAAGAAACTAAGCCCGAGAGCCTAGCAAGAGCGCTCCTTGGGGGAGGCGGTTGGCTACACGCAGAACTCCGTGCCAAATAAACTTTATCCAAGGAAGGGACCAGTGTGTAGCTAGAGCGTATACTTACTTGGTAGAAATCACAAGGAGGTAGGCTGCGTTTTCGCTGGAAACGGGGGCCTTATGGCACAAGCCTTGCTTTCCCATTTTGAGTGCTCCATTCATCCTGCCTTGAAGCTACCTAAATCACAGTTTAGGATGGGTCTCTAGTCACTGCAGACAGGGCTCTGGGAAAGGAACGAGTGTTCTCTACATCAACAGGGTGCTTTCATAGCCTGGGTGGGAGCTCCTCCTGATACACTCTAGAGCTAAAAGGAAACTTGACGTGAGTCCTTTCCTCAAGGTAAAGCCTTGAATAGCCCTGCCGAAGTGGAAGCTTGGAGCAGAGTCCTTGAGGCATTAGCTTTAGGTCTGCTTTCTTTAAAGTTAGTAAGCATTTCAGGAAACGGAGGATCTCGCCTGGGCACCCTATTCCCGGCACGAATACCGAGCACCGGCAGGCTCCACTAGGCTGCTAAGAAACTTCCAGGCCCGGAATCCTTTCCCAGTCACTCTGTGTATGCTGAGTGTAGGGCAACACACTGCACTCTTCCCTGGGAGAGCTAGATTTCCTCAGCACTCCAACAGCTCCAGGAAATGTGTTCTCTCACGTCCTACATGTCATGCAAATCTGCCTCATTGCCCTAGGCTGAGCGGCACTGAGAAACCAAAACCGCTTCGCATTCCTTCTACAAAGTCATACCTTAAGACCCCATCCTTACAGGAGAAAGTCGGCTTTCGTTCCTGCTGTAACCAAAGCACAGTTCTTCCTCTTACACTGCAGGGTTTAAAAGAAGCTAAGCCCGAGAGCCTAGCAAGAGCGCTCCTTGGGGGAGGCGGTTGGCTACACGCAGAACTCCGTGCCAAATAAACTTTATCCAAGGAAGGGACCAGTGTGTAGCTAGAGCGTATACTTACTTGGTAGAAATCACAAGGAGGTAGGCTGCGTGTTCGCTGGAAACGGGGGCCTTATGGCACAAGCCTTGCTTTCCCATTTTGAGTGCTCCATTCATGCTGCCTTGAAGCTACCTAAATCACAGTTTAGGACGGGTCTCTAGTCACTGCAGGCAGGGCTCTGGGAAAGTAACGAGTGTTCTCTACATCAACAGGGTGCTTTCATAGCCTGGGTGGGAGCTCCTCCTGATACGCTCTAGAGCTAAAAGGAAACTTGACGTGAGTCCTTTCCTCAAGGTAAAGCCTTGAATAGCCCTGCCGAAGTGGAAGCTTGGAGCAGAGTCCTTGAGGCATTAGCTTTAGGTCTGCTTTCTTTAACGTTAGTAAGCATTTCAGGAAACGGAGGATCTCGCCTGGGCACCCTATTCCCGGCACGAAAACCAAGCTCCGGCAGGCTCCACTAGGCTGCTAAGAAACTTCCAGGCCCGGAATCCTTTCCCAGTCACTCTGTGTATGCTGAGTGTAGGGCAACACACTGCACTCTTCCCTGGGAGAGCTAGATTTCCTCAGCACTCCAACAGCTCCAGGAAATGTGTTCTCTCACGTCCTACATGTCATGCAAATCTGCCTCATTGCCCTAGGCTGAGCGGCACTGAGAAACCAAAACTGCTTCGCATTCCTTCCACAAAGTCATACATTAAGACCACATCCTTACAGGAGAAAGTCGGCTTGCGTTCCTGCTGTAACCAAAGCACAGTTCTTCCTCTTACACTGCAGGGTTTTAGAAGAAGCTAAGCCCGATAGCCTAGCTAGAGCGCTCCTTGTGGGAGGCGGTTGGCTACACGCAGAACTCCCTGCCAAATAAACTTTATTCAAGGAAGGGACCAGTGTGTAGCAAGAGTGTATACTTGGTAGAAATCACAAGGAGGTAGGCTGCGTGTTCGCTGGAAACGGGGGCCTAATGGCACAAGCCTTGCTTTCTCATTTTGAGTGCTCCATTCATGCTGCCTTGAAGCTACCTAAATAACAGTTTTAGGACGGGTCTCTAATCACTGCAGGCAGGGCTCTGGGAAAGGAACGAGTGTTCTCTACATCAACAGGGTGCTTTCATAGCCTGGGTGGGAGCTCCTCCTGATAGTCTCTAGAGCTAAAAGGAAATTTGACGTGAGTCCTTTCCTCAAGGTATAGCCCTGAATAGCCCTGCCGAAGTGGAAGCTTGGAGCAGAGTCCTTGAGGCATTAGCTTTAGGTCTGCTTTCTTTAACGTTAGTAAGCATTTCAGGAAACGGAGGCCCTCGCCTGGGCAACCTATTCCCTGCACGAACACCGAGCACCGGCAGGCTCCACTAGGGTGCTAAGAAACTTCCAGGCCCGGAATCCTTTCCCAGTCACTCTGTGTATGCTGAGTGGAGGGCAACACACTGCACTCTTCCCTGGGAGAGCTAGATTTCCTCAGCACTCCAACAGCTCCAGGAAATGTGTTCTCTCACGTCCTACATGTCATGCAAATCTGCCTCATTGCCCTAGGCTGAGCGGCACTTAGAAACCAAAACTGCTTCGCATTCCTTTCACAAAGTCATACATTAAGACCCCATCCTTACAGGAGAAAGTCGGTTTGCGTTCCTGCTGTAACCAAAGCACAGTTCTTCCTCTTACACTGCAGGGTTTTAGAAGAAGCTAAGCCCGATAGCCTAGCAAGAGCGCTCCTTGGGGGAGGCGGTTGGCTACACCCAGAACTCCGTGCCAAATAAACTTTATTCAAGGAAGGGACCAGTGTGTAGCAAGAGTGTATACTTGGTAGAAATCACAAGGAGGTAGGCTGCGTGTTCGCTGGAAACGGGGGCCTTATGGCACAAGCCTTGCTTTCCCATTTTGAGTGCTCCATTCATGCTGCCTTGAAGCTCCCTAAATCACAGTTTAGGACGGGTCTCTAGTCACTGCAGGCAGGGCTCTGGGAAAGGAACGAGTGTTCTCTACATCAACAGGGTGCTTTCATAGCCTGGGTGGGAGCTCCTCCTGATACACTCTAGAGCTAAAAGGAAACTTGACGTGAGTCCTTTCCTCAAGGTAAAGCCTTGAATAGCCCTGCCGAAGTGGAAGCTTGGAGCAGAGTCCTTGAGGCATTAGCTTTAGGTCTGCTTTCTTTAACGTTAGTAAGCTTTTCAGGAAACGGAGGACCTCGCCTGGGCACCCTATTCCCTGCACGAATACCGAGCACCGGCAGGCTCCACTAGGCTGCTAAGAAACTTCCAGGCCCGGAAAACTTTCCCAGTCACTCTCTGTATGCTGAGTGTAGGGCAACACACTGCACTCTTCCCTGGGAGAGCTAGATTTCCTCAGCACTCCAACAGCTCCAGGAAATGTGTTCTCTCACGTCCTACATGTCATGCAAATCTGCCTCATTGCCCTAGGCTGAGCGGCACTGAGAAACCAAAACCGCTTCGCATTCCTTCTACAAAGTCATACCTTAAGACCCCATCCTTACAGGAGAAAGTCGGCTTTCGTTCCTGCTGTAACCAAAGCACAGTTCTTCCTCTTACACTGCAGGGTTTAAAAGAAGCTAAGCCCGAGAGCCTAGCAAGAGCGCTCCTTGGGGGAGGCGGTTGGCTACACGCAGAACTCCGTGCCAAATAAACTTTATCCAAGGAAGGGACCAGTGTGTAGCTAGAGCGTATACTTACTTGGTAGAAATCACAAGGAGGTAGGCTGCGTGTTCGCTGGAAACGGGGGCCTTATGGCACAAGCCTTGCTTTCCCATTTTGAGTGCTCCATTCATGCTGCCTTGAAGCTACCTAAATCACAGTTTAGGACGGGTCTCTAGTCACTGCAGGCAGGGCTCTTGGAAAGGAACGAGTGTTCTCTACATCAACAGGGTGCTTTCATAGCCTGGGTGGGAGCTCCTCCTGATACGCTCTAGAGCTAAAAGGAAACTTGACGTGAGTCCTTTCCTCAAGGTAAAGCCTTGAATAGCCCTGCCGAAGTGGAAGCTTGGAGCAGAGTCCTTGAGGCATTAGCTTTAGGTCTGCTTTCTTTAACGTTAGTAAGCATTTCAGGAAACGGAGGATCTCGCCTGGGCACCCTATTCCCTGCACGAAAACCGAGCTCCGGCAGGCTCCACTAGGCTGCTAAGAAACTTCCAGGCCCGGAATCCTTTCCCAGTCACTCTGTGTATGCTTAGTGTAGGGCAACACACTGCACTCTTCCCTGGGAGAGCTAGATTTCCTCAGCACTCCAACAGCTCCAGGAAATGTGTTCTCTCACGTCCTACATGTCATGCAAATCTGCCTCATTGCCCTAGGCTGAGCGGCACTGAGAAACCAAAACCGCTTCGCATTCCTTCTACAAAGTCATACCTTAATACCCCATCCTTATAGGAGAAAGTCGGCTTTCCTTCCTGCTGTAACCAAAGCACAGTTATTCCTCTTACACTGCAGGGTTTTAGAAGAAACTAAGCCCGAGAGCCTAGCAAGAGCGCTCCTTGGGGGAGGCGGTTGGCTACACGCAGAACTCCGTGCCAAATAAACTTTATCCAAGGAAGGGACCAGTGTGTAGCTAGAGCGTATACTTACTTGGTAGAAATCACAAGGAGGTAGGCTGCGTTTTCGCTGGAAACGGGGGCCTTATGGCACAAGCCTTGCTTTCCCATTTTGAGTGCTCCATTCATCCTGCCTTGAAGCTACCTAAATCACAGTTTAGGATGGGTCTCTAGTCACTGCAGACAGGGCTCTGGGAAAGGAACGAGTGTTCTCTACATCAACAGGGTGCTTTCATAGCCTGGGTGGGAGCTCCTCCTGATACACTCTAGAGCTAAAAGGAAACTTGACGTGAGTCCTTTCCTCAAGGTAAAGCCTTGAATAGCCCTGCCGAAGTGGAAGCTTGGAGCAGAGTCCTTGAGGCATTAGCTTTAGGTCTGCTTTCTTTAAAGTTAGTAAGCATTTCAGGAAACGGAGGATCTCGCCTCGGCACCCTATTCCGTGCACGAAAACCGAGCTCCGGCAGGCTCCACTAGGCTGCTAAGAAACTTCCAGGCCCAGAATCCTTTCCCAGTCACTCTGTGTATGCTGAGTGTAGGGCAACACACTGCACTCTTCCCTGGGAGAGCTAGATTTCCTCAGCACTCCAACAGCTCCAGGAAATGTGTTCTCTCACGTCCTACATGTCATGCAAATCTGCCTCATTGCCCTAGGCTGAGCGGCACTGAGAAACCAAAACTGCTTCGCATTCCTTCCACAAAGTCATACATTAAGACCCCATCCTTACAGGAGAAAGTCGGCTTGCGTTCCTGCTGTAACCAAAGCACAGTTCTTCCTCTTACACTGCAGGGTTTTAGAAGAAGCTAAGCCCGATAGCCTAGCTAGAGCGCTCCTTGCGGGAGGCGGTTGGCTACACGCAGAACTCAGTGCCAAATAAACTTTATTCAAGGAAGGGACCAGTGTGTAGCAAGAGTGTATACTTGGTAGAAATCACAAGGAGGTAGGCTGCGTGTTCGCTGGAAACGGGGGCCTTATGGAACAAGACTTGCTTTCCCATTTTGAGTGCTCCATTCACGCTGCCTTGAAGCTACCTAAATCACAGTTTTAGGACGGGTCTCTAATCACTGCAGGCAGGGCTCTGGGCAAGGAACTAGTGTTCTCTACATCAACAGGATGCTTTCATAGCCTGGGTGGGAGCTCCTCCTGATACGCTCTAGAGCTAAAAGGAAACTTGACGTGAGTCCTTTCCTCAAGGTAAAGCCTTGAATAGCCCTGCCGAAGTGGAAGCTTGGAGCAGAGTCCTTGAGGCATTAGCTTTAGGTCTGCTTTCTTTAACGTTAGTAAGCATTTCAGGAAACGGAGGACCTCGGCTGGGCACCCTATTCCCTGCACGAACACCGAGCACCGGCAGGCTCCACTAGGCTGCTAAGAAACTTCCAGGCCCGGAAACCTTTCCCAGTCACTCAGTGTATGCTGAGTGTAGGGCAACACACTGCACTCTTCCCTGGGAGAGCTAGATTTCGTCAGCACTCCAACAGCTCCAGGAAATGTGTTCTCTCACGTCCTACATGTCATGCAAATCTGCCTCATTGCCCTAGGCTGAGCGGCACTGAGAAACCAAAACTGCTTCGCATTCCTTCCACAAAGTCATACCTTAAGACCCCATCCTTACAGGAGAAAGTCGGCTTGCGTTCCTGCTGTAACCAAAGCACAGTTCTTCCTCTTACACTGCAGGGTTTTAGAAGAAGCTAAGCCGGATAGCCTAGCAAGAGCGCTCCTTGGGGGAGGCGGTTGGCTACACGCAGAACTCCGTGCCAAATAAACTTTATTCAAGGAAGGGACCAGTGTGTAGCAAGAGTGTATACTTGGAAGAAATCACAAGGAGGTAGGCTGCGTGTTCGCTGGAAAAGGGGGCCTTATGGCACAAGCCTTGCTTTCCCATTTTGAGTGCTCCATTCATGCTGCCTTGAAGCTCGCTAAATAACAGTTTTAGGACGGGTCTCTAGTCACTGCAGGCAGGGCTCTGGGAAAGGAACGAGTGTTCTCTACATCAACAGGGTGCTTTCATAGCCTGGGTGGGAGCTCCTCCTGATAGTCTCTAGAGCTAAAAGGAAATTTGACGTGAGTCCTTTCCTCAAGGTAAAGCCCTGGATAGCCCTGCCGAAGTGGAAGCTTGGAGCAGAGTCCTTGAGGCATTAGCTTTAGGTCTGCTTTCTTTAACGTTAGTAAGCTTTTCAGGAAACGGAGGACCTCGGCTGGGCACCCTATTCCCTGCACGAATACCGAGCACCGGCAGGCTCCACTAGGCTGCTAAGAAACTTCCAGGCCCGGAAACCTTTCCCAGTCACTCAGTGTATGCTGAGTGTAGGGCAACACACTGCACTCTTCCCTGGGAGAATTAGATTTCCTCAGCATTCCAAGAGCTCCAGGAACTGTGTTCTCTCACGTCCTACATGTCATGCAAATCTGCCTCATTGCCCTAGGCTGAGCGGCACTGAGAAACCAAACCTTTTTCGCATTCCTTCTACAAAGTCATACCTTAAGACCCCATCCTTACAGGAGAGTGTCGGCTTGCCTTCCTGCTGTAACCAAAGCACAGTTCTTCCTCTTACACTGCAGGGTTTTAGAAGAAACTAAGCCCGAGAGCCTAGCAAGAGCGCTCCTTGGGGGAGACGGTTGGCTACACGCAGAACTCAGTGCCAAATAAACTTTATTCAAGGAAGGGACCAGTGTGTAGCAAGAGTGTATACTTGGTAGAAATCACAAGGAGGTAGGCTGCGTGTTCGCTGGAAACGGGGGCCTAATGGCACAAGCCTTGCTTTCTCATTTTGAGTGCTCCATTCATGCTGCCTTGAAGCTACCTAAATAACAGTTTTAGGACGGCTCACTAGTCACTGCAGACAGGGCTCTGGGAAAGGAACGAGTGTTCTCTACATCAACAGGGTGCTTTCATAGCCTGGGTGGGAGCTCCTCCTGATACACTCTAGAGCTAAAAGGAAACTTGACGTGAGTCCTTTCCTCAAGGTAAAGCCTTGAATAGCCCTGCCGAAGTGGAAGCTTGGAGCAGAGTCCTTGAGGCATTAGCTTTAAGTCTGCTTTCTTTAACGTTAGTAAGCTTTTCAGGAAACCGAGGACCTCGCATGGGCACCCTATTCCCTGCACGAATACCGAGCACCGGCAGGCTCCACTAGGCTGCTAAGAAACTTCCAGGCCCAGAAACCTTTCCCAGTCACTCTGTGTATGCTGAGTGTAGGGCAACACACTGCACTCTTACCTGGGAGAGCTAGATTTCCTCAGCACTCCAACAGCTCCTGGAACTGTGTTCTCTCATGTCCTACATGTCATACACATCTGCCTCATTGCCGTAGGCTGAGCGGCACTGAGAAACCAAAACTGCTTCGCATTCCTTCTACAAAGTCATACCTTAAGACCCCATCCTTACAGGAGAATGTCGGCTTGCGTTCCTGCTGTAACCAAAGCTCAGTCCTTCCTCTTACACTGCAGGGTTTTAGAAGAAGCTAAGCCCGATAGCCTAGCAAGAGCGCTCCTTGGGGGAGGCGGTTGGCTACACGCAGAACTCCGTGCCAAATAAACTCTATTCAAGGAAGGGACCAGTGTTTAGCAAGAGTGTATACTTACTTGGTAGAAATCACAAGGAGGTAGGCTGCGTGTTCGCTGGAAACGGGGGCCTAATGGCACAAGCCTTGCTTTCTCATTTTGAGTGCTCCATTCATGCTGCCTTGAAGCTACCTAAATAACAGTTTTAGGACGGGTCTCTAGTCACTGCAGGCAGAGCTCTGGGAAAGGAACGAGTCTTCTCTACATCAACAGGATGATTTCAAAACCTGGGTGGGAGCTCCTCCTGATACGCTCTAGAGCTAAAAGGAAACTTGACGTGAGTCCTTTCCTCAAGGTAAAGCCTTGAATAGCCCTGCCGAAGTGGAAGCTTGGAGCAGAGTCCTTGAGGCATTAGCTTTAGGTCTGCTTTCTTTAACGTTAGTAAGCTTTTCAGGAAACGGAGGACCTCGGCTGGGCACCCTATTCCCTGCACGAACACCGAGCACCGGCAGGCTCCACTAGGCTGCTAAGAAACTTCCAGGCCCGGAAACCTTTCCCAGTCACTCAGTGTATGCTGAGTGTAGGGCAACACACTGCACTCTTCCGTGGGAGAATTAGATTTCCTCAGCATTCCAAGAGCTCCAGGAACTGTGTTCTCTCACGTCCTACATGTCATGCAAATCTGCCTCATTGCCCTAGGCTGAGCGGCACTGAGAAACCAAAACCGCTTCGCATTCCTTCTACAAAGTCATACCTTAATACCCCATCCTTATAGGAGAAAGTCGGCTTTCCTTCCTGCTGTAACCAAAGCACAGTTATTCCTCTTACACTGCAGGGTTTTAGAAGAAACTAAGCCCGAGAGCCTAGCAAGAGTGCTCCTTGGGGGAGGCGGTTGGCTACACGCAGAACTCCGTGCCAAATAAACTTTATCCAAGGAAGGGACCAGTGTGTAGCTAGAGCGTATACTTACTTGGTAGAAATCACAAGGAGGTAGGCTGCGTTTTCGCTGGAAACGGGGGCCTTATGGCACAAGCCTTGCTTTCCCATTTTGAGTGCTCCATTCATGCTGCCTTGAAGCTACCTAAATCACAGTTTAGGACGGGTCTCTAGTCACTGCAGGCAGGGCTCTGGGAAAGTAACGAGTGTTCTCTACATCAACAGGGTGCTTTCATAGCCTGGGTGGGAGCTCCTCCTGATACGCTCTAGAGCTAAAAGGAAACTTGACGTGAGTCCTTTCCTCAAGGTAAAGCCTTGAATAGCCCTGCCGAAGTGGAAGCTTGGAGCAGAGTCCTTGAGGCATTAGCTTTAGGTCTGCTTTCTTTAACGTTAGTAAGCATTTCAGGAAACGGAGGATCTCGCCTGGGCACCCTATTCCCGGCACGAAAACCAAGCTCCGGCAGGCTCCACTAGGCTGCTAAGAAACTTCCAGGCCCGGAATCCTTTCCCAGTCACTCTGTGTATGCTGAGTGTAGGGCAACACACTGCACTCTTCCCTGGGAGAGCTAGATTTCCTCAGCACTCCAACAGCTCCAGGAAATGTGTTCTCTCACGTCCTACATGTCATGCAAATCTGCCTCATTGCCCTAGGCTGAGCGGCACTGAGAAACCAAAACTGCTTCGCATTCCTTCCACAAAGTCATACATTAAGACCACATCCTTACAGGAGAAAGTCGGCTTGCGTTCCTGCTGTAACCAAAGCACAGTTCTTCCTCTTACACTGCAGGGTTTTAGAAGAAGCTAAGCCCGATAGCCTAGCTAGAGCGCTCCTTGTGGGAGGCGGTTGGCTACACGCAGAACTCCCTGCCAAATAAACTTTATTCAAGGAAGGGACCAGTGTGTAGCAAGAGTGTATACTTGGTAGAAATCACAAGGAGGTAGGCTGCGTGTTCGCTGGAAACGGGGGCCTAATGGCACAAGCCTTGCTTTCTCATTTTGAGTGCTCCATTCATGCTGCCTTGAAGCTACCTAAATAACAGTTTTAGGACGGGTCTCTAATCACTGCAGGCAGGGCTCTGGGAAAGGAACGAGTGTTCTCTACATCAACAGGGTGCTTTCATAGCCTGGGTGGGAGCTCCTCCTGATAGTCTCTAGAGCTAAAAGGAAATTTGACGTGAGTCCTTTCCTCAAGGTATAGCCCTGAATAGCCCTGCCGAAGTGGAAGCTTGGAGCAGAGTCCTTGAGGCATTAGCTTTAGGTCTGCTTTCTTTAACGTTAGTAAGCATTTCAGGAAACGGAGGCCCTCGCCTGGGCAACCTATTCCCTGCACGAACACCGAGCACCGGCAGGCTCCACTAGGGTGCTAAGAAACTTCCAGGCCCGGAATCCTTTCCCAGTCACTCTGTGTATGCTGAGTGGAGGGCAACACACTGCACTCTTCCCTGGGAGAGCTAGATTTCCTCAGCACTCCAACAGCTCCAGGAAATGTGTTCTCTCACGTCCTACATGTCATGCAAATCTGCCTCATTGCCCTAGGCTGAGCGGCACTTAGAAACCAAAACTGCTTCGCATTCCTTTCACAAAGTCATACATTAAGACCCCATCCTTACAGGAGAAAGTCGGTTTGCGTTCCTGCTGTAACCAAAGCACAGTTCTTCCTCTTACACTGCAGGGTTTTAGAAGAAGCTAAGCCCGATAGCCTAGCAAGAGCGCTCCTTGGGGGAGGCGGTTGGCTACACCCAGAACTCCGTGCCAAATAAACTTTATTCAAGGAAGGGACCAGTGTGTAGCAAGAGTGTATACTTGGTAGAAATCACAAGGAGGTAGGCTGCGTGTTCGCTGGAAACGGGGGCCTTATGGCACAAGCCTTGCTTTCCCATTTTGAGTGCTCCATTCATGCTGCCTTGAAGCTCCCTAAATCACAGTTTAGGACGGGTCTCTAGTCACTGCAGGCAGGGCTCTGGGAAAGGAACGAGTGTTCTCTACATCAACAGGGTGCTTTCATAGCCTGGGTGGGAGCTCCTCCTGATACACTCTAGAGCTAAAAGGAAACTTGACGTGAGTCCTTTCCTCAAGGTAAAGCCTTGAATAGCCCTGCCGAAGTGGAAGCTTGGAGCAGAGTCCTTGAGGCATTAGCTTTAGGTCTGCTTTCTTTAACGTTAGTAAGCTTTTCAGGAAACGGAGGACCTCGCCTGGGCACCCTATTCCCTGCACGAATACCGAGCACCGGCAGGCTCCACTAGGCTGCTAAGAAACTTCCAGGCCCGGAAAACTTTCCCAGTCACTCTCTGTATGCTGAGTGTAGGGCAACACACTGCACTCTTCCCTGGGAGAGCTAGATTTCCTCAGCACTCCAACAGCTCCAGGAAATGTGTTCTCTCACGTCCTACATGTCATGCAAATCTGCCTCATTGCCCTAGGCTGAGCGGCACTGAGAAACCAAAACCGCTTCGCATTCCTTCTACAAAGTCATACCTTAAGACCCCATCCTTACAGGAGAAAGTCGGCTTTCGTTCCTGCTGTAACCAAAGCACAGTTCTTCCTCTTACACTGCAGGGTTTAAAAGAAGCTAAGCCCGAGAGCCTAGCAAGAGCGCTCCTTGGGGGAGGCGGTTGGCTACACGCAGAACTCCGTGCCAAATAAACTTTATCCAAGGAAGGGACCAGTGTGTAGCTAGAGCGTATACTTACTTGGTAGAAATCACAAGGAGGTAGGCTGCGTGTTCGCTGGAAACGGGGGCCTTATGGCACAAGCCTTGCTTTCCCATTTTGAGTGCTCCATTCATGCTGCCTTGAAGCTACCTAAATCACAGTTTAGGACGGGTCTCTAGTCACTGCAGGCAGGGCTCTTGGAAAGGAACGAGTGTTCTCTACATCAACAGGGTGCTTTCATAGCCTGGGTGGGAGCTCCTCCTGATACGCTCTAGAGCTAAAAGGAAACTTGACGTGAGTCCTTTCCTCAAGGTAAAGCCTTGAATAGCCCTGCCGAAGTGGAAGCTTGGAGCAGAGTCCTTGAGGCATTAGCTTTAGGTCTGCTTTCTTTAACGTTAGTAAGCATTTCAGGAAACGGAGGATCTCGCCTGGGCACCCTATTCCCTGCACGAAAACCGAGCTCCGGCAGGCTCCACTAGGCTGCTAAGAAACTTCCAGGCCCGGAATCCTTTCCCAGTCACTCTGTGTATGCTTAGTGTAGGGCAACACACTGCACTCTTCCCTGGGAGAGCTAGATTTCCTCAGCACTCCAACAGCTCCAGGAAATGTGTTCTCTCACGTCCTACATGTCATGCAAATCTGCCTCATTGCCCTAGGCTGAGCGGCACTGAGAAACCAAAACCGCTTCGCATTCCTTCTACAAAGTCATACCTTAATACCCCATCCTTATAGGAGAAAGTCGGCTTTCCTTCCTGCTGTAACCAAAGCACAGTTATTCCTCTTACACTGCAGGGTTTTAGAAGAAACTAAGCCCGAGAGCCTAGCAAGAGCGCTCCTTGGGGGAGGCGGTTGGCTACACGCAGAACTCCGTGCCAAATAAACTTTATCCAAGGAAGGGACCAGTGTGTAGCTAGAGCGTATACTTACTTGGTAGAAATCACAAGGAGGTAGGCTGCGTTTTCGCTGGAAACGGGGGCCTTATGGCACAAGCCTTGCTTTCCCATTTTGAGTGCTCCATTCATCCTGCCTTGAAGCTACCTAAATCACAGTTTAGGATGGGTCTCTAGTCACTGCAGACAGGGCTCTGGGAAAGGAACGAGTGTTCTCTACATCAACAGGGTGCTTTCATAGCCTGGGTGGGAGCTCCTCCTGATACACTCTAGAGCTAAAAGGAAACTTGACGTGAGTCCTTTCCTCAAGGTAAAGCCTTGAATAGCCCTGCCGAAGTGGAAGCTTGGAGCAGAGTCCTTGAGGCATTAGCTTTAGGTCTGCTTTCTTTAAAGTTAGTAAGCATTTCAGGAAACGGAGGATCTCGCCTCGGCACCCTATTCCGTGCACGAAAACCGAGCTCCGGCAGGCTCCACTAGGCTGCTAAGAAACTTCCAGGCCCAGAATCCTTTCCCAGTCACTCTGTGTATGCTGAGTGTAGGGCAACACACTGCACTCTTCCCTGGGAGAGCTAGATTTCCTCAGCACTCCAACAGCTCCAGGAAATGTGTTCTCTCACGTCCTACATGTCATGCAAATCTGCCTCATTGCCCTAGGCTGAGCGGCACTGAGAAACCAAAACTGCTTCGCATTCCTTCCACAAAGTCATACATTAAGACCCCATCCTTACAGGAGAAAGTCGGCTTGCGTTCCTGCTGTAACCAAAGCACAGTTCTTCCTCTTACACTGCAGGGTTTTAGAAGAAGCTAAGCCCGATAGCCTAGCTAGAGCGCTCCTTGCGGGAGGCGGTTGGCTACACGCAGAACTCAGTGCCAAATAAACTTTATTCAAGGAAGGGACCAGTGTGTAGCAAGAGTGTATACTTGGTAGAAATCACAAGGAGGTAGGCTGCGTGTTCGCTGGAAACGGGGGCCTTATGGAACAAGACTTGCTTTCCCATTTTGAGTGCTCCATTCACGCTGCCTTGAAGCTACCTAAATCACAGTTTTAGGACGGGTCTCTAATCACTGCAGGCAGGGCTCTGGGCAAGGAACTAGTGTTCTCTACATCAACAGGATGCTTTCATAGCCTGGGTGGGAGCTCCTCCTGATACGCTCTAGAGCTAAAAGGAAACTTGACGTGAGTCCTTTCCTCAAGGTAAAGCCTTGAATAGCCCTGCCGAAGTGGAAGCTTGGAGCAGAGTCCTTGAGGCATTAGCTTTAGGTCTGCTTTCTTTAACGTTAGTAAGCATTTCAGGAAACGGAGGACCTCGGCTGGGCACCCTATTCCCTGCACGAACACCGAGCACCGGCAGGCTCCACTAGGCTGCTAAGAAACTTCCAGGCCCGGAAACCTTTCCCAGTCACTCAGTGTATGCTGAGTGTAGGGCAACACACTGCACTCTTCCCTGGGAGAGCTAGATTTCGTCAGCACTCCAACAGCTCCAGGAAATGTGTTCTCTCACGTCCTACATGTCATGCAAATCTGCCTCATTGCCCTAGGCTGAGCGGCACTGAGAAACCAAAACTGCTTCGCATTCCTTCCACAAAGTCATACCTTAAGACCCCATCCTTACAGGAGAAAGTCGGCTTGCGTTCCTGCTGTAACCAAAGCACAGTTCTTCCTCTTACACTGCAGGGTTTTAGAAGAAGCTAAGCCGGATAGCCTAGCAAGAGCGCTCCTTGGGGGAGGCGGTTGGCTACACGCAGAACTCCGTGCCAAATAAACTTTATTCAAGGAAGGGACCAGTGTGTAGCAAGAGTGTATACTTGGAAGAAATCACAAGGAGGTAGGCTGCGTGTTCGCTGGAAAAGGGGGCCTTATGGCACAAGCCTTGCTTTCCCATTTTGAGTGCTCCATTCATGCTGCCTTGAAGCTCGCTAAATAACAGTTTTAGGACGGGTCTCTAGTCACTGCAGGCAGGGCTCTGGGAAAGGAACGAGTGTTCTCTACATCAACAGGGTGCTTTCATAGCCTGGGTGGGAGCTCCTCCTGATAGTCTCTAGAGCTAAAAGGAAATTTGACGTGAGTCCTTTCCTCAAGGTAAAGCCCTGGATAGCCCTGCCGAAGTGGAAGCTTGGAGCAGAGTCCTTGAGGCATTAGTTTAGGTCTGCTTTCTTTAACGTTAGTAAGCTTTTCAGGAAACGGAGGACCTCGGCTGGGCACCCTATTCCCTGCACGAATACCGAGCACCGGCAGGCTCCACTAGGCTGCTAAGAAACTTCCAGGCCCGGAAACCTTTCCCAGTCACTCAGTGTATGCTGAGTGTAGGGCAACACACTGCACTCTTCCCTGGGAGAATTAGATTTCCTCAGCATTCCAAGAGCTCCAGGAACTGTGTTCTCTCACGTCCTACATGTCATGCAAATCTGCCTCATTGCCCTAGGCTGAGCGGCACTGAGAAACCAAACCTTTTTCGCATTCCTTCTACAAAGTCATACCTTAAGACCCCATCCTTACAGGAGAGTGTCGGCTTGCCTTCCTGCTGTAACCAAAGCACAGTTCTTCCTCTTACACTGCAGGGTTTTAGAAGAAACTAAGCCCGAGAGCCTAGCAAGAGCGCTCCTTGGGGGAGACGGTTGGCTACACGCAGAACTCAGTGCCAAATAAACTTTATTCAAGGAAGGGACCAGTGTGTAGCAAGAGTGTATACTTGGTAGAAATCACAAGGAGGTAGGCTGCGTGTTCGCTGGAAACGGGGGCCTAATGGCACAAGCCTTGCTTTCTCATTTTGAGTGCTCCATTCATGCTGCCTTGAAGCTACCTAAATAACAGTTTTAGGACGGCTCACTAGTCACTGCAGACAGGGCTCTGGGAAAGGAACGAGTGTTCTCTACATCAACAGGGTGCTTTCATAGCCTGGGTGGGAGCTCCTCCTGATACACTCTAGAGCTAAAAGGAAACTTGACGTGAGTCCTTTCCTCAAGGTAAAGCCTTGAATAGCCCTGCCGAAGTGGAAGCTTGGAGCAGAGTCCTTGAGGCATTAGCTTTAAGTCTGCTTTCTTTAACGTTAGTAAGCTTTTCAGGAAACCGAGGACCTCGCATGGGCACCCTATTCCCTGCACGAATACCGAGCACCGGCAGGCTCCACTAGGCTGCTAAGAAACTTCCAGGCCCAGAAACCTTTCCCAGTCACTCTGTGTATGCTGAGTGTAGGGCAACACACTGCACTCTTACCTGGGAGAGCTAGATTTCCTCAGCACTCCAACAGCTCCTGGAACTGTGTTCTCTCATGTCCTACATGTCATACACATCTGCCTCATTGCCGTAGGCTGAGCGGCACTGAGAAACCAAAACTGCTTCGCATTCCTTCTACAAAGTCATACCTTAAGACCCCATCCTTACAGGAGAATGTCGGCTTGCGTTCCTGCTGTAACCAAAGCTCAGTCCTTCCTCTTACACTGCAGGGTTTTAGAAGAAGCTAAGCCCGATAGCCTAGCAAGAGCGCTCCTTGGGGGAGGCGGTTGGCTACACGCAGAACTCCGTGCCAAATAAACTCTATTCAAGGAAGGGACCAGTGTTTAGCAAGAGTGTATACTTACTTGGTAGAAATCACAAGGAGGTAGGCTGCGTGTTCGCTGGAAACGGGGGCCTAATGGCACAAGCCTTGCTTTCTCATTTTGAGTGCTCCATTCATGCTGCCTTGAAGCTACCTAAATAACAGTTTTAGGACGGGTCTCTAGTCACTGCAGGCAGAGCCCTGGGAAAGGAACGAGTCTTCTCTACATCAACAGGATGATTTCAAAACCTGGGTGGGAGCTCCTCCTGATACGCTCTAGAGCTAAAAGGAAACTTGACGTGAGTCCTTTCCTCAAGGTAAAGCCTTGAATAGCCCTGCCGAAGTGGAAGCTTGGAGCAGAGTCCTTGAGGCATTAGCTTTAGGTCTGCTTTCTTTAACGTTAGTAAGCTTTTCAGGAAACGGAGGACCTCGGCTGGGCACCCTATTCCCTGCACGAACACCGAGCACCGGCAGGCTCCACTAGGCTGCTAAGAAACTTCCAGGCCCGGAAACCTTTCCCAGTCACTCAGTGTATGCTGAGTGTAGGGCAACACACTGCACTCTTCCGTGGGAGAATTAGATTTCCTCAGCATTCCAAGAGCTCCAGGAACTGTGTTCTCTCACGTCCTACATGTCATGCAAATCTGCCTCATTGCCCTAGGCTGAGCGGCACTGAGAAACCAAAACCGCTTCGCATTCCTTCTACAAAGTCATACCTTAATACCCCATCCTTATAGGAGAAAGTCGGCTTTCCTTCCTGCTGTAACCAAAGCACAGTTATTCCTCTTACACTGCAGGGTTTTAGAAGAAACTAAGCCCGAGAGCCTAGCAAGAGTGCTCCTTGGGGGAGGCGGTTGGCTACACGCAGAACTCCGTGCCAAATAAACTTTATCCAAGGAAGGGACCAGTGTGTAGCTAGAGCGTATACTTACTTGGTAGAAATCACAAGGAGGTAGGCTGCGTTTTCGCTGGAAACGGGGGCCTTATGGCACAAGCCTTGCTTTCCCATTTTGAGTGCTCCATTCATCCTGCCTTGAAGCTACCTAAATCACAGTTTAGGATGGGTCTCTAGTCACTGCAGACAGGGCTCTGGGAAAGGAACGAGTGTTCTCTACATCAACAGGGTGCTTTCATAGCCTGGGTGGGAGCTCCTCCTGATACACTCTAGAGCTAAAAGGAAACTTGACGTGAGTCCTTTCCTCAAGGTAAAGCCTTGAATAGCCCTGCCGAAGTGGAAGCTTGGAGCAGAGTCCTT
The DNA here is from genome assembly GCF_028023285.1 of Balaenoptera ricei. Taxonomy (NCBI): domain Eukaryota; kingdom Metazoa; phylum Chordata; class Mammalia; order Artiodactyla; family Balaenopteridae; genus Balaenoptera; species Balaenoptera ricei. The sequence goes on along the minus strand of NC_082655.1, from coordinate 46,974,579 downwards.
GAGGCATTAGCTTTAGGTCTGCTTTCTTTAAAGTTAGTAAGCATTTCAGGAAACGGAGGATCTCGCCTGGGCACCCTATTCCCGGCACGAAAACCGAGCTCCGGCAGGCTCCACTAGGCTGCTAAGAAACTTCCAGGCCCGGAATCCTTTCCCAGTCACTCTGTGTATGCTGAGTGTAGGGCAACACACTGCACTCTTCCCTGGGAGAGCTAGATTTCCTCAGCACTCCAACAGCTCCAGGAAATGTGTTCTCTCACGTCCTACATGTCATGCAAATCTGCCTCATTGCCCTAGGCTGAGCGGCACTGAGAAACCAAAACCGCTTCGCATTCCTTCTACAAAGTCATACCTTAAGACCCCATCCTTACAGGAGAAAGTCGGCTTTCGTTCCTGCTGTAACCAAAGCACAGTTCTTCCTCTTACACTGCAGGGTTTAAAAGAAGCTAAGCCCGAGAGCCTAGCAAGAGCGCTCCTTGGGGGAGGCGGTTGGCTACACGCAGAACTCCGTGCCAAATAAACTTTATCCAAGGAAGGGACCAGTGTGTAGCTAGAGCGTATACTTACTTGGTAGAAATCACAAGGAGGTAGGCTGCGTGTTCGCTGGAAACGGGGGCCTTATGGCACAAGCCTTGCTTTCCCATTTTGAGTGCTCCATTCATGCTGCCTTGAAGCTACCTAAATCACAGTTTAGGACGGGTCTCTAGTCACTGCAGGCAGGGCTCTGGGAAAGTAACGAGTGTTCTCTACATCAACAGGGTGCTTTCATAGCCTGGGTGGGAGCTCCTCCTGATACACTCTAGAGCTAAAAGGAAACTTGACGTGAGTCCTTTCCTCAAGGTAAAGCCTTGAATAGCCCTGCCGAAGTGGAAGCTTGGAGCAGAGTCCTTGAGGCATTAGCTTTAGGTCTGCTTTCTTTAAAGTTAGTAAGCATTTCAGGAAACGGAGGATCTCGCCTGGGCACCCTATTCCCGGCACGAAAACCGAGCTCCGGCAGGCTCCACTAGGCTGCTAAGAAACTTCCAGGCCCGGAATCCTTTCCCAGTCACTCTGTGTATGCTGAGTGTAGGGCAACACACTGCACTCTTCCCTGGGAGAGCTAGATTTCCTCAGCACTCCAACAGCTCCAGGAAATGTGTTCTCTCACGTCCTACATGTCATGCAAATCTGCCTCATTGCCCTAGGCTGAGCGGCACTGAGAAACCAAAACCGCTTCGCATTCCTTCTACAAAGTCATACCTTAAGACCCCATCCTTACAGGAGAAAGTCGGCTTTCGTTCCTGCTGTAACCAAAGCACAGTTCTTCCTCTTACACTGCAGGGTTTAAAAGAAGCTAAGCCCGAGAGCCTAGCAAGAGCGCTCCTTGGGGGAGGCGGTTGGCTACACGCAGAACTCCGTGCCAAATAAACTTTATCCAAGGAAGGGACCAGTGTGTAGCTAGAGCGTATACTTACTTGGTAGAAATCACAAGGAGGTAGGCTGCGTGTTCGCTGGAAACGGGGGCCTTATGGCACAAGCCTTGCTTTCCCATTTTGAGTGCTCCATTCATGCTGCCTTGAAGCTACCTAAATCACAGTTTAGGACGGGTCTCTAGTCACTGCAGGCAGGGCTCTGGGAAAGTAACGAGTGTTCTCTACATCAACAGGGTGCTTTCATAGCCTGGGTGGGAGCTCCTCCTGATACGCTCTAGAGCTAAAAGGAAACTTGACGTGAGTCCTTTCCTCAAGGTAAAGCCTTGAATAGCCCTGCCGAAGTGGAAGCTTGGAGCAGAGTCCTTGAGGCATTAGCTTTAGGTCTGCTTTCTTTAACGTTAGTAAGCATTTCAGGAAACGGAGGATCTCGCCTGGGCACCCTATTCCCGGCACGAAAACCAAGCTCCGGCAGGCTCCACTAGGCTGCTAAGAAACTTCCAGGCCCGGAATCCTTTCCCAGTCACTCTGTGTATGCTGAGTGTAGGGCAACACACTGCACTCTTCCCTGGGAGAGCTAGATTTCCTCAGCACTCCAACAGCTCCAGGAAATGTGTTCTCTCACGTCCTACATGTCATGCAAATCTGCCTCATTGCCCTAGGCTGAGCGGCACTGAGAAACCAAAACTGCTTCGCATTCCTTCCACAAAGTCATACATTAAGACCACATCCTTACAGGAGAAAGTCGGCTTGCGTTCCTGCTGTAACCAAAGCACAGTTCTTCCTCTTACACTGCAGGGTTTTAGAAGAAGCTAAGCCCGATAGCCTAGCTAGAGCGCTCCTTGTGGGAGGCGGTTGGCTACACGCAGAACTCCGTGCCAAATAAACTTTATTCAAGGAAGGGACCAGTGTGTAGCAAGAGTGTATACTTGGTAGAAATCACAAGGAGGTAGGCTGCGTGTTCGCTGGAAACGGGGGCCTAATGGCACAAGCCTTGCTTTCTCATTTTGAGTGCTCCATTCATGCTGCCTTGAAGCTACCTAAATAACAGTTTTAGGACGGGTCTCTAATCACTGCAGGCAGGGCTCTGGGAAAGGAACGAGTGTTCTCTACATCAACAGGGTGCTTTCATAGCCTGGGTGGGAGCTCCTCCTGATAGTCTCTAGAGCTAAAAGAAAATTTGACGTGAGTCCTTTCCTCAAGGTATAGCCCTGAATAGCCCTGCCGAAGTGGAAGCTTGGAGCAGAGTCCTTGAGGCATTAGCTTTAGGTCTGCTTTCTTTAACGTTAGTAAGCATTTCAGGAAACGGAGGACCTCGCCTGGGCAACCTATTCCCTGCACGAACACCGAGCACCGGCAGGCTCCACTAGGGTGCTAAGAAACTTCCAGTCCCGGAATCCTTTCCCAGTCACTCTGTGTATGCTGAGTGGAGGGCAACACACTGCACTCTTCCCTGGGAGAGCTAGATTTCCTCAGCACTCCAACAGCTCCAGGAAATGTGTTCTCTCACGTCCTACATGTCATGCAAATCTGCCTCATTGCCCTAGGCTGAGCGGCACTGAGAAACCAAAACTGCTTCGCATTCCTTTCACAAAGTCATACATTAAGACCCCATCCTTACAGGAGAAAGTCGGTTTGCGTTCCTGCTGTAACCAAAGCACAGTTCTTCCTCTTACACTGCAGGGTTTTAGAAGAAGCTAAGCCCGATAGCCTAGCAAGAGCGCTCCTTGGGGGAGGCGGTTGGCTACACGCAGAACTCCGTGCCAAATAAACTTTATTCAAGGAAGGGACCAGTGTGTAGCAAGAGTGTATACTTGGTAGAAATCACAAGGAGGTAGGCTGCGTGTTCGCTGGAAACGGGGGCCTTATGGCACAAGCCTTGCTTTCCCATTTTGAGTGCTCCATTCATGCTGCCTTGAAGCTCCCTAAATCACAGTTTAGGACGGGTCTCTAGTCACTGCAGGCAGGGCTCTGGGAAAGGAACGAGTGTTCTCTACATCAACAGGGTGCTTTCATAGCCTGGGTGGGAGCTCCTCCTGATACACTCTAGAGCTAAAAGGAAACTTGACGTGAGTCCTTTCCTCAAGGTAAAGCCTTGAATAGCCCTGCCGAAGTGGAAGCTTGGAGCAGAGTCCTTGAGGCATTAGCTTTAGGTCTGCTTTCTTTAACGTTAGTAAGCTTTTCAGGAAACGGAGGACCTCGCCTGGGCACCCTATTCCCTGCACGAATACCGAGCACCGGCAGGCTCCACTAGGCTGCTAAGAAACTTCCAGGCCCGGAAAACTTTCCCAGTCACTCTCTGTATGCTGAGTGTAGGGCAACACACTGCACTCTTCCCTGGGAGAGCTAGATTTCCTCAGCACTCCAACAGCTCCAGGAAATGTGTTCTCTCACGTCCTACATGTCATGCAAATCTGCCTCATTGCCCTAGGCTGAGCGGCACTGAGAAACCAAAACCGCTTCGCATTCCTTCTACAAAGTCATACCTTAAGACCCCATCCTTACAGGAGAAAGTCGGCTTTCGTTCCTGCTGTAACCAAAGCACAGTTCTTCCTCTTACACTGCAGGGTTTAAAAGAAGCTAAGCCCGAGAGCCTAGCAAGAGCGCTCCTTGGGGGAGGCGGTTGGCTACACGCAGAACTCCGTGCCAAATAAACTTTATCCAAGGAAGGGACCAGTGTGTAGCTAGAGCGTATACTTACTTGGTAGAAATCACAAGGAGGTAGGCTGCGTGTTCGCTGGAAACGGGGGCCTTATGGCACAAGCCTTGCTTTCCCATTTTGAGTGCTCCATTCATGCTGCCTTGAAGCTCCCTAAATCACAGTTTAGGACGGGTCTCTAGTCACTGCAGGCAGGGCTCTTGGAAAGGAACGAGTGTTCTCTACATCAACAGGGTGCTTTCATAGCCTGGGTGGGAGCTCCTCCTGATACGCTCTAGAGCTAAAAGGAAACTTGACGTGAGTCCTTTCCTCAAGGTAAAGCCTTGAATAGCCCTGCCGAAGTGGAAGCTTGGAGCAGAGTCCTTGAGGCATTAGCTTTAGGTCTGCTTTCTTTAACGTTAGTAAGCATTTCAGGAAACGGAGGATCTCGCCTGGGCACCCTATTCCCTGCACGAAAACCGAGCTCCGGCAGGCTCCACTAGGCTGCTAAGAAACTTCCAGGCCCGGAATCCTTTCCCAGTCACTCTGTGTATGCTGAGTGTAGGGCAACACACTGCACTCTTCCCTGGGAGAGCTAGATTTCCTCAGCACTCCAACAGCTCCAGGAAATGTGTTCTCTCACGTCCTACATGTCATGCAAATCTGCCTCATTGCCCTAGGCTGAGCGGCACTGAGAAACCAAAACTGCTTCGCATTCCTTCCACAAAGTCATACATTAAGACCCCATCCTTACAGTAGAAAGTCGGCTTGCGTTCCTGCTGTAACCAAAGCACAGTTCTTCCTCTTACACTGCAGGGTTTTAGAAGAAGCTAAGCCCGATAGCCTAGCTAGAGCGCTCCTTGCGGGAGGCGGTTGGCTACACGCAGAACTCAGTGCCAAATAAACTTTATTCAAGGAAGGGACCAGTGTGTAGCAAGAGTGTATACTTGGTAGAAATCACAAGGAGGTAGGCTGCGTGTTCGCTGGAAACGGGGGCCTTATGGAACAAGCCTTGCTTTCCCATTTTGAGTGCTCCATTCACGCTGCCTTGAAGCTACCTAAATCACAGTTTTAGGACGGGTCTCTAATCACTGCAGGCAGGGCTCTGGGCAAGGAACGAGTGTTCTCTACATCAACAGGGTGCTTTCATAGCCTGGGTGGGAGCTTCTCCTGATACGCTCTAGAGCTAAAAGGAAATTTGATGTGAGTCCTTTCCTCAAGGTAAAGCCCTGAATAGCCCTGCCGAAGTGGAAGCTTGGAGCAGAGTCCTTGAGGCATTAGCTTTAGGTCTGCTTTCTTTAACGTTAGTAAGCATTTCAGGAAACGGAGGACCTCTCCTGGGCACCCTATTCCCTGCACGAACACCGAGCACCGGCAGGCTCCACTAGGCTGCTAAGAAACTTCCAGGCCCGGAAACCATTCCCAGTCACTCTGTGTATGCTGAGTGTAGGGCAACACACTGCACTCTTCCCTGGGAGAGCTAGATTTCCTCAGCATTCCAACAGCTCCAGGAACTGTGTTCTCTCACGTCCTACATGTCATGCAAATCTGCCTCATTGCCCTAGGCTGAGCGGCACTGAGAAACCAAAACCGCTTCGCATTCCTTCTACAAAGTCATACCTTAAGACCCCATCCTTACAGGAGAAAGTCGGCTTTCGTTCCTGCTGTAACCAAAGCACAGTTCTTCCTCTTACACTGCAGGGTTTAAAAGAAGCTAAGCCCGAGAGCCTAGCAAGAGCGCTCCTTGGGGGAGGCGGTTGGCTACACGCAGAACTCCGTGCCAATAAACTTTATCCAAGGAAGGGACCAGTGTGTAGCTAGAGCGTATACTTACTTGGTAGAAATCACAAGGAGGTAGGCTGCGTGTTCGCTGGAAACGGGGGCCTTATGGCACAAGCCTTGCTTTCCCATTTTGAGTGCTCCATTCATGCTGCCTTGAAGCTACCTAAATCACAGTTTAGGACGGGTCTCTAGTCACTGCAGGCAGGGCTCTGGGAAAGGAACGAGTGTTCTCTACATCAACAGGGTGCTTTCATAGCCTGGGTGGGAGCTCCTGATACGCTCTAGAGCTAAAAGGAAATTTGACGTGAGTCCTTTCCTCAAGGTAAAGCCTTGAATAGCCCTGCCGAAGTGGAAGCTTGGAGCAGAGTCCTTGAGGCATTAGCTTTAGGTCTGCTTTCTTTAACGTTAGTAAGCTTTTCAGGAAACGGAGGACCTCGCCTGGGCACCCTATTCCCTGCACGAATACCGAGCACCGGCAGGCTCCACTAGGCTGCTAAGAAACTTCCAGGCCCGGAAAACTTTCCCAGTCACTCTCTGTATGCTGAGTGTAGGGCAACACACTGCACTCTTCCCTGGGAGAGCTAGATTTCCTCAGCACTCCAACAGCTCCAGGAAATGTGTTCTCTCACGTCCTACATGTCATGCAAATCTGCCTCATTGCCCTAGGCTGAGCGGCACTGAGAAACCAAAACTGCTTCGCATTCCTTCTACAAAGTCATACCTTAATACCCTATCCTTATAGGAGAAAGTCGGCTTTCCTTCCTGCTGTAACCAAAGCACAGTTGTTCCTCTTACACTGCAGGGTTTTAGAAGAAACTAAGCCCGAGAGCCTAGCAAGAGCGCTCCTTGGGGGAGGCCGTTGGCTACACGCAGAACTCCGTGCCAAATAAACTTTATTCAAGGAAGGGACCAGTGTGTAGCAAGAGTGTATACTTACTTGTTAGAAATCACAAGGAGGTAGGCTGCGTTTTCGCTGGAAACGGGGGCCTTATGGCACAAGCCTTGCTCTCCCATTTTGAGTGCTCCATTCATGCTGCCTTGAAGCTCCCTAAATCACAGTTTAGGACGGGTCTCTAGTCACTGCAGGCAGGGCTCTGGGAAAGGAACGAGTGTTCTCTACATCAACAGGGTGCTTTCATAGCCTGGGTGGGAGCTCCTCCTGATAGTCTCTAGAGCTAAAAGGAAACTTGACGTGAGTCCTTTCCTCAAGGTAAAGCCCTGAATAGCCCTGCCGAAGTGGAAGCTTGGAGCAGAGTCCTTGAGGCATTAGCTTTAGGTCTGCTTTCTTTAACGTTAGTAAGCATTTCAGGAAACGGAGGACCTCTCCTGGGCACCCTATTCCCTGCACGAACACCGAGCACCGGCAGGCTCCACTAGGCTGCTAAGAAACTTCCAGGCCCGGAAACCATTCCCAGTCACTCTGTGTATGCTGAGAGTAGGGCAACACACTGCACTCTTCTCTGGGAGAGCTAGATTTCCTCAGCATTCCAACAGCTCCAGGAACTGTGTTCTCTCACGTCCTACATGTCATGCAAATCTGCCTCATTGCCCTAGGCTGAGCGGCACTGAGAAACCAAAACCGCTTCGCATTCCTTCTACAAAGTCATACCTTAATACCCCATCCTTATAGGAGAAAGTCGGCTTTCCTTCCTGCTGTAACCAAAGCACAGTTCTTCCTCTTACACTGCAGGGTTTTAGAAGAAACTAAGCCCGAGAGCCTAGCAAGAGCGCTCCTTGGGGGAGGCGGTTGGCTACACGCAGAACTCCGTGCCAAATAAACTTTATCCAAGGAAGGGACCAGTGTGTAGCTAGAGCGTATACTTACTTGGTAGAAATCACAAGGAGGTAGGCTGCGTGTTCGCTGGAAACGGGGGCCTTATGGCACAAGCCTTGCTTTCCCATTTTGAGTGCTCCATTCATGCTGCCTTGAAGCTACCTAAATCACAGTTTAGGACGGGTCTCTAGTCACTGCAGGCAGGGCTCTGGGAAAGGAACGAGTGTTCTCTACATCAACAGGGTGCTTTCATAGCCTGGGTGGGAGCTCCTCCTGATAGTCTCTAGAGCTAAAAGGAAACTTGACGTGAGTCCTTTCCTCAAGGTAAAGCCCTGGATAGCCCTGCCGAAGTGGAAGCTTGGAGCAGAGTCCTTGAGGCATTAGCTTTAGGTCTGCTTTCTTTAACGTTAGTAAGCTTTTCAGGAAACGGAGGACCTCGGCTGGGCACCCTATTCCCTGCACGAATACCGAGCACCGGCAGGCTCCACTAGGCTGCTAAGAAACTTCCAGGCCCGGAAACCTTTCCCAGTCACTCAGTGTATGCTGAGTGTAGGGCAACACACTGCACTCTTCCCTGGGAGAATTAGATTTCCTCAGCATTCCAAGAGCTCCAGGAACTGTGTTCTCTCACGTCCTACATGTCATGCAAATCTGCCTCATTGCCCTAGGCTGAGCGGCACTGAGAAACCAAACCTTTTTCGCATTCCTTCTACAAAGTCATACCTTAAGACCCCATCCTTACAGGAGAGTGTCGGCTTGCCTTCCTGCTGTAACCAAAGCACAGTTCTTCCTCTTACACTGCAGGGTTTTAGAAGAAACTAAGCCCGAGAGCCTAGCAAGAGCGCTCCTTGGGGGAGGCGGTTGGCTACACGCAGAACTCCGTGCCAAATAAACTCTATTCAAGGAAGGGACCAGTGTTTAGCAAGAGTGTATACTTACTTGGTAGAAATCACAAGGAGGTAGGCTGCGTGTTCGCTGGAAACGGGGGCCTAATGGCACAAGCCTTGCTTTCTCATTTTGAGTGCTCCATTCATGCTGCCTTGAAGCTACCTAAATAACAGTTTTAGGACGGGTCTCTAGTCACTGCAGGCAGAGCTCTGGGAAAGGAACGAGTCTTCTCTACATCAACAGGATGATTTCAAAACCTGGGTGGGAGCTCCTCCTGATACGCTCTAGAGCTAAAAGGAAACTTGACGTGAGTCCTTTCCTCAAGGTAAAGCCTTGAATAGCCCTGCCGAAGTGGAAGCTTGGAGCAGAGTCCTTGAGGCATTAGCTTTAGGTCTGCTTTCTTTAACGTTAGTAAGCTTTTCAGGAAACGGAGGACCTCGGCTGGGCACCCTATTCCCTGCACGAACACCGAGCACCGGCAGGCTCCACTAGGCTGCTAAGAAACTTCCAGGCCCGGAAACCTTTCCCAGTCACTCAGTGTATGCTGAGTGTAGGGCAACACACTGCACTCTTCCGTGGGAGAATTAGATTTCCTCAGCATTCCAAGAGCTCCAGGAACTGTGTTCTCTCACGTCCTACATGTCATGCAAATCTGCCTCATTGCCCTAGGCTGAGCGGCACTGAGAAACCAAAACCGCTTCGCATTCCTTCTACAAAGTCATACCTTAATACCCCATCCTTATAGGAGAAAGTCGGCTTTCCTTCCTGCTGTAACCAAAGCACAGTTATTCCTCTTACACTGCAGGGTTTTAGAAGAAACTAAGCCCGAGAGCCTAGCAAGAGCGCTCCTTGGGGGAGGCGGTTGGCTACACGCAGAACTCCGTGCCAAATAAACTTTATCCAAGGAAGGGACCAGTGTGTAGCTAGAGCGTATACTTACTTGGTAGAAATCACAAGGAGGTAGGCTGCGTTTTCGCTGGAAACGGGGGCCTTATGGCACAAGCCTTGCTTTCCCATTTTGAGTGCTCCATTCATCCTGCCTTGAAGCTACCTAAATCACAGTTTAGGATGGGTCTCTAGTCACTGCAGACAGGGCTCTGGGAAAGGAACGAGTGTTCTCTACATCAACAGGGTGCTTTCATAGCCTGGGTGGGAGCTCCTCCTGATACACTCTAGAGCTAAAAGGAAATTTGACGTGAGTCCTTTCCTCAAGGTAAAGCCTTGAATAGCCCTGCCGAAGTGGAAGCTTGGAGCAGAGTCCTTGAGGCATTAGCTTTAGGTCTGCTTTCTTTAACGTTAGTAAGCTTTTCAGGAAACGGAGGACCTCGCCTGGGCACCCTATTCCCTGCACGAATACCGAGCACCGGCAGGCTCCACTAGGCTGCTAAGAAACTTCCAGGCCCGGAAAACTTTCCCAGTCACTCTCTGTATGCTGAGTGTAGGGCAACACACTGCACTCTTCCCTGGGAGAGCTAGATTTCCTCAGCACTCCAACAGCTCCAGGAAATGTGTTCTCTCACGTCCTACATGTCATGCAAATCTGCCTCATTGCCCTAGGCTGAGCGGCACTGAGAAACCAAAACTGCTTCGCATTCCTTCTACAAAGTCATACCTTAATACCCCATCCTTATAGGAGAAAGTCGGCTTTCCTTCCTGCTGTAACCAAAGCACAGTTGTTCCTCTTACACTGCAGGGTTTTAGAAGAAACTAAGCCCGAGAGCCTAGCAAGAGCGCTCCTTGGGGGAGGCCGTTGGCTACACGCAGAACTCCGTGCCAAATAAACTTTATTCAAGGAAGGGACCAGTGTGTAGCAAGAGTGTATACTTACTTGGTAGAAATCACAAGGAGGTAGGCTGCGTTTTCGCTGGAAACGGGGGCCTTATGGCACAAGCCTTGCTCTCCCATTTTGAGTGCTCCATTCATGCTGCCTTGAAGCTCCCTAAATCACAGTTTAGGACGGGTCTCTAGTCACTGCAGGCAGGGCTCTGGGAAAGGAACGAGTGTTCTCTACATCAACAGGGTGCTTTCATAGCCTGGGTGGGAGCTCCTCCTGATAGTCTCTAGAGCTAAAAGGAAACTTGACGTGAGTCCTTTCCTCAAGGTAAAGCCCTGAATAGCCCTGCCGAAGTGGAAGCTTGGAGCAGAGTCCTTGAGGCATTAGCTTTAGGTCTGCTTTCTTTAACGTTAGTAAGCATTTCAGGAAACGGAGGACCTCTCCTGGGCACCCTATTCCCTGCACGAACACCGAGCACCGGCAGGCTCCACTAGGCTGCTAAGAAACTTCCAGGCCCGGAAACCATTCCCAGTCACTCTGTGTATGCTGAGAGTAGGGCAACACACTGCACTCTTCTCTGGGAGAGCTAGATTTCCTCAGCATTCCAACAGCTCCAGGAACTGTGTTCTCTCACGTCCTACATGTCATGCAAATCTGCCTCATTGCCCTAGGCTGAGCGGCACTGAGAAACCAAAACCGCTTCGCATTCCTTCTACAAAGTCATACCTTAATACCCCATCCTTATAGGAGAAAGTCGGCTTTCCTTCCTGCTGTAACCAAAGCACAGTTGTTCCTCTTACACTGCAGGGTTTTAGAAGAAACTAAGCCCGAGAGCCTAGCAAGAGCGCTCCTTGGGGGAGGCGGTTGGCTACACGCAGAACTCCGTGCCAAATAAACTTTATCCAAGGAAGGGACCAGTGTGTAGCTAGAGCGTATACTTACTTGGTAGAAATCACAAGGAGGTAGGCTGCGTGTTCGCTGGAAACGGGGGCCTTATGGCACAAGCCTTGCTTTCCCATTTTGAGTGCTCCATTCATGCTGCCTTGAAGCTACCTAAATCACAGTTTAGGACGGGTCTCTAGTCACTGCAGGCAGGGCTCTGGGAAAGGAACGAGTGTTCTCTACATCAACAGGGTGCTTTCATAGCCTGGGTGGGAGCTCCTCCTGATAGTCTCTAGAGCTAAAAGGAAACTTGACGTGAGTCCTTTCCTCAAGGTAAAGCCCTGGATAGCCCTGCCGAAGTGGAAGCTTGGAGCAGAGTCCTTGAGGCATTAGCTTTAGGTCTGCTTTCTTTAACGTTAGTAAGCTTTTCAGGAAACGGAGGACCTCGGCTGGGCACCCTATTCCCTGCACGAATACCGAGCACCGGCAGGCTCCACTAGGCTGCTAAGAAACTTCCAGGCCCGGAAACCTTTCCCAGTCACTCAGTGTATGCTGAGTGTAGGGCAACACACTGCACTCTTCCCTGGGAGAATTAGATTTCCTCAGCATTCCAAGAGCTCCAGGAACTGTGTTCTCTCACGTCCTACATGTCATGCAAATCTGCCTCATTGCCCTAGGCTGAGCGGCACTGAGAAACCAAACCTTTTTCGCATTCCTTCTACAAAGTCATACCTTAAGACCCCATCCTTACAGGAGAGTGTCGGCTTGCCTTCCTGCTGTAACCAAAGCACAGTTCTTCCTCTTACACTGCAGGGTTTTAGAAGAAACTAAGCCCGAGAGCCTAGCAAGAGCGCTCCTTGGGGGAGGCGGTTGGCTACACGCAGAACTCCGTGCCAAATAAACTCTATTCAAGGAAGGGACCAGTGTTTAGCAAGAGTGTATACTTACTTGGTAGAAATCACAAGGAGGTAGGCTGCGTGTTCGCTGGAAACGGGGGCCTAATGGCACAAGCCTTGCTTTCTCATTTTGAGTGCTCCATTCATGCTGCCTTGAAGCTACCTAAATAACAGTTTTAGGACGGGTCTCTAGTCACTGCAGGCAGAGCTCTGGGAAAGGAACGAGTCTTCTCTACATCAACAGGATGATTTCAAAACCTGGGTGGGAGCTCCTCCTGATACGCTCTAGAGCTAAAAGGAAACTTGACGTGAGTCCTTTCCTCAAGGTAAAGCCTTGAATAGACCTGCCGAAGTGGAAGCTTGGAGCAGAGTCCTTGAGGCATTAGCTTTAGGTCTGCTTTCTTTAACGTTAGTAAGCTTTTCAGGAAACGGAGGACCTCGGCTGGGCACCCTATTCCCTGCACGAACACCGAGCACCGGCAGGCTCCACTAGGCTGCTAAGAAACTTCCAGGCCCGGAAACCTTTCCCAGTCACTCAGTGTATGCTGAGTGTAGGGCAACACACTGCACTCTTCCGTGGGAGAATTAGATTTCCTCAGCATTCCAAGAGCTCCAGGAACTGTGTTCTCTCACGTCCTACATGTCATGCAAATCTGCCTCATTGCCCTAGGCTGAGCGGCACTGAGAAACCAAAACCGCTTCGCATTCCTTCTACAAAGTCATACCTTAATACCCCATCCTTATAGGAGAAAGTCGGCTTTCCTTCCTGCTGTAACCAAAGCACAGTTATTCCTCTTACACTGCAGGGTTTTAGAAGAAACTAAGCCCGAGAGCCTAGCAAGAGCGCTCCTTGGGGGAGGCGGTTGGCTACACGCAGAACTCCGTGCCAAATAAACTTTATCCAAGGAAGGGACCAGTGTGTAGCTAGAGCGTATACTTACTTGGTAGAAATCACAAGGAGGTAGGCTGCGTTTTCGCTGGAAACGGGGGCCTTATGGCACAAGCCTTGCTTTCCCATTTTGAGTGCTCCATTCATCCTGCCTTGAAGCTACCTAAATCACAGTTTAGGATGGGTCTCTAGTCACTGCAGACAGGGCTCTGGGAAAGGAACGAGTGTTCTCTACATCAACAGGGTGCTTTCATAGCCTGGGTGGGAGCTCCTCCTGATACACTCTAGAGCTAAAAGGAAACTTGACGTGAGTCCTTTCCTCAAGGTAAAGCCTTGAATAGCCCTGCCGAAGTGGAAGCTTGGAGCAGAGTCCTTGAGGCATTAGCTTTAGGTCTGCTTTCTTTAACGTTAGTAAGCATTTCAGGAAACGGAGGATCTCGCCTGGGCACCCTATTCCCGGCACGAAAACCAAGCTCTGGCAGGCTCCACTAGGCTGCTAAGAAACTTCCAGGCCCGGAATCCTTTCCCAGTCACTCTGTGTATGCTGAGTGTAGGGCAACACACTGCACTCTTCCCTGGGAGAGCTAGATTTCCTCAGCACTCCAACAGCTCCAGGAAATGTGTTCTCTCACGTCCTACATGTCATGCAAATCTGCCTCATTGCCCTAGGCTGAGCGGCACTGAGAAACCAAAACTGCTTCGCATTCCTTCCACAAAGTCATACATTAAGACCACATCCTTACAGGAGAAAGTCGGCTTGCGTTCCTGCTGTAACCAAAGCACAGTTCTTCCTCTTACACTGCAGGGTTTTAGAAGAAGCTAAGCCCGATAGCCTAGCTAGAGCGCTCCTTGTGGGAGGCGGTTGGCTACACGCAGAACTCCGTGCCAAATAAACTTTATTCAAGGAAGGGACCAGTGTGTAGCAAGAGTGTATACTTGGTAGAAATCACAAGGAGGTAGGCTGCGTGTTCGCTGGAAACGGGGGCCTAATGGCACAAGCCTTGCTTTCTCATTTTGAGTGCTCCATTCATGCTGCCTTGAAGCTACCTAAATAACAGTTTTAGGACGGGTCTCTAATCACTGCAGGCAGGGCTCTGGGAAAGGAACGAGTGTTCTCTACATCAACAGGGTGCTTTCATAGCCTGGGTGGGAGCTCCTCCTGATAGTCTCTAGAGCTAAAAGGAAATTTGACGTGAGTCCTTTCCTCAAGGTATAGCCCTGAATAGCCCTGCCGAAGTGGAAGCTTGGAGCAGAGTCCTTGAGGCATTAGCTTTAGGTCTGCTTTCTTTAACGTTAGTAAGCATTTCAGGAAACGGAGGACCTCGCCTGGGCAACCTATTCCCTGCACGAACACCGAGCACCGGCAGGCTCCACTAGGGTGCTAAGAAACTTCCAGGCCCGGAATCCTTTCCCAGTCACTCTGTGTATGCTGAGTGGAGGGCAACACACTGCACTCTTCCCTGGGAGAGCTAGATTTCCTCAGCACTCCAACAGCTCCAGGAAATGTGTTCTCTCACGTCCTACATGTCATGCAAATCTGCCTCATTGCCCTAGGCTGAGCGGCACTGAGAAACCAAAACTGCTTCGCATTCCTTTCACAAAGTCATACATTAAGACCCCATCCTTACAGGAGAAAGTCGGTTTGCGTTCCTGCTGTAACCAAAGCACAGTTCTTCCTCTTACACTGCAGGGTTTTAGAAGAAGCTAAGCCCGATAGCCTAGCAAGAGCGCTCCTTGGGGGAGGCGGTTGGCTACACGCAGAACTCCGTGCCAAATAAACTTTATTCAAGGAAGGGACCAGTGTGTAGCAAGAGTGTATACTTGGTAGAAATCACAAGGAGGTAGGCTGCGTGTTCGCTGGAAACGGGGGCCTTATGGCACAAGCCTTGCTTTCCCATTTTGAGTGCTCCATTCATGCTGCCTTGAAGCTCCCTAAATCACAGTTTAGGACGGGTCTCTAGTCACTGCAGGCAGGGCTCTGGGAAAGGAACGAGTGTTCTCTACATCAACAGGGTGCTTTCATAGCCTGGGTGGGAGCTCCTCCTGATACACTCTAGAGCTAAAAGGAAACTTGACGTGAGTCCTTTCCTCAAGGTAAAGCCTTGAATAGCCCTGCCGAAGTGGAAGCTTGGAGCAGAGTCCTTGAGGCATTAGCTTTAGGTCTGCTTTCTTTAACGTTAGTAAGCTTTTCAGGAAACGGAGGACCTCGCCTGGGCACCCTATTCCCTGCACGAATACCGAGCACCGGCAGGCTCCACTAGGCTGCTAAGAAACTTCCAGGCCCGGAAAACTTTCCCAGTCACTCTCTGTATGCTGAGTGTAGGGCAACACACTGCACTCTTCCCTGGGAGAGCTAGATTTCCTCAGCACTCCAACAGCTCCAGGAAATGTGTTCTCTCACGTCCTACATGTCATGCAAATCTGCCTCATTGCCCTAGGCTGAGCGGCACTGAGAAACCAAAACCGCTTCGCATTCCTTCTACAAAGTCATACCTTAAGACCCCATCCTTACAGGAGAAAGTCGGCTTTCGTTCCTGCTGTAACCAAAGCACAGTTCTTCCTCTTACACTGCAGGGTTTAAAAGAAGCTAAGCCCGAGAGCCTAGCAAGAGCGCTCCTTGGGGGAGGCGGTTGGCTACACGCAGAACTCCGTGCCAAATAAACTTTATCCAAGGAAGGGACCAGTGTGTAGCTAGAGCGTATACTTACTTGGTAGAAATCACAAGGAGGTAGGCTGCGTGTTCGCTGGAAACGGGGGCCTTATGGCACAAGCCTTGCTTTCCCATTTTGAGTGCTCCATTCATGCTGCCTTGAAGCTACCTAAATCACAGTTTAGGACGGGTCTCTAGTCACTGCAGGCAGGGCTCTTGGAAAGGAACGAGTGTTCTCTACATCAACAGGGTGCTTTCATAGCCTGGGTGGGAGCTCCTCCTGATACGCTCTAGAGCTAAAAGGAAACTTGACGTGAGTCCTTTCCTCAAGGTAAAGCCTTGAATAGCCCTGCCGAAGTGGAAGCTTGGAGCAGAGTCCTTGAGGCATTAGCTTTAGGTCTGCTTTCTTTAACGTTAGTAAGCATTTCAGGAAACGGAGGATCTCGCCTGGGCACCCTATTCCCTGCACGAAAACCGAGCTCCGGCAGGCTCCACTAGGCTGCTAAGAAACTTCCAGGCCCGGAATCCTTTCCCAGTCACTCTGTGTATGCTGAGTGTAGGGCAACACACTGCACTCTTCCCTGGGAGAGCTAGATTTCCTCAGCACTCCAACAGCTCCAGGAAATGTGTTCTCTCACGTCCTACATGTCATGCAAATCTGCCTCATTGCCCTAGGCTGAGCGGCACTGAGAAACCAAAACTGCTTCGCATTCCTTCCACAAAGTCATACATTAAGACCCCATCCTTACAGGAGAAAGTCGGCTTGCGTTCCTGCTGTAACCAAAGCACAGTTCTTCCTCTTACACTGCAGGGTTTTAGAAGAAGCTAAGCCCGATAGCCTAGCTAGAGCGCTCCTTGCGGGAGGCGGTTGGCTACACGCAGAACTCAGTGCCAAATAAACTTTATTCAAGGAAGGGACCAGTGTGTAGCAAGAGTGTATACTTGGTAGAAATCACAAGGAGGTAGGCTGCGTGTTCGCTGGAAACGGGGGCCTTATGGAACAAGCCTTGCTTTCCCATTTTGAGTGCTCCATTCACGCTGCCTTGAAGCTACCTAAATCACAGTTTTAGGACGGGTCTCTAATCACTGCAGGCAGGGCTCTGGGCCAGGAACGAGTGTTCTCTACATCAACAGGGTGCTTTCATAGCCTGGGTGGGAGCTTCTCCTGATACGCTCTAGAGCTAAAAGGAAATTTGACGTGAGTCCTTTCCTCAAGGTAAAGCCCTGAATAGCCCTGCCGAAGTGGAAGCTTGGAGCAGAGTCCTTGAGGCATTAGCTTTAGGTCTGCTTTCTTTAACGTTAGTAAGCATTTCAGGAAACGGAGGACCTCTCCTGGGCACCCTATTCCCTGCACGAACACCGAGCACCGGCAGGCTCCACTAGGCTGCTAAGAAACTTCCAGGCCCGGAAACCATTCCCAGTCACTCTGTGTATGCTGAGTGTAGGGCAACACACTGCACTCTTCCCTGGGAGAGCTAGATTTCCTCAGCATTCCAACAGCTCCAGGAACTGTGTTCTCTCACGTCCTACATGTCATGCAAATCTGCCTCATTGCCCTAGGCTGAGCGGCACTGAGAAACCAAAACCGCTTCGCATTCCTTCTACAAAGTCATACCTTAAGACCCCATCCTTACAGGAGAAAGTCGGCTTTCGTTCCTGCTGTAACCAAAGCACAGTTCTTCCTCTTACACTGCAGGGTTTAAAAGAAGCTAAGCCCGAGAGCCTAGCAAGAGCGCTCCTTGGGGGAGGCGGTTGGCTACACGCAGAACTCCGTGCCAATAAACTTTATCCAAGGAAGGGACCAGTGTGTAGCTAGAGCGTATACTTACTTGGTAGAAATCACAAGGAGGTAGGCTGCGTGTTCGCTGGAAACGGGGGCCTTATGGCACAAGCCTTGCTTTCCCATTTTGAGTGCTCCATTCATGCTGCCTTGAAGCTACCTAAATCACAGTTTAGGACGGGTCTCTAGTCACTGCAGGCAGGGCTCTGGGAAAGGAACGAGTGTTCTCTACATCAACAGGGTGCTTTCATAGCCTGGGTGGGAGCTCCTGATACGCTCTAGAGCTAAAAGGAAATTTGACGTGAGTCCTTTCCTCAAGGTAAAGCCTTGAATAGCCCTGCCGAAGTGGAAGCTTGGAGCAGAGTCCTTGAGGCATTAGCTTTAGGTCTGCTTTCTTTAACGTTAGTAAGCATTTCAGGAAACGGAGGATCTCCCCTGGGCACCCTATTCCCGGCACGAAACCCGAGCTCCGGCAGGCTCCACTAGGCTGCTAAGAAACTTCCAGGCCCGGAATCCTTTCCCAGTCACTCTGTGTATGCTGAGTGTAGGGCAACACACTGCACTCTTCCCTGGGAGAGCTAGATTTCCTCAGCACTCCAACAGCTCCAGGAAATGTGTTCTCTCACGTCCTACATGTCATGCAAATCTGCCTCATTGCCCTAGGCTGAGCGGCACTGAGAAACCAAAACTGCTTCGCATTCCTTCTACAAAGTCATACCTTAATACCCCATCCTTATAGGAGAAAGTCGGCTTTCCTTCCTGCTGTAACCAAAGCACAGTTGTTCCTCTTACACTGCAGGGTTTTAGAAGAAACTAAGCC